>NC_091931.1:45827432-46157585 GCF_041260155.1 Ptychodera flava | reverse complement strand
AAACCATCTGAAATTTTACTATTTTTTTCTCCATATATCGTCGATCTGCGGGCTCCGCGTTAGGCTTGTAGAATGGTTGGCATCATTTTACAAGTGGTATAGCCACAAACTGATGACGTCAAAATCGCCGTACACAAAACACAGACGCCCTGTCATTGCGGCACTGACTAACTAATAAGGTTAAAATAATATAAATTTGCACTTTCTTCAAATCACTGTCACAATCTCCGACTGCTTAGTTTTTGTATCGGGTGAAGTACAGTGGGGGCCAGGAATTGGGGTTAGCTGACTAAATTGTCGGAACGGAGCGAGCGAAGCGAGCGGAGTTCCGACAATTTGGTCAGCTAACCCCAATTTCTGGCTCCCACTGTGCTTCCTCCGATACAAAATCAAGCAAATGAAGACCATCACAGAGTTTTTAGGGTTAGGGTTAGTTAGTTCATGTGACCGCGGCAATAATTCCGTCTCATTCCGGGTACAATATGTCCCCTCTCACGTTTTATTAATCAAAATTGTTGTCATGTACAAACTGACCCCGACGGCAATGGCTATATTGACCCCTTTTCAATATAGCCGTTGCCAAAGACAGCACACAGTTACATAACAGAATTCAGAGTTCATTCAAATGCAAATAATAATCAATATGACGGCCAAAAAATCTTTGTATGTTTTCATTTGCATAACTTCTTCTACAGACCGAAAATCACACCTGTACATTAGTTCAAACTCTGTTATTGATTGGTTTAATTTTTTGTCCACAAATTTGTTTCCTTTATCTTCGCGATATGCCTTCCAATAAATTTGTGCCAGGCTGTATTATGGAAATTTATGAATACACGGATGTAAACAAAAAAAATCTATATTGAATTCAAAATCCGGAAGTCCAAATACAGCTTGAGTCGACACAGTGACAGACATTTGGTGATTGGAGTCATTGGTCGCGATATTTGTGCTTGCTTTTCAATTTCTGTTGACCGGCGTACGTAACGCCAATGCTTTATCGATTTGTTCCTGCAGGTTCCAATATTATTCCGATGAATGGTAGGGGGCTTATTCTTCATTGTCCAAGTCTCCTCAGTTCTCTCATTTCACCGCTAATCATTGTCTTCATTTTGTGGATCCTCAAACCTTCGCCCACACCAACACCTTTGAAGGTATGTGGATGCATGCCATGCGAAATTGGATTGGCTTCACACCTTCAGACTTATTTCCAACTTATCTTTATGAGTTCATGTGGCGGAGGCATTTCGGCGATAAAGCTAAGGCGTGCTTGTTCAACATATTTCAATTCTCTGTCCTTTAAGTTTACAGTCCCCTTCATCGATTAATTGCAACTCTGCACATAACAACATATTATGCCAAATGTTTTGAGACGGTCTAAAAACTAATATCACGCCTACATTGACAACTCAGGAGGCCACTGCTGCCGCTGATGTGTGACACTGGGAATGCACAGACCAGACCAAGTTCGTGCTAGTGACAATATATGCACCCTAAATCATTATATTGGCGGCGAAATTCGTTTGCTTCTGTACTTAATTCACTTCGTCGATCGGCGGAATATTTATAATGTAATTTTCGTGGCATATCCAACGAATTGTTGTTCACGTTTTCATCTACAATAGCAATGAAATATCGCATTGCATACATGTTGAGTGACGAACCACTTTTATATAAAAGTGTATCATGTCAAGAACGGAACACACACCTTTCGTATTGTAAAAAAGGCAGCAAATGACAAATTCAATAATAAATGTCAAACACAAAGTTTTCAACATATAAAACATCCTAAACAAGTGACAATTTAATACTTCAACTGTGCAAATACAACAAATAATATAAAAAATATTCAAAAAATAACAAATCTGCACAACAAACACGACAATGCAGAGAAAAAAATAGAGACAGGCACTAAAGCAATCAATTCAGAGGCATTAATTCAATAAAAGAAGGAAAATGCGTAAAAGACTTTCAAATCATTACAAGTGAACATTATAAATTCATCAGTTCCTGCTTAGCATTGTCATCCTAACGTTTATGTGAAACGTTGCATCCCTCTCTCGCAACTTGTTCTCGTGGAGTACAGGTTATAGGTAGTGCTTCACATTCTGCAGGTGCTGGGTTCGACCCCCGGTAGCGGTAATAGTTGTTGTGCAAAAAAACGTAACTTAAAAATAACACTTCTCTCCCTTGTCATTAATCAACCATTGCTTCCACATAGGTATCAGGCTGGCTGAAGAAGACATGGATAGAGAAATAGGATACTGCAAAATGAGGGAAAGGAGTGAAAATAGTAAAAAATTGGGACCCTTCTTTTCAATCATTTCCCCCTAAGTTTCCAAGCCCCCATTCCTAACTCTTACCCAAAAATAATTTATCGCCCCTTTTAGAACGTAACCTTTGACCTCATTTCCATAAGTACGCACATCTTTGACGTCATCAGTTTGTGGCTATACCACTTGTGAAATGGTACCGAATGGTTCTACTCCGGAATAAAAAGGACGCGATGCGTACGCCGTTCTACATACTCAGTACGCCCAAATAATCACGTGATGCCGGTACAAACAAACCCACATGTGTACTGAACGCGTATGAAAATACACGTACGTCTGTGCGCGCGCGTTTGCGCACATGGCTTTGTTTGTACCGTGGTCGATGGTCGATTCGAATTCCGGGTTTGGCCTATCAGTGGCGACGCACATAGTCGGAACGCACCAAATCGAACTTCTCTTCGTGGGGGGTATGGAACGAAAAAATTCAAATTTATATCGCTGCATTCTGCAATTGAAACCACGGATATTTTTCGCTTAGGGTCTGTCTACCTGTGTTCCGTGTGCCGTAAAAACTGAATACTATGAAAGATGTCTACGTAACCTTTAGGGCGGTACAGACTTTCAACACAAAATTGTCCATTTTGTGAAAAAATATGGTGAAAAACAAAGTCGTCGCGTGCGTTCCTACCCTCAAAATTACTCACACCGCCCTAAATTTTAGCGTTTTACTCCGTCACCTTGTCGTCCCCAAGTTAGATTTCGCCAGTGATCGATAGCTCAGATACTGAGCTTTGAGACTACGTATTCGGTTTTTGTATTAAAGCCGTGAGACGGAAATGTTAACTTAAAATGTGCCCAAAACACCATCGACCATGACCTAGCGAGTAAATAAAGCCGCCCTCTACCAATGACCTTTGCCATCTCTGTCGTTTTTTTTAGAATTTCATTTTTCATCATCATTGCCATTTTGTTCAGAAATCATGCTTCGTATCCATTTTGTAACTTGTTATAAATGATTTTTTCCTTTCTTTTAACAAAGTAAGCCTACGTCTGATCATTGTAAAACAACCTACATACTCTTTTTTAGGAAAAAGGTGTTTTGTTTTAAGGCACATTAGCTATATTTTTAGGATTATTTTTAAATATGATTTCCAATCAAAAGTGACTAAAGCCAAAGTCCTTCCCAAAATGTGATAAAAAAGTTTTGAAATTTGGTGAAGAATGTACAACTTATTTTTGGCTTCCAAATATGGATTCAAGTAATGACAGGGAATGCAAAAGCTATCTTTGAAAATCAGATAATATATTTTGGTGAGCATTGCAAAGTGCATGTGTAGAAAAGATACAGCTAAATGGGGCTTTACTGTATATTTCAGGTATTATTTGCTCTTATGTCTAAGCGGACATCCAGACATATATTGCCTTCAAAAATGATTGCAGGACTGCTGAGACTTTGGTTTAGTCATCTTGGTATTCATTTCAGATAAAATAAAATATTTCTGTGTCCTGCATGTTGTAATTTATCTAAGGGTACTACACCCAGACAATTTTTGAAACACATTCAACACTTATTCCAAGCTTCCATATTGCCAAAACTACATAAAATTGCCGGACAGTCA
The DNA here is from genome assembly GCF_041260155.1 of Ptychodera flava. Classification (NCBI taxonomy): domain Eukaryota; kingdom Metazoa; phylum Hemichordata; class Enteropneusta; family Ptychoderidae; genus Ptychodera; species Ptychodera flava. Next base: position 46,153,693 of record NC_091931.1, on the reverse strand, counting down.
GGAATATTGTTAAGGTTAACATTTTATTGCGAAATTAAATAAAACAATGCAAAACATTCTTCTTGCACTTGCTGTGTCAGTTCTTTCACTGTATAGATGTTCCGTGATCTGAAAGTAGAAAACAAATGTAATGACAATACATTAAATGGGAAGTATAAATAACATTTTTAGGTATGTATCCAATTAAAAAAAATACACCTTGGGTCTTCTTAATGTACATGCATATTAACGTGGTAAATTACATTAGTATCAACTGAATCAATTATTTTCTTGCTATACATGTAATATGATTATGTAAATGAGCATACCTTCCCCTAAATACCCTATTCACTTCATAGGTACTTGTTAGTTCTCCCTGCTATTTAGTGATTTCCTAATATAATGATATTGTTCGTTATCTACTGCTGTACTTTCTCTTTCTATTGTGTATCAATAATATACAACATCCATGCATCTGTTCAAGTCACTTCTCATCCTACCTAGCAGTATTCCTGTATTCAAGGCCAAGATTTCTATATACACTATACTGTTAGCCAGCTAGATCATCTGCCTACTTAGTGGTTATCCTGTCGGGTCTATCAGACTTTTCTCAGCTAATATCCCTGAGCACAATACAGTCAGGTCTACTAGCCTACCGGTATTTAGTCATTAGATACATGTCTAACTGTCACTGTATAGATCACATAGAGCTCTCACATCATCACCTGTTCCAACACCTAGTCATTTACTCTGGTGGCTTGAGACTTAGGCTGCGTTCACAAATAACGATTAGGGGGGCTGAAGGAATGGCGATTATAATCTCATTTTTTTCAGATCCCCCTCAATACCCTAAATAATTTTCAAATGCCTCCCCTCTATATGATCAAAATTTTTCAAGTCTCCCCCCCCCCAACTATCACAAGCCCATATATTTGTAAAGGATGTGTATGCAGAAAAAATCACGTATTGCGGCGTTTCGCTCACATGCGTTCAACACTACCTGCTATTAGCACTTTGTAAAGTCATATTCCTGAGACAAGTTCTTAAATTGATCCATCTTAATGGCATCAGTGAACTTTTTGGATTTATCGGTCTAAGCCATCTTGAGTTCATCCAACTCTGTCCAGGTCAATTGTTGCTGCCCAAGAACACAAAAAATGACGGTCATGAGAGAGTAGGCAAATTGTGAATTCTGGCTCATTGCCATGTTGTCAAAAACTGAGCACAGTGACTTACCAAAATTTGTTTCAAAAGTACAAGACATATGTGAATTAGATGCCACTTGAAATGGACAATGCTGGATGGCTAAAAAAGTCCATCAAATAAATGTTTTAATCTCTGAAATTTTGGGTGTCATAATGGCAAATTTGGTTAAAAAATAAATAATTCCATTAAGTCACATATTTTTTCCATTTAGTCCTCACTGTTCAAAGTTTTACTTTTGTATTATTTTATGACAAGAATATGAAAATATAGAAAATCAATCAAGCATTGTGACCCAATCTTTTTCTTTAATATTTGATTATTCTCATATGCCACGAAATTCGCGATAACTTTTCAAGTCTCCTGGTCTTCCATATGTTGCTCCCTGGCCTGTATGTTTCACTGACCACTGTCATGATCGTCATTTGACCCAAACTCTTCTTCAACTACCGTGTACATCAGAGTCAGAGCTATCTCTGCACTACTCAGGTATGCAGTAACAGTCTGAACAGTGACACTACAGTAGCAGGGCAGAATCTGATAGTGATACTTAGATAATTTTGACAATATTTTTGTTCAGTTTATACAACTGAGTTCTTGTTGTACTCCCTACAGCATCTTGAGCTGTCCAGTATTCAGCTTGCTATCACAGCCTGTGTATGTGTACCATGCATTTGTATTACAGACTGTCAGTCTGAACTCTAATTAAATTGTCACCAAATACATACATACATATATATATATATATATATATATATATATATATATATATATATATATATATATATATATATATATATATATATATATATATATATATATACAGGTTTTGTCGACAAACTGAATATTGAGTGTTTGAGCATGCTGTAGGGAGACAGCAAGAAGCAGTAGTTGATATATTACATATAAATATTGCAAAAATCATCAACATTTGCAGCTTCTGCCCTGTGTAACTAGGCTCATTTGGCTTTTACGACAAATCACACGGTTAGATTTTTTCGAGATAAAAGTCATGAAATGTGACAAAAATGGTTCTAGATTTTGTTAAATTATTATTAACATTACAACAATTCGATGACATATAAATGGTATTCATTTTTCATTGAATAACCTACAAAAACTTTGAATTGGAAAATGTAAAACATAAAAGGGAACCAAAAAATTTTCAAGTCCCCCTACAGGTAGAGCAGAATTTTCAAGTCCCCCCTCTACTACCCAAAAATTTTCGAATCCCCCTGAATTCCTCCAGCCCCCTTTACCGTTTTTTGTGAACGCAGCCTTACGAGTTTTATGCATGCACATATTATTGACACAAGTATTTTTATCCTACCCATAAACAGATGCTTTTATATTTTAGAATGCAGCTTTTAGCATATCAAACAGAGAGCTTTTCATCAGATCTTTGTATATATTTTTTATGAAGAGGGAAGAAATATTATTTCTCTACACAGAATGTTGCAATGGAAACTAATGAAACTGTCAGATACGGAGAAAGATTTTTCGCTCATCCCAAAGAGATGTTCTGCAAAATAACAGTTCCGTTAAACCCTGCAATATTATTTTAGCTGCAATCGATTACCAGACATGTTGTACGGGCTCATTGGCTCACTTCCGGTTTGTACATAGCTGAAAATAAATCGCTCTCAGACTGCCATCTGATCTTCCCCAACTCCGATTTTGCTACAGCACATTAAATGATGAGTAAGGATAATAAATTTACCAAAACTTTACAAATTAAACCCATGAGACGGAAATGTTAACTTCTCAAACGACGGTATTAATTTCGCAAGTTTCTGCCAGATATGTCACAACCCACCCACAATTGACATTGGAAGTTTTTGCCGTATTTCCGAAAAAAATGTCAAATGTTTGGGGAAAAGCCATCAAAACAACTGTCGGACCATCAATCTACTAGAACCAACGCAATTAAAACATATTTATCTAATTTAACGGTCAAAATTTAATGAAATTTGGAGAGCTCAGCTTACCTGATGTGTCGCCATGTCAGTCAGCTTCTACTCGGTGGCGCCCGTCGTCTCGCCTTAACGACGACAGAATCTGGAATAGACACGCCTAGCAACAACGGAAAAATCGCCTATGTGCGTCCGCACTGTATTAAAGAATTACAGTCAACTCGCGCGCACCTGTTCCAACCCGCCCAGAACCAACTCGCCCGATTCCAACTCGCTCGCGATACCAACTCGCCCGATGCCAACTCGCCCGTTGTTTGAGATGTAGTTGTAGATTCCATGTACGCAAACCCGATGGCCCGAGACCAGCTATTTTCATGCCGGGCCAGTAACTCGTGAAAGACGGTCCTGCTGTTCCTAAAGACATGAGCCCCTTCTCCATGAGCCAGTAACTGCAGTAGGCCTAACTTTCCCTCCCGGCGGTGGCAGTCCCCGGGTTGGTGGGTACCCATACTTGTTACCCAAGTTTGAAAAGTACCCCCTTTCCTAGAATATTTCTGAGAAAAACACCCCCTATTTGTGGCAAATCTGGGAGAAATTAGCTGTAAAAAACATACCCTTATTTTCGAAATCTAGGAGGTTAGTATATGTTGACTTCCAGAGTTGACCCTGGAGGTTGGACCCTAAGTGATGGGCATGTATACGTCATATGTACATACAGAGAGTTGAAAAAAGATTTCTCTCTCGAAAGCTACTTTCATGTTATAAAAAACCCAGATCACAGATCAGCCCTGTGCAAGTTACGCATTAGTGCACACATATATATACTACACATAGAAACAGGTAGATATAGAAACCTTGATGTCATAGACAGAGCATGCCCAATTTGCCAAAACAAACAAGTAGAAGATGAGATACATTTTCTTTTTCATTGCAAAGGATACACAGACATTAGACATGATTTTTTCAGTAAACTAAACATTTGTAAAAACGCATTCAGAGGCACACAAGACCTTGTAAGCATCTTTTCAAGGACAAATAAAGCATCACTATGTGAATTGGGAAAATACATACATACATGTTTTAAACTCAGACAAGACAAAATGAAAAAGACAAAGTAAACTATTTATGAACCTTTATTATGTTGACCTCATGTATAGATATTTATATTTATATATATATTATATAACTCTTTCATTGTTGTTTTTGCAAAACCTTTATTGTACTTTATGATCAAGATCCCAACTGGGATACGATTTCAATAAAGGCTTACTTTACTTTACTTTACTTACAAACGTACGGTACTGTTTTTCATTTTCTTTGTGAGTGAGACTAGACCAGATTTAGTGTCCTAGGGAGATTATGAAAGGACTACCCCTAATCTCGGAGGTTACTCTGAAAAAGTACCCCTTTTTCTCGATTTCACGGACCTAGAATCTCCGAGATGACTGAAGAAAAACACCCCCTTTTCCGTGAATTTGGTAACGCGCATGGGTACCCACCAACCCGGGGACTGCCACCACCGGGCTTTCCCTATAGGCCAGCTACGTAAAGAAACCGAACCAAATTTATTCTTTCAAGAGATATATTTGCAAAACGTGATATTCGCGCAAATAAAAACTTTTCCGTGTTGGCACATTTTTCAACCTCGCACATGTGGTTCTCAATGTCAGAAATATTTGTTGTTAGAAAAAAACGTTTTTATACGTACCAGTTACAGGTGCAGCCAACGGAGCTATTCATCGAAAAAGCTATTCCGGGAGCAATTTTTGAGGGCAGGGGAAATTTAAATTTTGCTTGGGCAGGGGACATATTTTAGGTGGCAGGGGAGCAAATTTTAGTTTTTTGTCGGGCAGGGTAGCTATCGGTTGATTGTCCTGGGGACAGGGCTTGGCGAAAACGAGGAGAGGGGGAGCTACTTTTAAAACAGGGACAGGGGAGGTTGAGCGATGGTGTTTCCGGGGATGGGGACACAGGGTAAGTACTAATACCTTTTACAGGTTACCCAGATTACTTAGCCTTGTAATAAAGGGAAAGTGGCTTCATACATCACCCAGCTTGTCTTGTATGTGCTTCAGTGTGTTTTTATGTCTAAATTGTGTTTTGGCTGTTAGTGTGAAGATTAACAAACTGGTCGTTAATTTTAAAGTAAGACATAGCGAAAAAAATCGACAAAATCAACAATTGTTTTCACCACATGGTAGGGTAGCTTCATGTCTGCAGGGGAAATGGAATGACAAAATTTTGAGAGGAATCTCTTCCAGGGCAGGGGAAATCGGCAAGTTTTTTTTGCCACAGGGCAGGGGAGCTTCAAAAATTCACAGTGGGGAGGGGAAACAGGCAAAAATAAGTGGGGAGTGGGTAAAAATGAAATTTGAGTGCGGGAGGGTAAGTCGAAAAATTTTCAGGGGGAGGGCAAATTATGAACAGCTAATTAATTACCCTCATAACTTAAAATTAGTCAGTTCACATTACTGTTCATGCACAATATATCTTATCATAGTACGGACCCATTTAAAAGTGCATTGTTCGTTGGCTGCACCTGCAGTTACTCATAAAGTTGCAAAATAGTATCGGGCGAGTTGGCATCGGGCGAGTTGGAATCGGATGATGTGCGTGCTGACCAGAAACAACCCACTTTTTATCCAAATAAACTTTTTTTTTTCAAACTTTACTAGATCATTACGAAGATGTACAACAGGACAGATAGTGATAAGGTGCACTGACACCGTGATGAAAATTTATACATTGACGAAAAGCAATTAAACGCGACGCGTAATCTGTCGACAGTTATTGAGCAGTGTCTTTTCTTTTTAATCCACCTCCCCCATAGACCCTCCAGCTAAGCCTCATTATTTATTTTTAAAAATTTTTCGTCCTGAACCTTCCTCTTCCGCTCCGGGATTGTGTGACATCTGTACGATCTCTGTGTTGGTGGGCCTAAAGGCCTACAACTGTGCGCATGTTGAATTTTGTGTAGTAAAAGGGAGCATTTTCGTCTAGTAAATACATTAAATGTGATGTGTTGAAATGTTATTAACCGTTGTAGGCTAATCGGCTGAAGTGTGAACCATAGTAATACTGAATTACAGATAATTGATATCACCTACACGTAGTAGACAACATTTCAACACCGTGAATAGTCCACAAGTACAAATGCTTGCGCAAGGCCGGCCGCACATATAGGCCTAAATGTCCACTATAAATTATAAAGTTCGAAATCTTTTCAAAATTTCACAGAAAATTTATTTATAATTTCGCCAAAATGTCAATGCCATTCCGACAAAATCTGTGATAAAATGCACAATTTTACATGTAATGGCTACATAACTTTACTCACATGACCTCTGATTAAAAAAACAAAAACACATGCTCAAATACTGGCATCGATTGGTTTTATCAGATGACATCTTATTGAGATCTGCTTAAACATCCAGGTTGAATTCAGATAGGTATTATTATATACAAAGCATATTGAACTCTCACAGTGGGAGCGATATATGGTCTTGTGTTTGCAATATTAATTCCACAGTTAATAATGTATATATATGATTGATATATGATTTATTTCACCTAGAAAAGGTATGATCACAAATCAAACAAATGTGTGTTTTGATTGTATACAATCAAACAGTGTTTACATAACTAGGTGAAAGGCTAGAAAATAGTCCAAAACGGACTAATCTAGTCTAGCCAATCAGAACACTAGTTTGATAACATAGAAGAATTTGACAGCTGCAGTTAACAATAAACAAATACATCAAATGGAGTGTGAAGAGAAAAATTCAAATATTTGCATAACAAAAAAACGTTCTCAAGTAAGGCCACAACTCAGGAAAGTCTAAACGAGACAGTCCGTGTCTAACTAAAACAAAAGCTACCAGAATAAATAATAATATTCGTCTTACAAATTAAAGTCTTTCTGTAAAAGAAATTTTCTGTATTCTTTTTTAAATTTATTTCTCCCTCGAATATCACGTAAAGTGTTGGGTAAATTATTCCAAAGTTTCGCCCCAGCAAACATGATTGAAGACTGACCAATGCTACTATCATATTTCGGTACATGAAGATCTCCTTTAGCTTTACATCTTGTTTGATAGCCGTGATTTACATAAGTGAAATAGTTACGGAAATGAGATGGTAGCCTGTTACAAAGTGTGTCATGTACAAAAATGCCAACTTGATAATCGTACTGTTTGAAGATATCAAGGATACCTAATTTCTTGAACAGTGGTGCGGTGTGCGCATCAAACTTACTACCTGTCATGGCACGAACAATTTTTTTTTGCACCAAGAAGATATCCACTAAGTAAGTCCTGTACGCACTACCCCAAATCTCAAGCCCATATGCGATATGAGGTAAGACTAAAGTATAATATAGCATGATAAGTATTGAACATGGTAAAATAGCATGTAACCTGTACAAAATTCCAACATAATGACATATCTTTTTTCTGATTTTAAGAATGTGTTGCTTCCTTAAAAGACTGCTATCAAGGCAGGTCCCTACAAAAGATGAACTGTCTGTTTCTTTCACTCGCTGGTTCACACTAATATGATCTTGGACCATTTTGCGATTGTGTCTACTGCTGATCACCATGTAATTTGTTTTGTCAATATTGATCGTCAGCTTGTTAACATAGCACCATTCAGTTACATTTTCAAACTCTATATTCGCTTGACGGAGGGAAACATTTCCTTGGTTTGACTGAATTGTACGAAACAGATTCGAGTCGTCTGCATACAGTCTGAAATTGAAATAACTGGAAGACTTAGGAATATCATTAATGTACAACAAAAACAATATTGGTCCTAGAATGGAACCTTGTGGAACACCACAAGTGATATTTAAAAGATGTGAGTCTATATCCTTGATCCTGACAAACTGCTGTCTGTGATGTAAATAACTACTGAACCACTTCAGAGGCAGGCCCCTGATTCCATAATGTTCCAGTTTAGCAAGTAAAATATCATGATTGACAGTGTCAAACGCCTTTGAAAAATCTATGAACAAGCCGAGAATTGAGTTTCCCTTGTCCATTGCGTCCAGTAAAGACTGTGCCAAACTGACAATAGAAAGTTTACAGCTGTGTTTTTCTCTAAATCCATACTGGTGCTCGTATAAAATATGATGTTTTTCAAGAAAGCGCAATAAAAAACTATTTATGATTTTTTCAAAAATTTTACTAATGACAGGGAGAATCGAAATTGGTCTGTAATTACCTAATTCTTCGATACTACCTTTTTTATAAATGGGCATTACTCTCGCAATTTTTAGGTTATCTGGAAACTGACCTGTTGAAAAAGACAAATTAATTAAATGTGCAAGTGGGACTGAAATTTCAGCCTTGCCCTCGTGCATTAAATTTGTAGAAATATTGTCCCATCCTGCAGCTTTACGAATATTAATATGTGAGATAACATTTTCAACATCACTTGGTGTAACAGGAGATACAAAAAAACAATATGATACTCTGTCACCTAAAAACTTATGAAAAGAATCAGTAAGTGTTGCTGGAATTTTGTTTGCCAAATTTTCACCAACGTGGACGAAGAAATCGTTAAAATCTTCAGCAATGTCGTGAGGCTGTGTATGGATAACATCCTGGCCATTTATGTTGGTTTTCACTTGACCTGGGACAATTACTTCTTTCTGCTTACACCTGCCAGTCAAATCGTTGATAACATCCCAAGTCCCTTTTGTGTTACCCCTATTACTCAGTAGAAGGTTCCCATAATAATGACTTTTTACTTTCCTCAGTATTTTCGTAAGAATATTTCTAAAACTCTTGTACCGGTTGTAGAGCTGTGCGTCGAAATTCCTAGCTACAACTTTTTTGTAGAGTTTGTGCTTTGTCCGCACAGACTTTCGTATGCCAGGAGTCAACCATGGCTTATCTTTTTTCCTTTTTTTACTGACATTTTTCCTCCTCAAAGGAGCATGAATTGAACAGATGTTTTGAAATTTATGAGTAAAAATATCAAAAGCAGTATTTACATCATCACAATTGAGAATTTGATCCCAATTTTCTGCTCTGAGGTCATTTCTGAAAGCCTGGCCATCAAACTTTGACATATCTCTAGTAAAAACAGTTGATGGAGTACAACCATACGTCTTGACATCATTGAAAAAAGCAAAAATTGGAAGGTGGTCTGAAATATCAGCAGTAATTGTACCACAATTAATATTTGTATCAACCATATTTGTGTATAGATGATCAAGAATAGTTTGGGAGGTGGCTGCTGTTAAACGAGTTGAGGTGTTAATTACCTGAATAAAATTGTAACAAGCCATTGTATCTATCAAGTTACAAGCAATACTATTCAAGTCATTGCTAACATCAACATTAAAGTCACCAAGTAGAATACATTTACAGTGATTACGTTCGAGGTCACAAACGACATGTTCTAAGCTACCGATAAAAGCACCAGTGTCAGTATTTGGCGGTCTATAAATAACCCCGACAACAATAGTTTTCTTTTGAGTTTGAATTCTGACCCACAACGTCTCTGCATTATTAACATCAATATCACTCAAAATATCATAGGATAATGACTTGTGGATGTAAATTCCAACACCACCACCTCTCCCCCTTGGCCTACAATTCGTCTCGAAGTAATAATCCTTCAAAGTGTACATATCTTTATTTTTTACTTGCCAAATTTCTGAGACAGCAATAATTGAGAAGTGATTTTCAATGTAATCCTCGTAGAAGAGACTGAACTGTTCATGATTTTTACACAAAGATCTTACATTCACGTGAGAAATAGAGAAAGCATTGAAACTATTAGTGAATTTCCCATTAAATTGACCCAGTGCGTAATCTGCACAATTTACGTCAGAAATATTTACAAGGTCGTCATCGTCACAGTTTACTGGCATGATAATGCGAAGAACTTTCTACAATATGGTACATATTACACAATCTTGGTAAGATCTAGTTCATTTCTAATTTTTATGACGGATGACTGGTCCGATTTTTTAACATATATTTGACCGTTCCGAGTCCATAGGTGTTTGTATTGCGCGACTTTTCTTTTCTTGTTAACACTCTTCATAAGCTTTCTTGTTGTCTGTGTCTGTGTCAGGTTTTCATTTATGTAGATCTTGTTCTTCTCTCTGTACCCGAATACATCTGTAGTTGAATTCATTATTTTCTTCTTATTCTTGAAGACATTGTCACGTTTCCGTCGACTTGAGAATTTAACGATGATTGGTCGTGGCAACGGCTGCATGGCTGTTGTGTTACCTCTTTCCATAGTCGTATTACGGCCGATTCTGTGTGTAACTTCCAAATCATTAATGTTGATATCCGGGTCAATCTTCTGCAGGATTCTCAGAGCAATATTATCAGTATTTTCGTTGGCCTGTAGAATTTCTGGTATACCGTGAATTTCTATGTTTTCTCTGCGACTATATTGATTCTGTTCTTCCACACCTTGTTCAAGTTCAGCCACTTGTTTGGTGAGACTCTCATTTCTTTGTTTTAATTCGGTGTTCTCTGTTTCCAACGTGGCCAGTCTTGATCGAAGATCTTCTACAAGTGTATTGAAGTAGTCAAGTGACGAAGTAATATTATTCTGGCATTCCTTCATCTCATTTACACTCTTCAATAGTGTCGGAATGTGACTAACTTGCATACTAATATCTGCAAGTCGTTGATCAGTAGAGATAACAGGTGATTCTCCCAAGGTTTCAGGCGGACATTCAGGCGAACTTGGCGGAAATCGCTTGTTTTTGCATTTCTTGCACAAAAACAGATCTCCCTGGGTGAAAGTAACACCTCTAGTCCTCTCACAGTCATTACATTTAAGCGGACCGGCAGCTTTCGACATCTTGAAAACAGGTTTGTCAGGTTATATCGGCTTGGCTTCCAAAAGAATGCGAACTTGAATTTGAATATCAATGAGGAGACACTGAGTCCTTGATACTCGAAACTGGCAGAGAAACTCCTGGATTTTTTACAGTCAATACCTGATAAAAGTTATAGTTTTCTGCTCAGGTACTTACTCCATACATTTATGAGTCATTGTGTCGAAGCTTGTTCATCTAAACGAACTTTCACTGCAATAATCCGACAGAATGATGCTAGTTTATGTGAAACTTATGAACAAACATGGCTAAACATGGCTAAATAACATTCATAATGATACAAGGAAGTGTGGAATGCAGAGGAATAAGCTCCGAACTTACAGACTTTTTAAGACAAAATTTGAATTTGAAAGTTACTTGCTAGATATAAGATCTTTTACCTATAATAGGAGGTGGCTGACAAAACTAAGAATTTCGGATCACAACCTACAAATAGAACTGGGTAGAAGGTCAATTCCAAAAGTTCCTGCAAATGAAAGATTCTACAAGTTATGTAAATCTTTAGTTGAGGATGAATTTCACTTTGTTATAGAATGTCCAAAATACAGAACGTATCGAGATGGTCTATTTTCATCCACAAGTTTGTATAATCCAGGCTTTCTTGATTTGAATGACAGAGAAAAGTTCATGTATATCTTTACTCACAAAGATAAACTACCTCTTGCCAAATTTATTTCTTGTACTTTAGTTCCTCCCCAGCAGCAGCTTCATCCAGTGTTTGCTGAGTTCTGTAATTTTTGCCTTACCGCACTCCTTGAGTGTGTTGTTGAGCAATAAAATATTGTATTGTATTGTATTAAAAATAGGCCTAGGCCTAGGCCTATATGGTTTTCCTGACATGCCAAGGATTTCATATTTTCCGACAAATTTGTATTTTGCTGCATATAGAGCGAAATAAAACTAGATATGTCTTGTGCAGGAGATGTTGAATTTTGACATTTAAGGGAGCGTTCAGTTTTTACGGCCGGGGGGGGGGGGGCGGCAAAATCTTGTCGCCGGTGTTCAAAAAAATATAGACCCCCCTGCATTTTTTGTGAAAAAAAGATGACCCCCCCCTTTGTCAGACGAAAAAAATTGATGACCCCCCTGAAAAATAACCAAAACCCATATGTAAAATTTACCCGCATGGTTTGGATTTGAACTCCGGTATGCGGCGCACTTTATTCGATGCCAGTGCACAAACTTCTCAGCCACATCCATTGAAACGTCTGTTAATTAGGACGACTGTAAGGCAATTTTTAACTTCATTTCCATAGACAACTCATGTCCATGGACATTGTATAAAGTAAACTTTATTGGAGTGGTTCGCCAAAGGCAGCCCTCCGGTTAAGTGGGTCATGGGCCATTACGTAAAGTCAACTTTATTCTAATGGGCCACCAAAGGTGGCACGCCGGTAAAGAGGGTCGATCATGGCTATTGCATAAAGTAGACTTTACTTGACAGGGCCGCTGAAGGCGCACGGCCATTACCATTATTCAGTGCGTGATCCCAGGGGTCCCTCAAAAATGTTTCTAATACAAGCCGCGGCTTCAATTGGGAATTGTACGGTAAGATTGCCGTGGGGTATTACATAAAGTCAATTTATTGTAGTGGGCCGCCGCAGGCGGCCCGCCGGTAAAGAGGGTCAATCATGGCCATTGCATGAAGTAAACCTAATTGGAGTGGGCCGCCAAAGGCGTCTGCCTGTTAAGGTAAAGGGCGACGAATTCGGACGCGCACACGCTTTAGAACGTTTCTGCGCAGATTTAACTCCAGCCTGTCGCAAATGGGTTATTTCGTAGCGCATGTATTTAACATCACCTGTCATTGTTGAAAATGCGCTTTTACCTAATTTTTTGACCCAGTCTCTTAGAAATACATGTGACCTATAACCTTGTCATATTTTGACCCCCTAGGCAGCTGGTTTTTATTCAATATGAGCGAAAAATTTACATTTCTCTCCCATTTATATGGCGCATATTACCCATTCACCTGGAGATATTGTAAAAAGTGGCGTGGTGACACCCTTTTATTAAAAGTGTAAACTAAATGGTATTATGTCAGGATTTTATTCGCCAAGTTTGGTCAAAATGACACCATTCAAAGCGACAGGAAGAAAGTTCGAAAATTATGTAGTGATATAATTTCGATATTGTCATTTTGTAATCGATACTTATGTAAAAATATCTTTACAAACATCATGAAAACTATACATTCGATAGATATGGATCTTAAGTCTTGGTATTTATTAAAATTAACTCATTTGCTAAGCTTTTTATAATTGCTTTCTTGAGTTTAAGTGAATTATATCATTTTTATTTATTTCTAACGACGCCATTTTAACGTCCGTTTCCATGGAAACGAGCGTGGTGACCCCCATTTTTTATTTTATTTTTGCACTTGCACACCTTCCAAGAATATTTGTGCAAAGTTTCAAGAAAATGACACCACAACTTAATTTTGACGTAATTCGTAGTACTTCACCTTAAGAGGGTCATGGGTAATACATATTTATTGTAGTGGGCCGCCGAAGGCGGCCCGCCGGTAAAGAGGGTAAATCATGGCCATTGCATGAAGTAAACCTAATTGAAGTGAGCCGCCAAAGGCGTCTGCCCGTTAAAAGGGTCATGGGTAATACATAATGTATATTTATTGAAGTGGGCCGCCGAAGGCGGCCCGCCGGTGAAGAGGGTCGATCATGGCCATGGCATAAAGTGAACTTTATTGTTGGTATTATGTTTTTGAAAATGTGGTGACCCCCCTTTCCTACCAGTGAAAAAGCGATGACTCCCCCCCTTTGCGGATTCCAAAATTATGATGACCCCCCCCCGGATTTTGCCGCCCCCCCCGGGCCGTAAAAACTGAACGGTACCTAACTTCGTAAACTAATTTATATGGCTCACCCTCGCGTTGCGATTGCGTTAGGCTACAGACAGCATAATGCGACATCGCATCGCTGATCTCGTAACACCACGCGTGGCTTTACCTCCATAAAAAATGGCGACCTTCACAGATCGTCGCTTGCAGATCTGCGTCGCGTCGCGATGTTATTACATGTTTGGAACGTAGCTCGACAGAAAATTCCCCGCAATCTGACAACAACCTGCCTGTAAGGGATATCATCAAAATGTTTATATTGAAAATGTGGGTGCAATCTATAATATAGGGAATATTGCGACCTATGCACTCCAGTCTTCGCCGTTCTCTGTTTCTTTTGCGGATTAACCTACAGTGACCCTTGGCCCCTGAGGCCTTGTATACGGTAGTTTGTGTCATCTGCCAACTTCGTCTCTTCTTCCTTTCACACCGGAAATAACCTGAACCTGAAGAAAATGTTGTTGGTAATATTGGTATCGATGATCGTTGGTTGCATGTGCACTATCGTCTTGCAGATAATCATGTTCTACTCGTACATCAGGAACCAACCGTTTGTTGGAGTGGCCAGAAGGCCCCAGTATGAAAGAGCACAGATGCCGAAGGTACATAGCATTCAAATTTGTTTGTAAACATTTCGGCGATGCAGGGCATTACGGAACGTTTATTGCTTTTGCATTTTGAAATTTAAATATAAAGTAATGGATATTAAAACAATGGGGAAGTTTGTCAAAAATAAGTCGCAATTAAATATTATAATCCAGGATAAAACGATGGGGATCGAAGTTTGTCAAAAATAGGTGAAACTCAAATTTATGAAGAAGAAACATTGCATCGTAGAATAGATGAAGCTTTGCGATCAAATTAATGACAATTTCTTTACTAAGCCAATTGTTAACCATGATTGCCCATTTGTCTAAGCTTTGACATCTCAAACCGTGTTTTAAGCTTTTACCAGCAACCTTTGTACAAGGTTCAATGTGCTGAGGTATGTTGGACAAGAACTTGCTGATGAAAAACAGTAGCTCGAGATTTTGTGGTGGTGTTGTGGTTCAGACGGCAAAACCACAACACCTAGGCAAAACATTGAGCTACTGCACTGCAGCAAGACAAGTTCATGATGTACATCAGTTAAGAAATGAAAATCATGTACATCCACTTTAATAGACTATCTAGACAGTTCTTGTGCCCTTTCTTTCATATATAGTCTCTTGCACAGACTTAGGTGGGGGTTTGCTAGCTGTGATATCACAGCACAGTGTTTTTGCTAAGGTTTGGGAATATTGGTAAATGATTTGGGAACCCCGGTAACGTTGCTGTTGTCCCCTAATCTGATTGCATTGATATACCAAGGGGAACCCCGGTAAAATGACTGGGGAACCCCGGTAACATTTACCAGGGTACCGGCCTTAACAAAAACACTGCAGCAGTGCCAGTGGTGGCTATCAAACGCGCTCGGGTCAAGAGTCACTGCCACAATACCGCTGTGAGCCAGCGCATAGGAAATTTTAGTAGTTTACTATGACACCGAATGGTGTCGTTGATTTAGCTTGCAAAATAATAAACTAGATTAATCTTTGAATAAATCAACCTGTACCTATCACTATCTACGACTCATCTCCTTCTCCTGCTAACGATCCAGACTGTGACAACATGTATTTTCGACCGTTTTTCAGTGAGCCGTCAACAGTTCCTGCTCGAATTTGAACTTTTGACCTCCAACATAATTCAGTGCGTTGTACTCGCGAGCGGGCAAACATTGACAAAACCGTCGACAGCTCACAGGAAAATGGTTGAAAATACATGTTTTTATCGTCAAGGTAGTTAGCAGGTGAAGAGAATGAGTCTTAGATAGTCAATGATACAGATGATACAAGTTTATTTATTCGAAGACTAATATATTTCATTATTTTGCAAGCTAAATCAGCGACACGGATCGGTGTCGTAGTAAACTGCAAAAAAAGCCTATGGGTTGGCTCACAGCGGTACTGTGGCGGTGACTCTTGACCCGAGTGAGTTCGATAGCTGCCACTAGCACCGCTGCGATATCACAGCTAGGGGTTTGCAAGCGGTGCTCCAAATGTGCAAGTCAGGAATGCCGCAGGCATGGCTGCTAGTGCCGAATTAAGGCACGAGGGACTGTTATGAGCCACTGCACCCTTGCTGACGACATCAGGGAAGTCAGTGAAGCCATGGAGGAACCCATACATTCATGCTGCAAAGACTTTCAGAGACTGACGGTGTTGCTGGAAAAGATGTCTTCATAAAAGGCTCTAGGATATGGGCCAACACCTAACGTCGAAGTCAGACAGCATAATTACTGTCGCTTTGATAAGCTTGGAATTGAACATGCACTATCTTAGCTTGGGATTGAACGTGCACTATCTTATGTTGTGTTTGTGTGACAGAAGCTGAGAGGATGGTCAAATAATATCAGAATGGATATGTTCAAGTTTTTACTGAATTACATGCATAAGTTAATGATATGAATGAAAAAGAGAAGTTCATTCACATCTTTACTCAGAAGGTTAAACTTTCTCATACAGCATGAAATATATTTCTTGTACTTTCCTTCCTTTCCCAACAGCAGCATGTATAGTTTTATCAATGTAACTTTGAGCTGGTATTTTTTGCCTTACAACACTCCCTGCATATGTATTGTTGAGCAAGAAAGTGATTGAAAGTGATTTGTTGATATGTAAAAAAATTGATATTTGTCTGAAAAAACATTTTTTTAATTACACTAGCAAGAAGAACAGAAATCAATCTTAACAGACAACTGCCAGTATGAAAATTAACACTAGAAAAGATATGTTAAATACTCATGCTGCTTGTACAAGCTATAATAGCCATGCATGCAACAATGATAAACTGTATCTGTATTTCTAGCAGCAGTGTCCAGTGTAGCATGTGTGCAACTATATTTAGTAACAAACCTGCAACCCTGAGCAGCCGTTTAAGTATCATCAGAAAGAAATTGTAATAATATATTTCCTGAAAAAAAGTATTGTTAACACAACCTGATTAAAATAAGATATATAGATTGCGACTTTCCCCTCTTTGTTAGCTTATAGTTGCATCATTGACATTGCTGTTGATTCAGTTGAAAACAATGTGGACATGCATACTTACAACTTTTCCTTTCAGGGTATCCTTAAATCTTCAGATTATACAAACTGATATTTCTCACAGGCATTGCAATGTTATCTACAAAGATCATTCAATTAAAACTGTTGAGACAGTGATAATTGTATAATGCATTACTTTTCTCATGAAAGTTTTTTGTCATCCTGAAGCGTGTCTAAAGTTTTTTAAGTTACAAGATTATACTGAAATTTTTAACGGGTTTTTCTCATAATATTTTTGAGGATGATAGTACTCTTTTTCGACAACTTGTCTTATACTTGAAAATTAGGTCTGTAGCATTTCAGGAATGTGAAAAGTAAGACTGCAAAAGAAAAGTTGTGTTTGTTAGGATCCTTTGTATCATATTTTGAAATATACATTCTGAAAAATGGTCCATCTGAGTCCCTTGACGTAGGTTTCCTAAGCAACTCTCATATACCAGATGGTCAGCATTCTGTGAAAGTAGTGAAATGGAATAGGCACCAGTAAAAACTCTTCAAAGATACAAGGATATTTGTTTCAAACAAGTGAAATTGCATGTTTCAAGAACAAAAACCAACATCTTGGATGTGACTGAAAATAAACAATGACTGCCGACGGTCCGGAATTTTTAGAAACGCATGCTTATCTATATTCTCATGTATGACTTCAATAACCTTACCAAAAGTCAGCTAAATTGGTTTACAATTGAGAGAGTTGAAAGATTTTGAGCATTTTCAAAATACCAGGAGTCGAAAATCCATAGAAAACAACGGAATGGTAAGATTTTGCACATGCAAAAGTGCGCGTTTGGAACGTTGCCAGCGATAGCAACCAACGCATGCTCTGAATGCTTCGGCATCACCTTAAAAGTGTTCCATTTTCCTTAAAATATTGTCATGGGAACTGTAAAGTGTATATTTTACCTATTTTTTGTATGTCTGAACTTAACCCTTTTCCTGCCGAGCGTCCTTGTCCATTATTCTCCCAAGTCAGTAGAAAACCGCCCCATAATATGTGCCTGCAAAAGATTGGCTCTCCTGCATGTTATCCTGCCAGGCATTTTGGCAGAAATCGCCCATTTTCAGGGTAGTTTTAGCCGTACTTATACGTGTTAGACTTCGATAATTTCTACATGCCCGTAGACAGGGGAAGGAGCTCAAGGGTTGTTGCAGAAAAAAATTGAGGTCACCGGCTTTGTTTGCCCCTGGGAGTGCGTCATTTTATTGCCGTTTCATGTTTATTTTTTCAAAATAAACTCCTTCAGTATTACGCACGTCCGCTAGGCACAAACATCACCTCACTCGTCTGTTAGTCAGAGACCCTGAGGGTCGTGCTAGGGGTGCAGAAGCACCGTCAAACCTGTCCTGTTTCCCCAGGGTAGGGTCAATTGAATACGTACCTTAAACGACTTGGCAGTGTAGCACAAAAACTACGTTTTTGCCGTTGTATTAACGACATGGCTGAGCCATTGAAGCACAGCTCAACGTAGTTTAGCCAGCTCAGTTGGGAGTTGGCTTACGAGTGTTACCGTTCATTACTGACTTAATCGAGTGGTCCTCAGTCAGGTACGGGTTTGTACCGACATGGCTTGGGCTGCAGCTAACCAGTGATAACCAGTCACTACACCCAAGTCTTCAGTTCACTTTTGCGATGCACGGGTGCAACGCAATATGCTTCCATTGTTCTAGCCATCGACGTGTCCACATGTACATGCCTGGCAGCCATATTGTACTGCTAGCTGGTTTGCATTAACAAAAGCAGTCCCTGCTAACTGCAGGCGGTATCCCCGTAGCATATTGACCTTATGTCACCTTTTGAATTCTCTGTACGCAAACAGCGTACGTAGTTACTAATGCGTCGGCAAGAGGATACGTTTGCCTGCAAACCAGAGCCAATACTTCGGACGATGGAATAAATAAAAAATCCAAAGCTACGTCCATTGAATGGCACGGCCAAGGCGGTGAAGGACGTTGCCTGGCTTGAACTTGCAGAGCTGAAGCCCAGCTTAGTACGTCGGACACCAGTTTGTAATGGTATTTCCGAGTCGTTCATATCCGTTCCATCGGAGGAACAAGTCGAGCCGTCCCGTCAAAAATACGTTCTCATTTTCAGTCACGCACAACTGAATAAGTGACTTTCGTCTTGCACCATCGGCATATCTGCCAAGTCGTTTGCAAGAGGTAGCCTTCTAGATTAGCATTGCCGAGTTGGTCAAGTTCGGCAGCAATCTCTATAGTGCCAGGCAGCCAAGTACGTCCAACTCCGCCAGAAAACGTCACCATGCTATCCTGCCAAGTCCGCTAAAAAGCGGTAAAAAAAAAACCCAGCCCCCCTCGGGTGTGGGGGACTGGCGGACAGGTTTCTGCACCTTTCCCTGTCTATCGACTCCCTGCGAACCCATTTCGAGGGGAAAAGGCGTTCCTTGTCAGAAAACCTCTCCTCGGATGACCCCTAAACGCACAGGGGATAGCAAAACGTAGTGCCGTCGACTTGGCAGGAAAGGGGGTACCCAAAAAGGGCCCGATTTCCACCGGGTTGGGAGAATAACGGTCACCAGTGCTTAGATTCTGGCTACACCGAATTTCAAGCGGATTTTCACCGACTTGGCAGGAAAAGGGTTAAAGGCGGAGCCTCCCCTTAAAAGGGTGCAAAGCTATGGCAGCGTTCATTGTGTAAATGGACACCAAACAGGCTACACGCGGGCACACACTCCAGAAAATGTCACTTTTTAGTTTTTTCCGACCTCAAAAACACAGACAGACTGCCAAGTGGTAGGCCTGAAGCTGTTGCCAATTGAACTCTGTGATTATATTCAAATTCTGACGCGACTGGAAGGAAATTAGAAAATTCAAGCGTTGGTGGTGGAGAATCAATGACCATTGGCGATTTGAACCGACCGTCAATCAAAAGCTTGTATAAACTCTGCAGGATTAGCAAAAGTGCCAAAAGGTTTAGATCAGTTTGTGTAATTAATGTTATGGAAATCATACATTGTACTGGCCAAGTGTTTGACCAGGAGGAGAACTCCACTAATGCGAGAACCTGGGATTTAAAATTGTGGCTTTAATCGAATTGCTAAAAAGAATATTCATTTTTTTGAAAAATCCATAATGGTGTAGTGGCAACTATTTCTTTAATAGTGTATTTCACTGTTAAAGTTGTGCAAAATTCACCCAGTCAAGAAACTTCCGAGTTCATATTCACCACGTATTGGTCATGTGGCATGACATCAGAAGTGACTAACCTTTTAGAGCAATCCTCTGAGATCAATAGCAGCGCATTAAGTACCAACTTCGAGAAGATCTCAGGTAGTTTAAAACTATTTTATCCAGTCATTTTAATAGTACCCTTTTTGATTTTTAGCTCATATTTGGTTTTATATATAAATACCAAAAAGAGCTTATATGATGAGTCTGAGTGGCGTCTGTATGTCTGTATATTTGTGGGTATGTGCGGATGTATGTCCGTCACACACAAAGGCTCCCATACCGCCAAAGCTACCGTCTCAGTATTTGGTGTACAGGTAGATGTAGGGGTTGAGATGTGAATTTGTTCAAATGAACACATCAGTGTCAAAAATGTGCGAATGAGGTAAGAAAAAGGGAAATTCTGCAAATGTTCAGGAGTGGTGGCATGCCAGCATGCTACTCCACTGAGCTTGAGTCATTTCCTGTCATTGTTTATGAACTGTTACATATTAACAGACCTGCTCAAACTAAGGGATGGACCATTAGATCTTGGGAGGGGATGGTCACAATGAAATTGTGAACATTTTTTTTACAATTGTAAATTTCTAAAAAAAAATTTTCCAAATAAGAAAAGCTGTGCTAATTTTGTTTTCTGAGTAAATTTTAAGATTTATAATTTATTTTAGTTCGACGCTGTCTGAGGATACAATGTACATCCATATCACTAGCGCAAGTAAGATTGCATGCTGTAACTACAACATACATATGGCCCAGTGATTTATATTGCTGATAGATTTCGTGAAATGTTGCAGGTCATCTTTTGACAAGCTGAGAAGCTGTTTGCAAAAAATGTGGTGAAATTTCAATATTTGTGTATTTAGGACACTTTTCGCCCTTTTTGATCAAAACATCTATTTCTCTGTTGCAGCGTGTCCAACTTTTGTCAACTTGTTTTTCTGGTTTAAATATTTCTTGTATTTTTTCTGGTTGTACTGTGCAGAAATCATTGTCATAACATTGAAAATAGAATTTTCCTGCACTGAACAGATAGAAACAACATTAATTGTTGATCTTTGGTACCCATACTGGTATGTGCCAATTCTGATCAAATGTGAGCGACACCGTATAATTGCAGTATTTTTGTATTTTTCTTTTCAATTTAATGTAATGTGTTACTTTTTATGGTTGTCTTGTACATTTGTCTTGTGATGCTGTGACTTTTTTGTTTTGTAGATCTGTTTGTGGGTTTGCCCATTGATCTGTGTTTCAAATAAAATAAAAATAAATAAATAAAATAGTCCGCTATGATGAAAAGATGCATGGTTTTGAGCTGCAACAACACAAACATGGATGGTTTTAGTCAACATTTGTGCTGTTGATCTGGTGTGGACCTAGAGATATTTCCATGAGAGCATGGCAGAGTTGTATGTTGAGTGTCAGTGTGATAATACCGGCAGCCGACCCCACGCCGAGCTAGCTCGATCAACCGCTGTGCACTGTACTGTGTACAGGAATACTATGACATGGAGCCCACCTACCCAGGATATTCTATGAATGTGACTCAAGAGTCAAGCCTTTCATAATTAGTAGCTCCCTAAACTGTACTACATGATACACTATACTTCGTTATAACGCCATAAATACTGCAGCTGTACATCTGTTTATCTACTGCACCGACACCATATGTGAGAGTTAGCCAGAACTTAGGGGTGATGCGTATTGAAAGCGGTCAAATCAGGCTTGCCACCGGCCACCTGAGTTAATAAATTGCGTTGTGTAAAGTTTGCACTTTTTTCCAGGCTCTGTGTACAGTTGTTTAGGTCTGCTATTCGTACCATTAATTACTAAACTGTAGTTATACAGAAGCAAGCAAGGGCGAGTTCACCATTTGGCAAGGTCCAGAGTGCAGCATGCAGCAGGGCCCCTACTAGATGACAGACAATTTTCAATCAACCCTCCAATGGACTGCATCCTGTCAGTTTGAGGGTTGGGACCCCCTTCAGTTCATATGCTTGGGTATACTAGAAAAAGTGTCCCACACTCAAATCATGCTCTAAAATGTCCTCTTCCATTAGTGGGTTGGCGGCCACATTTGCTCCGAATATTTCCCTGCGCCAGTGTCTGACTTATAGACTACCCCAAAGTTTATGGGCATATAAATATCACAACAGAATAAATTGCAGGAATTTGAATAAAATCAGTTGACTGTCACGTTTGTGGTGAGGTAACATTGAAGTAATGTACTCTGGTAGGCTCATGTGTTGATAGGGGTGGGTGTCAATGTGATGGCCTTGGCGAGCTGTAACTGATGCCGCACTCGGAAACAAAAAGCCTAGCACTGGGGTCAGCCTAGCATCTCAGGTGTTTTTATTTACTCCAGGAAAGCACAGGATCAATTCCGCAGGCAGTAAGGCCTGATGAATGTAATATTCTGCTCTAATAAATTTTGTAAGAACAGGTCAGGTACAGGATTGAAAATTTTCTAGATTATCTGTGACGCTGTGGATTGTTTGCGTTGACTTACTCGACTAGCGGCCGGCTGGTCCAGGGAAACATTTCACGCTGAGTGAACTGAGGTACAAAATCTACGCTCACAATACTTCTGATGGAATGATTTTCAAAAGTAACACTAGACTCTTGATCACTGGCTACCCTCTAGATCTGTCATTCCAAACAACATTCTATGGTACAAGTGATTGTCACTTTCCAAATTATAGACAGACCTTGAGATAGATGTCATTCTGCAGTTGTGTGTGTAGCTTCTCCGTTCTACACCCACGAACGCCACTTGTGACGTCAAAACAATGGAAGTGTTCCTCATGTGGAGGTTTTTTGTCAAGCCCCGAACATTTTTCTTTCTCACAATTATTCATCAATGCATTATTGTTTATGACAAATATTTAAAAAAATGTTTTCTAGGTGAGGTACCCTTTAAGTTTCCAATGTTTTATAACACTTTTTAAAGGTTTCTTTGATCTTAAAGTAATTTTTCCAGCTTTATTGTTCAATTACACTCTCCTAACCTTTTCATATTTGAGTTAAACTAGGGTAGGGGCTTTTACACAGACGTACAGCAAACGCCTCTGAAACAGGGAGGGGGGGGGCACTTATACATGAGCAGGGGCTGATAGTTGGATGAGTACGGGAAGAATAAAGCTGTTACAGAACCGACTGCAAATTTAGAGTTTCTGTGATGTGAAACATGCACAGCCAGGATATCACAAATTACACCTTTATTGGCAAACTGACTAAATGTTCATGTCAAGGAAAGATGGTCCTTCAGGTAGCACCTTAGTGTATAGCTTTGTAACAAATGGCGAAAAGGACACTATACATTTTACACTACCAATGTTAGGTGTACATGTAATTTTATTTGATGATTTCAATTTTTTGTAGGAACTTGGAAAGTATCAGGATATGGTTGCAAAGAAGGAATCATTAAATTGCTTGAACTTTGCATTTGCATTCTTATTTGGTGAACTAAAGGATACTGAACGTGTACGACAGTGGATTGTGAAGAAAATGAATGTTGAATTTGATGAGTTACTGCAGACAAAGACATTGGGCAGAGTTATTGAAGCATTAACAGTGAGTATTAGTAATGGAATGAGACTTTTATCAAACTATTTGAATCTTCATGACAAAGTATGTGACTTCATACACCTACGTTTCCAAAACAAGATTGTAAATGTTTTACATTCACTAGCAGTAAGAAGGGAACTTTTGCAGTATCATTGGTTATGCAGTGTTCATGAACATTCTTTATAATAATACTACTTTATTGCATAACAACACACTTCGGGAAGTGCGGTAGAGCAAATCAATCAAATATTACACACATGTTCAGGTAAGACTGCTGCTGGGGATGAATCTGTAGTGTAAGAAATATACCTTAAAAGAGGCTTCTTGTCCTCAAAATTCATGATGTACAGGAATTTCTCTCTGTCACTTAAATATTCAAAGTTCTCAAAATGTGATTTCATACTAGTGAAAAGAGTATTTCTATTATGAACATATTTGTCACACTTAATAATATAATGAAACTCATCTTCTACAGAAGACTTACAAAAAGTACAAAATCTCTTATTTAACGGGATTCTTGGGACTGACCTGCCAATCTCAATTTGTAAATTATGATCAGAAATACGAAACTTGGTAATCAATTTCCTGCAGTTAATATTTGTAATATCCATCAAGTATTCCTCAAAAGTAAATAAAGTTTTAAATTTTCTGTACGTTCTTAGTTTATTTTTGTCCACACTCTGAGTCCTTACATCATTATGTAAATCATTAATCCATGAGACACAATATCCTTCTTTCAGTTCTCTGTGAACTGTTTTAAGGTAGCGGTAAAGGCTATTTTTGCACCAATTCTTTTCTCAGAGTTAATGTCAAGTTTCAAGTGTTAGAATCAAGATATTTAGTTCAAATTTTCAGGATAACTCCCTTAGTTAATACTTTCTCCAAAGAATATAATAATTGTATATTTGTAGCCATGATTTTGAAATATGACACCAATCAATATTAAAATTTAATTTTTCATATTTTTTTACATCTTTGAATTTAATAATAAATTAATATTACCAAATTAGTTATAAATATGTTGACACTATTAATTGTAAGATTTGTACGGCAGGATTTGTAAATAAAATTTGTTTTTATGATTTTACATGAGTTTACATATCAAAAAATTATTAAAAATTCTTTCAAATTTCAAAATGTGATTTTTCAAAAAGTACTTCAAATACAGAAAAAATGTGCCGTTCAAATCTTATCTGTAACCTTGTTAATAGGCTGTAAAAATTCCATGTCCATATCTCATTTCAAAGGTTGGATTAAATTGGTATAAAATTATGTAGGAAAACTGTTATTCTCTCAAAAATGTTGAAAACAAGCCATATTTGCACCCCTCTTTTGAAGTCACAGAGCAGTCTTTTTGGTTAATCTCAGTTTTGACACCTCTTTGACACTCAAAGAATCTAAAAATGCTTTTATAATAGCAGTCACGCATTCTGAATGCAAGCACTGCCTTGTCAAACTTTCCTGAAAAACAGTAAAAAATGACTTTCCCTTTTCAAACATTTTTTTAAAAGCTAGGGGACCTCTACCATAGTTAATACACTAAGGACTCCCCAACTTCCTCTTATTTGGTCAGTTTTTCAGAAGTTTCAACGGGCTATAACTCTGCAATGCATTTGTGCCCAAATGTCTAGTTTTTTTTATTCCACAGAGAATGTTGACTACTTTTATATTTTAATAGTTTTATTGAAGTTTATAACTGACGCTCTAGCCTTTACCGCTACCTTAACAGTGAAATTAATGTTACAGATATTTGACCAGATAGATCTACCACTATAATTATCCAGAATATACTGAATATACTCAAACCACTGGGAGTGGTGCTTAGCAGTTGTATATGCAGCACGTAGTAGAATATCATCTGATAAAACCAATCTATGCCAATATTTTATCATATGTAGTATAACAGTGAACTGAATGGGGTATCTACCCAATTCACCAACAATACCAGCTCGTGGAGCTTGTTTAGAAACACCAAGTAAAAACCTGTAAAAGGAAATACTTACATCATTCATAAAATTCTTCAAGTGATTAGTGTTCCTGCAAAGCTTATTTGTGCGCCAGTTGCGCAGTGGAATTTCATGTTTTGCGCAACTTAAGCTTCAGTCATTTTGATTGGTATTACTATTAGTTTTGGTAATAATAAACATTGAAACTCTGGCAAAAGGTGCATTCTCAGTGCTGATTTTACTTCCACGTTCTGAGTTTAAGCGCTGGTTGGTGGCGCAGTTGCTACCAACACACTTCGCATGCACGTTCAGGGTGCGTTGTGACTATGTGACTGGATTTACATAACTCAATAAAAATAGCATATATAGAGAAGATGCAACATGGCTGCCTCTGTGGCTGCCGAGCCTTTTGGGCACCAAACCGTAAGTTACTAACTCAGTCAAAAACTTAGAGGTAACACTACACCTGATAACGTAATGATATTTTTTGTACTGTATATCGATGAGATTTGTAGCTCTTATTTCCAGCCCTATTTTCATAAGCAGACTATAATTTTCTTTACCTTTTTATTTTTTTTATTTGTAAAATACCTTTATTCAGGGTATCTCAATAAGCCAGCAAACTAGATTGGTCGGCCTCTTTCCATTGAGGCCCTCACACAATAAAAACAACATACACTCCAGTCAATATACATGTACAGACAAATCACAAAAACAAACCAAACAAAATTACAAAACTGTCACAACAATAGCACCATGTTGTCAACTATTCACAAGAATCTGTGTAAGAGGTTTTAAAATGTCTCAAAGTTTTGGCCTGTTTTACATATTCTGGCAATGAGTTCCATAGGTTTCCACCTCTGTAAGTGAATTTACGTGTTGCATAATTATTATGAACTGGTTGAATGTATACACTGTTAGAATTGCTGAAACGTTTTTTGTACTTGTGAATATTGGAAACCCGTGTAAAGCAATCTAATAGTGGGGCTAGAGTATATTGTGGTAAGATTTATACACCATGGAACAGATATGAAAATTCTATCTACAAGCGAATACCAATCTAAAGTTTGCCTTACTTTACATGACGGGGTGTGTTGGTGACAATTTAGAATTAATTTACCTGCTCTATTATCTAGTATTTGAAGTTTTGACAGTAGCTTACTAGTACAGTTTGACCTGATGATATCCCCATAATCAAATATTGGCAATACCATAAATGTAACTAACATTTTGGCAGTTTTCTGGGGTAAAGCAGACCTGATTCTGCGAATTATACCAAGCCTCTGTGATATATTTTGCACTTATTTTGGCAGTGTTGCGACTCCCAGGTGAAAAGCTGGTCAAACCATGTACCAAAGTATTTAAAAGTGTCAGCCTGTGCCAATGTTTCATCACTGACTTTGATATTCAAATTATTTGTAACGCCATTCATTCTTCTCCTGGCCCCAACATCATACACTTTGTTTTCTTAACATTTAATTTCAATTTGTTTTCACTTAACCAATCACTGATTGACATGATGTCCTCTTGCAATTTAATTTCAATTTCTTTGATGTCCTTTGATGCATAGAACAGAGCTATATAAACTTATACAGTTATGGTGCGTTATGCAAAAAGGGCATTTCTCTATCTTTATATCTGTGTGTCTGTGTGTCTTACTGTCTCTTTCCCTCCATACCTACCCAGCTATCTACCTAAACCCAAACATATACTGATTACAATGTTTAATAATGTGTTTTCTTGACAGGTAAGAGATTATTCTTTGGGAACTGCATTACCAGTTTTCAAAAATGCTACACTGTTGAAAGCAAAACCATCTGATATGGAACAAGTGCCTGAGGTAATCATTATTGTAGATTAAAATAAACACAGAAATCATTTGAAGTTTTCTTAATGAATAATAATATTGCATGTTGTTATACATCTACTATGAAGAACAATATAATTTTGCATGCTAAAAAGCTGTACGTAACACCTGTTCTATAACATTTATTGTTTCCCACTTCCCATCCCCATTGTTGTATCTACACTTTCACTGTTGAATGGTTTCAAGGGATCCATTGGGCAAGTGCCAGAACGTCTTGTGCTCTGTAAGTGTAGTGCACAAACTATCCAAAAACGCGTCAATGATAGAGTTCCACACTTGTACCATAAATTGGGAAGAAAAATTGTTGACATTGCATGAAAAACTGTGAATACTTTGACAATTTGATGCCCCACACAGTACAATAAATTACCCACAATTCTCTTTGATTTGTATCGTCGAAGGTTACTCGTCTAATAATTTTTCAGTTCTGCATGTAAGCACTAATGTGCAGCATCAGAATAATTGTTAAATTATATCTAGTAAAAGTGCATTTAGATATATCAGTGAAAGTTTCAAAATAAACACTAAACAACCATAAAAGTCACATTCTTTAGGTACTACACATGCCACTCTTTTTGGGCAGCAAGCTATGAAGAACTGAAGGAGTCATTCTCTGAGAAAGTTTAGCATGCAAATTTCTTTTGTCACTTCCATTGAAAAAAATCAATATCTGTTTATTTCGTAAAACAGGTGCAACTAGTCTCCCTACTTTGCATCACATTGTTCTATATGGCTGAAGACACAATCAGTGGAAAATTTTACAAAAATGCTATCTCCTCTCGCAATTATGCATAATTTTCCAAATCATTTAAAATGAGAATTGAGAAGAATGGTGTGCTTAAAAATACGGTATTCATCTGTGAATCTGTGAATTTGTCTACACATGGGAGACATGGGAGACTTCACTGAAGAATCTCCGAGGATACTAATCATAATGAATTATGGGAAATCTACAGTACTGTGCCCCCCGTCATGAATGCAAGATAAATATGTAATAATAAGGTTATAACAAAAATACCGCAATGGATTCACTCTGAAATTGGTGCCACGCATTGCCCTCCACTTCGCATTGGACGATACACTGCCCCAGTGTCATCATGCATCGTTTGCGGTATTTTTGTAAAATTAACCTCATAATCTATCAAGCAAATATTGCCACATAAACACTTACTGGAGTTCAAGAAACATATTTCCATGATTTAAGTCTGTGATAGTAAATCCGTTTCCGCGCTTGTTATACCCTCGATGAGGAACAATGAGTTGTATAATCCAAATTAACGCCAAGCAATGTGTGTGAGACACCGTGACCGTATGTCAGTACAGCATAGCAGTGGTGATTACTTTGCCAAATTTCAGCACTGAAATCTCAAAGAAAGGTGCACACAAGTTGTGCAAAGTTGTTCTGACATGAGTAGTACCTTCATTCAAGTTCAAAGAGAAACTTTAATAATCCTGGTTGGAATGGATTTTGAAAGAATGAGCATTTACTGTAAACTGAAACAAAAGAGGTCATATAGTTTTCAGAATGCAGACCATCATAGCTCACTTTAAATATGCTCTGCATTTTTGTAAAAATAGTGAACGTACAGCTAGGACTGATGCTCTTGCATCAGACTTGATGAATAAGAATAAAACTTTAGAAAGCTGAGCCCCTATGTACAAGCGCCTTTTTTCCACACTTATTGTTATGATTGGTTCTGTTCCTACTCCATTGACAGCTTCAATTGTTGCAGTTGGACTGATTCTTTCTGGCATATTTATAAGAGTGACATTAAGTTTTGGAAGCATCTAGGACAAACCATCGTTTGGCCACCAGTTTGTTACAAATAGCTCATTCAGTCCAATTCAAGTACTTGTAATTGATGCATTATGATAGTGAAATGGAACCCAGAAGTTGAAGTAAAAGGAACAGCAAGTTTCTTGTTTTGAGATGAGAGATAAATCTTTATTGAACATTTTTTGACCAAAATATCAAATAAAGATTTCACTGTCATCCGCAAACCAGACTTCCAAAAAGAATCACAAAAGAAGTTGAAATCAAGAAGAAGTACTGGTATACCGTACTGGTGCTGTAAACATCATCAACACTGAATGAATTGTGACAAGCCCTATTATTACCTCCAATTTGCTATAGGAATATATGGCAATAGGAGCTTATCTGATCATATGGTGTCCATCTTCTGTACATACATCTATGTGTACTTATTGATGTTTATACATGTATGCGTGTGTGTACAGTGTACAATGACTGTACAAATGTGAATATGATAAAAAAGCTTCTAGTTCTACCTCCAAAACTGCAACAGATGGCCTTGATATTTGACACATGTAAAATCTTCTGTGAAATAAAACATCTGATAGGTTTGAAATTGGGTTTACAGGATCACTTGGATTATGTTTATACAGTCCAGTTTGTTAAAATTTATGACAAAATTAGTAGGATTACGTATATGAGGCAATTTTTGCAATTTTTTGTAAACAACATATTCTTCTCT
This sequence comes from Ptychodera flava, assembly GCF_041260155.1. NCBI lineage: Eukaryota > Metazoa > Hemichordata > Enteropneusta > Ptychoderidae > Ptychodera > Ptychodera flava. The sequence goes on along the minus strand of NC_091931.1, from coordinate 46,123,688 downwards.
GAAACCGCGAGTCAGATGTCTTTCAAATTTGCCCAACATGTCCCAATGGATATAACATGTTTGTCCAATGTGTTGCAAAATTAGCACAGCCCCCTAGGTTGTTCTAATGAACTGTAAATATGAGAGCATTAACTCAATTATGTCATAAAGCCAGCAAGTTGGTAGTGCTTGTTCCAATAGTCCTTGTCAAGTAGATACAAGTAGATAATGGATTTTAGACTACAATATGTAATTGGCTGCATTCCATCATGCACACTCATGAGGACTGTCACAGATTGTTGCAGAAGTCAAAAGATGAAATTTGTTCTTTTACTGGTAAAGGGGGTTGGACTTCCATTCAATTTGTGAACTTTGTTTGAAATTCACACTTTGATTTCAGGATCACAGGTTCTCTTCACATTGTGTATAAAATAAGCAAGAACTGTTTACTTGTACCAACAAATTTTACAGTCACTGTTTCCAACTGGTATGTGTCATGCAATTGTGTTTCCTCCCAAACACAATTTATATTGGTAACATGACATCCTAAACTTTTCTTTAATTCAAATTACAAAGATTGAAAGTATCATATATTCAATTTGCGAAGTGTCTGCCTGCTTTAACCACATATACACTTTGTCATTCATGCTCACTGTGTCAAAACAGCACTGAATACTGCAGTCTTCAAGTGGCCTTCAATTCCCAGTAAAAGTTTGTAAAAGAACACCTAAAACCTAAAAAACCCAACCCATATACATCAGGACAAATGGCAGTCCATATGGTAAGCCAGTTCCCGAGTCAAAGCCTCTCTCAAAAAATATCAAATGACCACGGAAAGTGTGGAAAGCTAACATGTTTCTACATCAGGGCAACTTATCAACAGCTGAAAAAGCACTGAGATATGAAAAGGGCAAGTAAAATTTGATAGAATTACTTGACCATGTAATATGGCCAGGGGATACTTATTCCTCAGTAGGTGTTGCAAAATTTATATTGTACTGCCCCATTTGCACCTCGAAATTATCTGTATAGAAAATAAGAATAGTTGCTTGTTTCTAGAAGTTATTATTTCTGTTGTACGTTCATCTAGATACTTGCACCATTTTATGTTGGTTTTAGAAAACATATGTCAATAAAATGTCAACAAAAAGGACTAAAGAACACTGATCTTTGATAACAGGAAATTGACATAAGTCTTGAAGTGGAATATAATGGTGGCTTTCGATTGGCAGTGGATGCAGATCTGGTTTTTGGAAGAACAGCATTTGTCAGTATTACATTGAAACATTTACAAGGGAAAGGCAGGTTACAGTTCACTAGACATCCATACACTCACTGGTCATTTGCATTCTACACGGTAAGTGATGCTTCTTGCGAATATTTTGTGTTCTTCAGAATGTTTGTTTGTTTACCTCGAAGAAACAAATATTTTTTTGTTTACATCCATGAAGCAATTTTTTTTGTCTTTACCTCTAAGGAAAATTTTTTTTGTGTGTTTGCCTCCATGAGAAATAAACGTTTTTGAGTTTACCTCCGTAAAATATATAAGTTTTTGAGTTTACCTCCATGAAAAATATAAGTTTTTGAGTTTACCTCTCAGAAATAAATGTTTCTATGTTTACGTTCATAAACAAATCTTTTTTGTTCATCACTATGAAACAAATGTTTTTGTGTTTATCTCTATGAAACAATTGCTTTTTGTTTACCTCTATGAAACAAACGTTTTTGTGTTTATCTCTAAAAGGAATCGGAATAATGAAAAAAATATTTGTTGTATGACACTTTGATTATAATCTGCTGTATTCATTTACTATGCCAGTGTGTCCTATGTCAGTAATACATTCATGCTTTTAATTATTAGCTCACATTTGGTTATACCAATGTGAGTTTATCGTATAGGCTGAAGTCGATGGCGTCTGTATGTATGTATGTGTGTATGTATGTATGTATGTATGTATGTATGTATGTATGTATGTATGTATGTATGTACAGTATGTCCGTCAACATCAAAAACATGCAAACCGCTGCACGTTTCAGCTTGATATTTGGTGTGTGGATGCATCCTGGGCTATAGATGGGATTTTGTTCAAATGAAGTCTGCATTGCCAAAATTATGCAAATGAGCTTACAAAATGTGAAAATGGTTAAGAATAAATAACTCAAGAACTGCTTTTTTGATTGCTTTGAAAATTTGTGTGCAAGTACCTTAGGTGAACCTTATACAGTTTTATGAATATTGTGAAGATATCCTTAATTTTGTATTTTTGCTGAATTTTTTGGTGATTTTTCTCATTTTCAGTAAAAATTCTTCTTCTCTGAAACCGCCAGCCCAATCGCTCTCAAATTTGGGTTGTCTCTTCACAAGGGTGTTACTCTTGTAATTTGTTGAAATTATGACAAAATTGGGAAAATTACTATTTTTATAATCTTAAACAGTATTTCCTTTTTAAAACCCCTGGACAGACAGCTTTCATATTTGGTACGCAGACGTACAGAGATGACAATAGTTAGATATGTGGAAATTCTCCTGAAATATAAAAATTTGTATTTTTAAGACAATATTGTCATTTTTGGTCAAGAAAACTTTATCTCAAAATTACTTGTTTGATAGCTTTGTAATTTGGTATGAAGTCCCTTGTTTGATAGCTTTGTAATTTGGTATAAAGTCCCGAAATATGTTATTAGATAAATTTTCTGCTCAAAGTGTTGGGAAACCCCAAAATTTGTATATTTTAGGTACTTTTCTCAGTTTGTGACCTTAAATGACCTACACCAACCCAGGATATGTTGTGAGACAATTTTGAAGGCTGTGAACATAATGTTGTCATATTTGGTATCAATTTGTAGGAAAATTTGATCCAGAAAATAAAGCTGAGGTGATTTTTTAGCTCCCATAGCCATATGTATATATGGCAATGGAAGCTATTCTTATAGGCTAGGGAAATGTCTGTATGTATGTATGTCTGTATGTCTGTATGTCTGTACGTCTGTATGTCTGTATGTCTGTATGTCTGTATGTCTGTATGTCTGTCCGTCAACATCAAAAACTCCAAAACCGCTGCACATTTCATCTTGATATTTGGTGTGTACATGGATGATGGGCTGTAGATGAGATTTTGTTCAAATGAAGTTGTCATTGCCAAAAATATGCAAATTAAGTGAAAAAATGTAAAAACAGTCAAAATTGAAAAAACTCAATAACCACTGAGCAGATTACATGAAAAATTAGTATGTAAGTACTTTGGGCTGACATGAAATGATTGTGCACATCTTGGGTCAGTATCTTGGACTTGCTATTTTTCATGAATTTTTTTGTAATTTTCTCCCATTTTTGGTCAAAAAATCTCCTGCTCTGAAACCACAAGTCTGATTGATTTGAAACTTGGTATGGAAGTGCATAGGAGTGACCTTTCCCAAATTTGGACAAATCGTGGTGAAATTTGCATATTTTTAGTTTACAGGTCCATAGACTCCCATGTATAAGGCAGATCTCCATAGACTCCCATGTATAAGGCCACGAAAAATAAAAATTTAGTTTCTCATCGTATTCATATTGCAAAAAGGATGCAGTGACACAATTTTTAGTCCCCACGGATGAAGTCCAGTGAGCTTATAGATTGGGTCATGTCCGTCTGTTGGTCCATCTGTGAGTCCATCCGTTTACGCAGATATCTCGGATATTTTGACAAAATGTCATGTGACCTTGATGACCTTTGATCTCAAATATACATATTTGTCCATAACTCAGTAACCACAAGTGCTACAACCCTTCATATATGGTATGATGGGACAGCTTATGACGCCACATATTGTACCTCATTAATTATGCACATATCTAATTTTGAGCGAGCCAATAGAGCTAGAGGTCTGATTTTTGGTATATAGGGATAACTTAGCAATACAATTTTTTTGACAAAATGTCACGTGACCTCGGTGACCTTTGACCTCAAATATACATATTTGTTCATAACTCAGTAACCACAAGTGCTACAGCCTTCATGTATGGTATGATGGGGACACCTTATGATGCCACATATTGTACCTCATTAATTATGTGCATATCTAATTTTGAGCGAGCCAATAGAGCTGGAGGTCTGATTTTTGGTATATAGGGATAACTTAGCGATACAATTTTTTTGACAAAATGTCACGTGACCTCGGTGAACTTTGACCTCAAATATACATATTTGTCCATAACTCAGTAACCACAAGTGCTACACCCTTCATGTATGGTATGATGGGACACCTTATGACGCCACATACTGTACCTCATTAATTATGCACATATCTAATTTTGAGCGAGCAAATAGAGCTAGAGGTCTGATTTTTGGTATATAGGGATAACTTAGCAAAACAATTTTTTTGACAAAATGTCATGTGACCTCGGTGACCTTTGACCTCAAATATACATATTTGTCCATAACTCAGTAACCACAAGTGCTACACCCTTCATGTTTGGTATGATTGGACACCTTATGACGCCACATATTGTACCTCATTAATTATGTGCATATCTAATTTTGAGCGAGCCAATAGAGCTGGAGGTCTGATTTTTGGTATATAGGGATAACTTAGCGATATAATTTTTTTGACAAAATGTCACGTGACCTCGGTGACCTTTGACCTCAAATATACATATTTGTCCATAACTCAGTAACCACAAGTGCTACACCCTTCACATATGGTATGATGGGACAGCTTATGACGCCACATATTGTACCTCATTAATTATGCACATATCTAATTTTGAGCGAGCCAATAGAGCTAGAGGTCTGATTTTTGGTATATAGAGATAACTTAGCAAAACAATTTTTTTGACAAAATGTCACGTGACCTCGGTGACCTTTGACCTCAAATATACATATTTTTCCATAACTCGGTAAACACAAGTGCTACATCCTTCATGTTTGGTATGATTGGACACCTTATGACGCCACATACTGTACCTCAATAATTATGCGCATATCTCATTCTGAGCGAGCCAATAGAGCTGGATGTCTGATTTTTGGTATATAGGGATAACTATAGGAAACAAATTATTTGACCAAATGTCATGTGACCTCGATGACCTTTTACCTAAAATATATGTTTATGTCAATAAATAAGTAACCACAAGTGCTATGTCCTTTGTATTTAGTAGGATGGGAGACCTTATGACAACACACGCTTTACCTCATTAATTATGTACACATCTAATTCTGGGCAAGCGAATAGAGCTAGAGATCTGATTTTTTGGCATACAGGGATTAATTAGCAATATAATTTTTTTTTTCAAAATGTCATGTAACCTCGATGACCTTTGACCTTGATTATACATATATATGCATATTTCAGTAACCACAAGTTCTATACCCTCCAATTTTGATAGGATATTAGACCTTAAGATGTCACATCTTATACCTCATTTATAATGCGCATATGTATTTCTTGGCTGGCCAATACTGCTAGAGGTCTGATCTTTTTTCCCGATTTAGAACCATAACTTAGACATGCCTCATGTGTTTCAAATTGGGAACAACAACATAGACCTATGTGCCCATAGATCTCAACATATACACTCCAGTGATACTTCTTAATGACCACATTTTCCTGCCCCATCAAGACTAATACTCCTATTACAAGTGGGGACTATGTCATTGTAAATGACTTGTTGAGTTAATGGTTGTATCACAGTATTCGATATATCTAATTCTGTATTTTTTTCCATTTTATATTCTGAATAATCACATTAAACATATTTCACTGTCTCCAGTACATTTCATTTAAGTATTTTCACTTCATGCACTTTATCCCTTTCACACATGTTCAAATATCTGACCAGAGAACAAACACTAAATAGTCCAGGATGGGAGCTACAGTGTCATTGACGCTATTTTTTCATTTTGGACCAATTTTTGCAACTTTTCTTTGTAAGACATACAAGAACTGATGAGAAATTTGGATCCAGGATAATTCCAGATGTTGTAATCACCGCCCACAGTGGAAGGCATTTCACTATCTTTAACTACCTTAAGTGCTGTTTACATTAGAATGATAACACTCATGGCATTAATTAAAAAATCTCCAAGGTTGTAAATGTACTTCCTGTCATTTGGTCTTATGTAATACCAAGGGGTGGAACATTTGATATTCAGGAGGGGGTAGGGTCTAGAAGATTGATGATGTAGCATTACTTTTTTACCAGATCCCTTGTGCATTTTTTGCCCACTCCCACCTTTTGGACACTGTGGTGCGAAGCACCAAAGGTGTCCTATGTCGCCACAATGTCTGTGTGTGTGTCCGTCTGTCCGTCCGTCCATCCGTCCGTAGACAGATTTTGTTCCACTCATAACTTAAGAACCCTTAGGTCCGATGTCATGCAATTTGGTATTTGGTATTATCATGATGAGACTTAGATCTGATTAGATTTTGGTGGGTGTGGCTTATTAATTAATTGCTCATTTGCATATTTTATGATTTTTTTCATTCACGCAGATATCTCAGAGACGCCTGGAGCGATTTCGTTCAAACTTGGTACAAAGATAGTACTCTACCTCACACAGATGCACGTTGATTTGTTTCACAATGCGATCAAATTTGGCCGTGTTAGAGGACTTTTTAGTTTTCACCTCCATAGACTCCCATGTATAAGGCAGTCCATAGACTCCCATGTTTAAGGTAGTCCATAGACTCCCATGTATAAGGCAGTCCATAGACTCCCATGTATAAGGAAGTCCATTGACTCCCATGTATAAGGCAGTCCATAGACTCCCATGTATAAGGCAGTCCATACACTCCCATGTATAAGGCAGTCCATAGACTCCCATGTATAAGGCCAAGAAAAATAAAAATTTAGTTTCTCATCGTATTCATATTGCAAAAAGGATGCAGTGACACAGTTTTTAGTCCCCACAGATAAAGTCCAGGGGGCTCATAGATTGGGTCATGTCAGTCTGTTAGTCCATCCATGTGAGTCCATCCGTTCACGCAGATATCTCAGACGCTTTGAAAAAATGTCATGTGACCTTTGACCTCAAATATACATATTTGTCCATAACTCGGTAACCACAAGTGCTAAACCTTTCATATATGGTATGATGGGACACCCTATGACGCCACATATTGTACCTCATTAATTATGTGCATATCTAATTTTGAGCGAGCCAATAGAGCTAGAGGTCTGATTTTTGGTATATAGGGATAACTTAGCAATACAATTTTTTTTGACAAAATGTCATGTGACCTTGGTGACCTTTGACCTCAAATATACATATTTGTCCATAACTCAGTAATCACTAATGCTACACCCTTCATATTTGGTATGATGGGACACCTTATGACGCCACATATTGTTCCTCATTAATTATGTGCATATCTAATTTTGAGCGAGCCAATAGAGCCAGAGGTCTGATTTTTGGTATGTACGGATAACTTAGCAATGCAATTTTTTTGACAAAATGTCACGTGACCTCAATTACCTTTGACCTCAAATATACATATTTGTGCATAACTCAGTAACCACAAGTGCTACACTCTTCATATTTGGTATGATGGGACACCTTATGACGCCACATATTGTACCTCATTAATTATGCACATATCTAATTTTGAGCGAGCCAATAGAGCTAGAGGTCTGATTTTTGGTATATAGGGATAACTTAGCAATACAATTATTTTGACAAAATGTCACGTGACCTCGGTGACCTTTGACCTCAAATATACATATTTGTCCGTAACTAAGTAACCACAAGTGCTACACCCTTCATATTTGGTATGATGGGACACCTTATGACGCCACATATTGTACCTCATTAATTATGCACATATCTAATTTTGAGCGAGCCAATAGAGCTAGAGGTCTGATTTTTGGTATATAGGGATAACTTAGCAATACAATTATTTTGACAAAATGTCACGTGACCTCGGTGACCTTTGACCTCAAATATACATATTTGTCCAAAACTCAGTATCCACAAGTGCTACACCCTTCATATTTGGTATGATGGGACACCTTATGACGCCACATATTGTACCTCATTAATTATGCACATATCTAATTTTGAGCGAGCCAATAGAGCTAGAGGTCTGATTTTTGGTATATAGGGATAACTTAGCAATACAATTATTTTGACAAAATGTCACGTGACCTCGGTGACCTTTGACCTCAAATATACATATTTGTCCAAAACTCAGTATCCACAAGTGCTACACCCTTCATATTTGGTATGATGGGACACCTTATGACGCCACATGATATTATTCCTCATTAATTATGCACATATCTAATTTTGAGCAAGCCAATAGAGCTAGAGGTCTGATTTTTGGTTTCTGTGTGTCGCTACGAGATTCAGTTCCTGCTACGTCTATCTACAGTCACATCATTGGAGCCAGTACGACATTCGGTAAGAGGTTTATTTTTGTATCTGTATTTAGAGCATGTGTTAACTTTGCGTGTACCGATAATATCTGTGAGTGAATGAGAGTTGAGAAGCTGTGTGCAGAAAGAAACGGCCTCGAAAGTTATCCAAAGCACGTCACTGATAAGTCGTGTCAAAACGTGTGGCAACATCTCACCACACATCGAGTATACAATATGGGCCCTAATTATGGTCTAGTTTATGGTTTAATTATGGTCTAATTATGGTATAGTTATGGTCAAGATCTGTTTCAAAAATTACATCTATTAAAACTTTCGATTTTTCCACATTGTATACCACAATACCACATGATAAATTGAAAGAGCGCTTGAAAAACATCATCAACCAAGCATTTTTCTACAAAAACGGTTCACGCCGTTACAAATATGTGGTATTGGGGTATAATTCTACATATTTTGTTAAAAATACAACTAACGCTAAAGTGTTTTATACCGAGAAAGACATTATCAGTATGCTTGATTTCCTCATTGACAACATATTTGTTGAATTTGGAGGACACATTTTCCAACAGTGTATAGGAATTCCCATGGGCACTAACTGTGCTCCCTTACTTGCCGACTTATTTCTGTTCTCATACGAGGCAGAATTTATCCAGAACCTTATCAAGCAGAAAAAGGTCTCTGTAGCTCGTACTTTCAACCTTACATTTAGATACATAGACGATGTTATTTCATTGAATAACTCTGAATTCAGTAAATATCTCGCTATGATTTATCCTCCAGAATTGGAGATTAAAGAGACTACAGAAACGGCCTCTTCTGCTTCATATCTGGACATTTTACTTGAATTTGACTCTAATGGTCACCTTTCTACTAGGCTATATGACAAGAGAGATGATTTCAACTTTAGTATAATTTAACCTCATCAGTAATATTCCACTCTCACCTGCTTATGGGGTATACATTTCCCAGCTTATTCGATATGCAAGAGCATGCAGTTCATATGGTGATTTTGTAGAGAGACATGGCCATCTCTCTTTCAAACTGTTAAATCAAGGTTACACCAGAGCAAGACTTGTCTCTACATTCAAACGCTTTTTTGGCAGGTATCGCAAGCTGGTTGATAAATACGATATCTCTCTTCGACAAATGATCACTGATGGCATCGGTGACATGGGGCCTTAGTTAGTGACCAATACCTATCTGACTTACAGATTGATATATGGCGGGTGCCACATGTGGGGCAGGATGCGCTTACTATTTTCGAAACACCTGACATCACTTCTTGGTCTTCTGGCCAGAGGTCAATATATCTTTCTTTCATGAATATGACTTTGTTTGTGTACCGTCTATTTACTGTCTGTTCTGTGCTGTTTTGTGTCTATGTTTACAACTATTGTCTTACAAATTTTGACCTAGTGTTATTGGATTATGGATTGGTATGATTGCGATTATTTTAAAAAGAGTATCTAAATTTAAGAGGGATCGACTGTAATTGTGTTTTCAATATTCACGGAGTTCATTCCATAAATGTTAGTCGCGTGATGACGACGCCATTGTTTTACAATTAGGGCTTGGGCGTGCATTAAAAACAACCGTTCCCCTGATTTCTACCACACTTGGGATAAAGTGTGTATGTGCGATGTATGATAGTGAGCATGCGTGCGTGAGTGCTTCACGAATTCTACAACGTGTTGAAAGGTCTCAGTCAGAAAAATGTAACAACTTAGCCGGCTATTGAACCACTCTTTTTTGGGAGTGGAGATTTAGCAGAGTGGTTCTGTCTCAGGCCTCTCAGCTAGGCGACTGATGCCGTATGTTGTGGGTTCGAATCCGATTGAAAACTATCCGTATTTTCTATCCTGGGTCGGTAACACTGCTGGTGGACAGAATTGTCCCCGAGGTTATCGTTCGCCCAGTTAAAGCGATGAAATTCGTTTCTTCGCTTCGATAAAGTGTGTATGTGCGATGTATGATAGTGAGCATGCGTGCGTGAGTGCTTCACGATTTCTACAACGTGTTGAAAGGTCTCAGTCAGAAAAATGTAACAACTTAGCCGGCTATTGAACCACTCTTTTTTGGGAGTGGAGATTTAGCCGAGTGGTTCTGTCTCAGGCCTCTCAGCTAGGCGACTGATGCCGTATGTTGTGGGTTCGAATCCGATTGAAAACTATCCATATGTTCTACCACACTTGGGATTCTTATAGTGGAAACTGAAAGTTCAATCCCGATTTGCGAGAATTTTTGGTTGTTTTTGGGCATCGTAACTTTTGTGGAGTACGAGTCGGGGGCCCCTGTAAGGTTGTGCCGTCACGGACATAGCGGAGTAAGCGAAATGTGGTGTTTACATGGTTCAAACTAGGATATATTTTCATTTTAGCATACCAAGTCTGAAAACAAATGACCCTCCTGGTTTCACTTTAGTAAATTACTATATCTTGTATTTTCACTGATATCGTGAAACTTGCCAAAATGTCCCGATAGAACTTGTAGACCACGCCGTTTTCCCATTGAACACAATTCCCCGAATGGCGTCATTTGTTATGCCCAATCAGATTGAGTGTTCTTCCGCACGCTTTCCAATACATTCGACATTACATATATACAAGATATCGTAAGACGTAATCGTTACTATGATTGGTGGAAGCGTTTTCATGCCCTTCGGCATGTCGATAGGGGCCATTAGGTAAATTTTCTCAGTAAACGCAATATCAAGAGAAATACGAGCGTGCGGAAGTGGGGCAAAGAATATGTAAAGACATTTAACACTTCTAAATAAACAACAATTATCAAACGTTTATAACCCATGTGTTGCAAAATGTAACTGGCGCATTTTTCTTTCCGACCATTGTACGGCGGTGCACGGACAGTGGGCTATCGCCACCGGAAATATTCACAATATAGCAAGGCATTTCTGTGTTCAAGATATGACGGTCCATGAATTTCATTCGGTTGTAAAAGGAATTTTAAAATTACCCCTCTGTGTCATAGTGTGGCGTTCAAATTATGGCTAAACATTTCAGTTTAAAATGTTGAAAAATAAAGTGTAGTCCACAGTTTGTTTCAACATATGCATATTTATTACTGGTATGTTATTTCATTTCAATAATTTAGCCCATCTTTAGTATGTATTTTTAGCTGCTATAGACTATAGTCTATAGAAGCATTTGGGATGGGTATCCGTCCAGCGTCCGTCGTCAGTCTGTATGTATGTATGTATGTATGTATGTATGTATGTATGTATGTATGTATGTATGTATGTCCGTTTGTGAGGCGTCCGTCCACTCAAATATCTTGAGAACCGCAGTACTTACTGATTTGATATTTGTTGTGTAGATGAAAAATATGATTTTGAGAAACTTTTTTTTTAAATTTTTTGATATTGTTGAAAATAGGCAAATTAATGCCAAAAAAGGTGTTTTTGGTAAAAAATCTTCTTCTTCATAACCGCTGGTCAGACAGCTTTGTTATTTGGTATACAGGTCCCTAGGGATAACCCAACTTAGATTTGTTCAAATTGTGATGAAATATGCAAATGTGTATTTTTAAGGAATTTTTTTGTCATTTTTGGTCAAAATTTGACTTACATTGTATGTAATTCTTGTACTGTATAAACCCTATCAATTCTCCTAGAAAAAAATAATTAATATGATTTTAAATAATTGAATTAATTAGGAAATCATCAAAGCCAAAATAATTTTAGTGTGGAATTATCAGAAAGTTCAACTTTTTTTGACAGTTCATAGCTTACCATCTTGGAGGATTAAAACATGTAAAGGCAACTTTCCTGAATCCCAACTTTGACATATTCTGAACCACCATTTATGTTATCTAAAAGAAATTGCTCATAATAGTTTGTCATGATAGGGTGGTCAAATAAATAGAGATAGAGAAAGTTCTAATTTCCATTTATGGTTGACTTGGTAAGGATAAAAAGATTACTTTTTGAGGAAAAAAATAGAGTGGTCAATTAAAAGAGTGGTCAAAGTGATAGGGTTTTTATGGTAAAGCTGGGCTGTAAGATTCCTCGTGCTATTTATAGCAATTATGCAATCTGTGTAAACAGTGCAATGAAAGTGTAACATGATTCTTTATAATGCTTTTGATGACCTTGAACTTCGTAAGTTACAAACATTTGTCTCTTCAGTGTGCTTTCTCTGAGTAGGTACAGTCTCAACTTATTAAACAGAACTTACTTACAATGTTAATTTGAAAGTTAAAATGTGCTTGGTTAATAGGATGAAAATACTGATATTAAAAGATAACCAGCTGAAGATTCTTTATAACCTGACAGATATGCTGTTTTTTCATGACGTAAATCTTTATTTAAGCAAGTCTTGTTTACTTTAATTTGAATGTAATTAACTCTCGTTTATTTGCTATTATAGACTAATATAGTCTGATGAAATATGCAAATCTGTAATTTTACAGAATTTTTTTCCATTTTTGGTCAGGCCATCCTGAAATGAGCTATCAAAGATATCCACCTTCTTCATCAATACATGTGTCACAAAAGGTTATTCTCTACATAACACAGCAGAGCTCTGTCAACTGTTGAGTCGCTTGTTTTTTTCAAAACCGCTGGTCAGACAGCTTTAATATTTGGTTTACATGTCCCTAGGATGACCTTAGTGAGATAATTTCATACAGTCAGGAAATACTTAATTTTGTATCCATGTCTATCGTAGCTTCAGGGACTTTGGCCCTATGTTTGTATTTCTTTAGTCCATATTTGTTTAGCAGTGTTCTAAAATTTCTGAACAATTTGCAAATTATTCTGATGATATTTCAGATGCATATATTTGTGGTGATGATAACATAGTTGGTACTTTGTACAAAGATTGTAAATTTTGTGCAGTCAAGCTGCAATTGAAACATCAACTGATAATGGTGTATTAGTTTCCTATTGGATTTTTATGTCAGAATTGCACAAATCTGTGCTGAATTAGAATAATGACACTGATCAAGAATCCCATCTGATTTCAGTTTTACAGTGGCTATTGGGAGAATGTTGTTCGCAGAGGAATGCATAATGTGCATTGAATGTAAAATCAAAATATTTAATATGAAATTTAAATCATTTTAGTGAATCATAGCTAGACAACCTATCTCTGACATATTTTTCTTTCTTTTGCAGTACTGGTATTCACTGTGTCTTTACTGCAGCTGCTTATTAAAAAAAGAGCCAAAATAAATCAGAATACACACACTTAGTACACAGACATTTGACAACAACATCCAACAGTGACATTGACAATACATACTAACAAGCAGAGCTTGTTAGTTCGAGAATATACAGAATATTATCTCACATAGTGAGTGTCTGAATATTATTCTGAATTGTATTCCAAAGCACATTCTGAAAGGACTCTTCTGGAATATACAGAATATTATCTCACATAGTGAGTGTCTGAATGTTATTCTGACTTGTATTCCTAAGCACATTCTGAAAGTAACTCTTCTGAAAATTTCACATTCTTTGCCACTGCACCATCTCCCTAATACATACTGATGACCCACGGTGTCCACTCAAGTCTCACTTTGATTTTTTTATCAAGCCGCCTCTGTTTTTTGTTGTTGACATTTGCTCCCATTGCTATAGAAGTTGATATGCATGTTCCTAAAGATGACCTCCAGTACCTAAGTTGGAGACTTATTTGCTTTTGTGGTTCTCGTTTTTCCTGGTTTAAATATTTCTCAAATGGACCAATTCAAACCGAATGTGAGCACATAGTGTCCTTGACGGTATTTTTTTTTAACACCAGGAACCTGAAATGGACTTTGAAGTTGAGTCACAATTTGAAGGACGCATTGTCAGTCAACTTGGATCTCTGATTGTCAATCAAGTAAGGAGATTGGTTCCTTCGTGTGAATTCTCTAATTTTATTTATTTTAACAACATCCAAGCAAGTAGGTGCTTGTAATGTGTTTGCCTCTTTAATCCTTTAACGAAATCAAACTGAAAAAATTTTCTTTCAATCATAATGAAAAGTTTTTGTTGATACTGCCTTCATACTCTTTATTTCCCATGTGCAGCATTTTGTTGTCACCAGTATTTCATATATAGCACCTGCTGTACATTGTCAAACACCACCACTGTGATGATTTTAAATGTACTAAGTACTAGCACAGTCAGGCGGTATCTTTTGTACTATGATGGGCCAAAAAAACCATGGTTGTTTCTGGTCAGTGTGCACATCACATAGAAACCTTCACGTCAACCCCTTTTTTGATGATAAAGAAAATGAAGTATTAAAGTTGCAAGACGATGTGCTTTTATATACAATCTACCTCTCACCCTGACAGTGAAAGATGTAAACTTTTGCTCAAACTTTCTTTAAGAGAACATTGAACTATTCTCTTTCAAAATCAAAAATAAACTCGGGGTCACTGTGCAAAATTTGGCACTAGAGAAATAAGCTACCTCCTAATGGCCACAATCCTCTCTCTTATTGTGAGATGTAAAAAATATATTGATTTTTTACATAAAAAGCTTCAAAATTAGCCCCACAAATGATAGCCCAAAACATATTCTAAAATTTTAGAGTCCAAATATCTGTGCATGAGGTGCACTCTACATTATAGGTAGTTCGTACCTTGAAAGTAAAAGACTTAAATTTTTGCTCAAACTTTCCTCAGTGAAACTTTCAACTATTCTCTTACCAAGTCAATAAAATCATGTGTCACCATGCAAAGTTTGTCATCAAAAAACAAATTACCTAACATTTACTGATATTTGAATGTCTAAATGGCTGCTACCTCTGTGTTAACTCCATTTCAAAAAATAAAATTCTCAATTTCCCCAAAATTAAGATGGTGAAAATTATTCTCACACTAAGAGCGTTAAAATGACCTCAACAACAACTGGTAGATCAGATAAAAATTATGAAAGTTTGAGAGTCTGAATGTCTGTCCTTTAGGTACATTCTACCTTAACACAAAAAATGAAAATCAATTGTATGTTTGGAAAGCAGTCTGACTAGAACAAAAAAATGAAAATACAAAACATTGTCATTCATATTTTGAAAGTCAGCCATCATCAGAAACAATTTTTTTTT
Organism: Ptychodera flava; assembly: GCF_041260155.1. Taxonomy (NCBI): domain Eukaryota; kingdom Metazoa; phylum Hemichordata; class Enteropneusta; family Ptychoderidae; genus Ptychodera; species Ptychodera flava. The sequence continues at coordinate 46,108,295 of NC_091931.1, read as the reverse complement.
TTCTAGGCCAAATAGTAAACGTACTTTTAATGACATCAGAAAATCTAAGATATTTCAGCTTATCTGAACTATTGGGAAATTAAGTATCACTGCATTGAAATTTGATTTCAGCACAATAAGATACGATTGACATGTTTGTACAATATTTTATTACAATACTTTAGTAATTCCTTACTCAATGAAAATTTATGCTAGATATTTGCATGTAAACATGTGAAAATGATGTTGGCTGATAAGAATTACACTTTTCTTTTTCTACATGTATAATGATGTTTTCGACAGATTCGAAGATCAATTCGTAAGAAGCACACATTGCCCAATTACAAGATCCGATACAAACCATTCTTCATAAAACCTGATCCTCCTCATCTTATTGATGATGTTTTAGTCAACGATATGAAAGTTACTGTAGGCAGATTACAGGTCACAGTTGTGGAATGTTCTAGACTTCCACCCCTGCCTGCTGAATCAGAGGTATTTTGTACAGTTGCTGTTGGTGAGTATCAAGTTTGAAAAACTAATCTAAATTTTTAATTTCTATTTGAATGCACATCCATTAATATGAATAAAGCAAGTCAACAAAATTACAGCCATGTTGCTCACCCTACAGCCTCATGAAATAGACTGTTTTGGGCCAACTGTCAGGCCTTCAAGCAACAAACGCATGCAGTTACCCTCATGGCCAGTCAATATGACAATAATTGTGTATACTGTTACGTGATACGGCTTGATGTGTTGAAAAGCTCTCTTCCCTCTTTACTACCAGTAGGATGGCAGCTTGCTTTGTTAACTATGGCTTCATAGCATATGCATGTTGTCCGCATCTATCCAAAGTCAGACTGTTTCAAGCACTGTGACTAACTCTTTGAAAATAGAAATCAAATGCGTGTAATGAGAGTCTTGTCATTCTCGAGTGTACAAGTCCATGATGGTGTTTGAAGTACTGCAAGACCCAAGATGTACTTGTACATGCAGGTGTCAAAATGACCTGAGATGTACATGCAGGTGACAAAATGACCTGAGATGTACATGCAGGTGTCAAAATGACCTGAGATGTACATGCAGGTGTCAAAATGACCTCGGATGTACATGCAGGTGTCAACATGACCTCAGATGTACATGCAGGTGTCAAAGTGTTATTTTGACGAAATTATATGGACACTTCCGTCAAAAATTTGTAAGAAGGTGCATGTAGTTCAGTAGAAGGCAATAGAAAATCTGAAACCACTTTCTGCTTAGTGTGAACCATTCATTGAAACTTTTCCTAATACCTCTCAAATTTCATTCCCAAGTTTGTAGGGATGAACTGAGTTTTGTTACATGATCATGAAATTTAAATTTCTGTTCGTTTGAGCGTAGCGAATTAGAACAGAAATGTTTTCTTATCGTTGACATGCAGTAGATTTTTCGTTCACACCTGTGATGCCTTGTATGCTAATGAGAGTATATAATAGAGAGTGAATGGAAGATTGTCACATTCTCTCGGGCGTCTACACCGTACCTAGCTTGCTTCCCCTCAATTTTTTCCGAACTAGTGATGCATATATGTTGTATTTTGTTCATTCACGAGAAGTATCATCAGAAAAGTAGATTTTGAATCAAAGAATTGACCATGTACAACAGATTTATATCAAGATAAAAGTACATATTAGATATCGTTCATCTCTTCATGAATTTTGTGTATATTATAACATGTGCGTTATGGTTGTGTAAAATTTTTCTTTACAAAGGCCATTAAATCTCGGGGGCTGTCGGGTAGACGCGCCACCCCAAGTGTAAAAAAGTGTTTTTTGTTTTCTTGGTCTTAGACCAGAATTGGCATTCACATATATTTTCAGCTCCCATATATGCATATGTATATATGCAAATGGGAGGTATTCTTATAAGGTGGCAAAATGGCGTCTGTATGTATGTATGTATGTATGTCTGTTAGTCCGTCCACATCAAAAACTCCTAAACCGTAGCACCTACTGTCTTAGTATTTGGTGTACAGGTGCACCTAGGGGTGGAGATGTGAATTTGTTCAAATGAACATGTCAGTGCCAAAAATATGCAAATGAGGGGAAAAAGGAAAAATCCTGCAAATGGCTAAAACTCAGTTAGCATTGGTCAGATTAAGTTAAAACTTAATATGCAGATTGCTTTAGGTATTCTAAATGATGCGTGAACAAATTAGGGTGAAATTTGCATGTTTGTATTTTTAAGATATTTTTTCCGTTTTAGTCAATAAATCTTGTTCTCTGAAATCCCTCGTCTGATGGCTCTGAAAGTTAATATTCATGTTCCTCAGGATGACCTTAGTTAAGTTTGTACAAATTGTATTGATATTATCATATTTGTAATTTTGGGGCAATTTTCCCAATTTTTTGTCAAAATTTTTTTTCCAAAAACTACATTTGATATTGTAAACTGTATTTGGTGTTGAAATGCAGTAAAAAATCATTAGAAAATGTAGCTGAGGTTATTTTAGCAGGTTTGGTTTCCAACAAATATATTCCAACAAATATATTCCAAAATTTTTTCAATGCTTAAGAGTATCAAGGTTGTAAATAGTTGACACACTTCCTGCCATCTGGTCATCGTATATTTCATGCAAAGATGGTCAAAACAAAGGGGAGGACCATTTGATATTCCAGGGGGATTCCTGGTAGTTTTTGAAAAAAATTCCAAACAAATGTCAATAAAAAAATCAGCCAGAGAAGGTTTGACAAAAAGAAAAGGTGGGAGAGTGGGAAAAAAGAATGTACAATGGATCGGATAAAAAAGATAATGTACCTCATCAATCTTCCAGACACCCCCTTATCAAATGGTCCACCCCTGATGTACCAGTATTTTTGCGCGCAATTAACCATGCAGTGTATTTTAGTTTGAAGATGTCAAGTTAGGTAAGGATTTGAAAGGAATAGTCAAGTTCACCACAGTTAAATTTGTTAACTTTATCTCTTGTGTCATCACCATGTGTAATTGGTTAAGTTTGTAAGTTGTTCCAGGTGTGGATGCACCAGTTGTTCTGGAAGAAAACAATGTTTACTTTTCCCTGTAGGGTTTCTGTATGTTGAAATCTCTCCATGTATCTGGTGTATGGATAAAATGTAGACATTGGTTGCATGTTATGTATTTCAGTCTATGTCATATATTGTAAATGAAAAATCAAGAACAGTTTGTTGTGTGCTTGGGAAAGATAACTTTTTTATTTGTCAATACATAAACTGCCTTGCAGATTGATTGTCTTAAAAATTATCACAGAAGTAGAAAAGGGAAAGAAACTAATCAAATTGCTGTAACATATTCACCCTTAGTGCCTGTAGGCCTATATTTAACTATTTTATCATTACATTCAGCTGTTTGTTATATCTTTATCACTCTCCATGGGCCAAGGCACACTGTGCCAGTCTGTATATGTCAGTCTGTCTGTATGTATGTCCATGTTTCATACAATTGGCTTGTTTTGATAACTAATTGGAGCGAGCAGTGACATTGTCACCATTTTTCGCTATGCTGTCAGCAACGCGGAGCTTATCAAATAGGTTGATTTTCCGTCGTCGTCCGTCGTTGTCCGTCAACAATTGCCTTCTCCTCTGAATTCGCAAGTCCAATTGCTTTGAAATTTTATATGCAGTTCACTTAGGGCGACCTCACTTCAGTATCTTCAAATCGTGGTGAAACTTGCATATTTGTATTTTTGGGGCATTTTTTGGTGTTTTTGGTAAAAAAATCTTCTTCTCTGAAACCGCTCGTCCGATTGCTTTGAAATTTGATATGCAGTTTACATAGGGTGACTTCAGTCAGATTTGTTCAAATCATGGTGAAATTTGCATATTTGTATTTTTAAGGCAATTTTTGTCATTTTTGGTAAAAAAATCTGTAAAAATGTTCTTCTTCAAAACTATTAGTCAGATAGCTTTCAAATTGATATTTGGTACATAGGTCCCCAGGGATGATCTATTTCAGATTTGTTCAAATTGTGCAGAAATATGCAAATTTGCATTTTTAATACAATTTTTGCCATTTTTGGTCAAAAAATGTATTTCTCAAAAAGAACTGGTGTGATAGTTTTGAAATTTGGTATACAGGTTTCTATAGATGAACTAAGTAATCTATATTGAATTTCTGATGAAATCTGTAATTTTGTATTTCTGGGGCAATTTTTGCCATTTTTGGTCAAAAAATGTGTACTTCCAAAACTTCTCATCTGATATTTGGTATACAGGTTCCTACAGATGAACTTAATGATATTTATTGAAATCATGATGAAATCTGCAATTTTGAATTTTTGGGCAATTTTTCCATTTTTGGTCAAAAAATGTGTTTCTCAAAAAGTACTGGTCTAACAGCTTTGAAATTGGTATACAGGTTTCAATAGATGAACTAAATTTGATCTTTAGAAATTGTGATGAAATCTGCAATTTTTATTTTTGGGGGCAATTGTTGCCATTTTTGGTCAGAAAATTTTATTCTCAAAAAACTACTCATCAGATAGCTTTGGTTGACATGTATGTTCTTAGGGATGACCCGATGTGATATATTCAAAGTATGATGAAATCTTCAGTTGTGTATTTTTGCAGCTATTTTAGCCACTTTTCTGGCCACTGCATTGAGCTATCATAGATTTCTACCTTCTTCATCAACATATGTCAAAAATAGATATTCTCTACATAAACACAGCGGAGCTATATCGGCCGCTAGGTCGCTTGTTACAGATTGTTTTTGCATCATCCTTAACTGTCCGCTGCATACAATGTGAATCTGACTTTTGGCACCCCCATTGCCTTTTGTTAGCTCCACTGTCAGCAACGCAGAGCTTATCAGATAGGCTGATTTTCTGTCGTTGTCCGTCCGTCCGTCCATCCGTTGTCTGTCAACAATTACCTTCTCGAAAACTGCAAGTCGGATTGCTTTGAAATTTGATATGCTGTTCACTTTGGGTAACCTCACTGAAGTTTGTTATTAAAATCATAGTGAATTTCGCATATTTGTATTATTGAGGTATTTTTTGCTTCTGAAACTGCATGTCCAATTGCTTTGAAATTTGATATGCAGTTTACTTAGGGTGACTTCAGTAAGATTTGTTCAGATTGTGGTGAAATTGGTATTTTTAAGGCAATTTTTGTCATTTTTGGTCAAAAAATCTTTAAAAATCTTCTTCTTCAAAATTGTAGGTTGGAGAGCTTTGATATTTGCTACATAGGTCCCTAAGGATGATCTATTTAATATTTGTTCAAGTTGTGCAGAAATCTTCAATTGTGTATTTTTGCATTAAGTTTTGCCATATTTTGTCTTGCCACTGAAATAAGCTATCAGTGATTTCCACCTTCTTCATCAACACATGTGCCAAAAATAGTTATTCTCTACATTATACAGGGGAGCTATATCAGCCGCTAGGTCGCTTTCTTTGGAACATTTTCAAAAGAGTTAATTAGGTTAGTCAAGTATAGGTTGCACCATTCTCACAATATCAGTTGTCCTAGTATATCATAATATAGGTTATCCCAGTCTCACAATATAAGTTATCCCAGTATCATAATATGTATAGGTTATCCCAGTCTCACAACATAGGTTATCCCAGTATCATAATATAGCAGTGTTGCACCCAGGAATTGTAAATCAGATGACACCGTGTCCCACTATCGTTTATTTTTGGGGACAATTTGCACATTTTTGGGACAACATGCAGCAGTTGTCAATCAAATTTTTATATCATTTTGTAACAAATTAGTTTCACACAAAAACAGGAAAGTTATCAAGACTGTGTCATTATGCTTGAATTTCAGGCAAGTATACCAAATCTGCCACAATAAGAGCTCAGTCAGACTAAAAGCAAGTTATTATATCAAGTGCAGGGTTCTAATTACTTACTTCTAATTACTTTTATCATAATATGGGATGTCCCAGTATCATACCATGCAATTAATGAGGTTCCCTTTGTCATGTATTGTTGAGCAAGCAGCTACATGACGTAATGCATAAGCATCACTGTAGTTCCCCTAGCAGTGTGCATGATGTTTCTAAAATGATAAAAAATCTTTCCAAAACTTTGCATGTCAGAGAGGTCATCTCTTTGGCGTAGGCAGTCATATCATGCATACTGGTCTAACTTGACTCCTAGGTGTTCTTTCAACTGAAAACATCAAGATTAGAGTCAATGAGGATACTACTCATGGCTTAGCAAAAATTGTATCATGATAATAAGCTTCCTTTTAGTACTTGCTCAAATTAAAACATGATACAAAACAAAAATATCCGCATCACAAAAAAAAGACAGGAAATAAAGAAAAAAAATTATTTCTTGAGTTGAGAGAAAGAAAAGCTATATATAACTAGAAAAACATTAAAAAATTTAAAAACAGTGTGGAAAAGTCTTGCTTTCAAAAGACACTTTTCCATACAACATCCATAGATAGAGCTACTTTATTCAAGGTATTTGTGCTTTTGTTCAATCTAACATAGAATTTAGAATGAACCATGCATTGTTTGCTACCAAATGTCATAATATGATTCCTCACAAAGTTCAGAAATACTTAAGCCCCAACAGTTGCAAATTTTATGCATTACTTTCATATTGTTTTCAAACCAAAGTTTGTATGTATAAATATGCTAACTTAAGGACATGTATACCGGTAGAAGTATCGCTGCTCGCTAATTTTGACCATGCCTACACATTTTAACAGGTTAAATAATAAACGGGTGCTGCACTCCTAAAATGGTAGCCCACAGAAAATTACAAGAAAAACAGTATTTTGTGCAATACACATCGTGATCATCCAAGAAACACGCATGATGCCATTTACTTGAATGCACAACACAATAGGCAACATTTTGTCGTCATAATCTTTTTCTCTGTCACATGATTAGTCTTTGAAAATGGCAGGAAATCTAAAATTATGTTAAAACATTTGAATTTACATTTTAAATATTTGACAGTGTTCTCCACTTTTCAATCTTTTGTGGGGCTTATTCAAGGAAACCTGGAAAACTGAGGATATTTTAGATCGGGTTATAGCACATTTGCAGCTCTTGTGGCTTTAAGTGATGTTTGTTATCAAGTAGGATTCTGAACAGTTATTATATGACACCTGAACATCATTCATACATTTCTGAGTACTGTATATTCACTCCACAAATGTGCACAGTGCATGGTTGTTAGTACATCAGTATGCCTTAAATAAATGAATTTTGAGAGAAAAGGAGCAGTTGTAAGACCTAGTTATTAAGGTGGCTGGAAAGGCTATTTTTGCACCAATTCTTTTCTCAGAGTTAATGTCAAGTTTCAAGTGTTAGAATCAAGACATTTAGTTCAAATTTTCAGGATAACTCCCTTAGTTAATACTTTCTGCAAAGAATATGAAAATTGTATATTTGCAGCCATGATTTTGAAATATGACACCAGTAAATATTAAAATTTAATTTTTCATATTTTTTTACATATTTGAATTTAATAATAATTGGATAGTATTAATATTACCAAATTAGTTATAAATATGTTGACACCATTAATTGTATGATTTGTACGGCAGGATTTGTAAATAAAATTTGTTTTTATGATTTTACATGGGTTTACATATCAAAAGATTATTAAAAATTCTTTCAAATTTCAAAATGTGATTTTTCAAAAAGTACTTCAAATACAGGAAAATTGTGCCATACAAATCTTTTCTGTAACCTTGTTTATAGGCTGTAAAAATTCCATGTCCATATCTCATTTCAAAGGTTGGATTAAATTGATATACAATTATGTAGGAAAACTTATTCTGTCAAAAATGTTGAAAACAAGCCATATTTGCACCACTCTTTTGAAGTCACAGAGCAGTTTTTTTGGTTAATCTCACTTTTGACACCTCTTTGACACTCAAAGAATCTAAAAATGCATTTACAATAGCAGTCACTCACTCTGAATGCCAGCACCGCCCTGTCAAACTTTCCTGAAAAACAGCAAATAATGACTTTCCCTTTTCAAACATTTTATTAAAAGCTAGGGGACCTCTACCATAGTTAATACACTAAGGACTCCCCAACTTCTTCTTATTTGGTCAGTTTTTCAGAAGTTTCAACAGGCTATAACTCTGCAATGCCTTTGTGCCCAAATGTCTAGTTTTTTTTATTCCACAGAAAATGTTGACTACTTTTATATTTTAATAGTTTTATTGAAGTTTATAACTGACGCTCTAGCCTTTCCAACCACCTTAAAGAGATTGCATTAGCATCAAAGCTGTCATTACCAAAATAAGTTATAACAAATCCGAGATGTTAGTGTTTTCTTACAAATGAAAAGGTAGAATTGTTCATAGACGTGTAGCATACAAGTTATTTTGCAGTATTTTGTTAAGTAAAGAGACACTTGGATTTGTTTGCATTGAAAACAATGTTATCAGAAAGTGTAATGACTGCAGGTTTCCAAACCTTCACAGATGATCAAATTAAGATAATATCATCAGTATAAAGAAAATGTTTAACGCATTTCCCCTGATGTGACAACCAATTTATGTTTTACTAAGCAAATCACTCAATTTATCCATACAAACACTGAATAAACAAGCCTAGGATATAAAGTTCCTCCTGTTCAAACACCATTATTAGCAGTGAAACTGTAAGAAATAATGGTACCCCATCTACACTAAATTTTTGTTTGCGATACTAAAATACTAAATCTCGAATAATATACATAGGAACACACCTGTCAATCAGCGTGTGAAGCAGAGTCCAATGATTGACCCTGTGGAATGCTAAAGTGGCATCTAAAAAGCAGATGAAAACCAGACTATTCTTACAGTTATAAAAATCAATGATTTCTTTTACCAGAAAAATACATGTTAGTCAAATGACCAGCTTTAAATCCAAACTGTTGATTGCATGAATTAAGATAATGCAAACATCTATCAAGCAGCAAAATATAACTTTGAAATGGCTGTAGCTATGGCAATATGCCGATAATGTTTGGCACTAGTTTTATGGAGCATAGATTGCCAATTTTTGAGCTGACTTGCTGAATGTTTGCAAAAACATATTTGTGTTTCTTCCAGCTGTCAAAGAGGACTGCTAATTTGAATTATATTGTCACTTTATGAGTTGTCTCACAAAGAAACGAGAACTACAAATTTGATAATTTTGTGTCATACATATTTTTAAGTATCAATTGGAAGGGAGACAGGCACGAAAACAAAGCAAAAATTATACTTTACATTTACTTTGTAATTGTAAGATTTTGCACAATATAATATATTTGTATGCAAAGAGCTCAAATTTCTTCTAAATGAAAGCATTTCACAGGGAAATATCACTTTATCACATGCACAATATATAGCAGACCCACTTTGAAAATGTTAATGCAATATCTATATTTTTACTATTGAAACAAATCTCCTTGTTCATGTATTTGTAAAGAGTATGGACATAAAACATCCTTGACAACCACCTTAACTCTACTAGTATTTCATTTTAGTACTAAAAGCATTACTTGTGTAATGTCATGATAATAGTAAGCAATAAACAAGCACACAGTGTTTTCAAACTATACATATTGTGATATTTTGTTGACAGATTCTTCTCCATACAAACAGAAGAGATCCAGCAATAAAACTATGAAAATTCCATATGATACTGTGGAAGTTGAAATTCAACGCAGTAGTCAATCACAACCTCTTGGCACTTCATTTAAACAAGATATTATAGGAGAAGACACAGATGAATTGGTTATACTTGATTCAGTGACCCAAAACTCTCCGGCCAGTTCAACTGATTTGAAGAAGGTAATTAGTAAATTATTTAGGAAGTGTAATCCACTGTTTCATCCAGATTGCTTGTGAATCATACTCCCAATAACGATGTCAAGGGCTTTTGAAAGATGTCTCATAATGTGAAAGCTGCATGATTTAGTGTCGTCCTGTCATAGGACTCATCCCCTTTCAGTGTTTGACAGGTGAGGCATGGCTTGTCAATTCTAGGAACCCTACTGCCAAAATGAAACACTGTTCATCTCAAGCTAGATCAATTTAGTGTATGAAGTAGAATCTCCATGCTTCCAAACTCTTGTATATGCTCTCCATTTACCAATATTAAGTTCTTACATCCCATTTCACCACTTCTGTTCAGATATTGAAGGATTAGGTGAGCTACAAAACATTTTAACGTAAGCAAAGTCCAGCGCCGTAGGCACACAATAGGCAACGTGGTAGTGACGTTGGTTGTTGAATGTTGGCAAACACTGGGCGGGATGGTCAAACACTTGCTTAGTCATTGACTTATCAGAGAAACATAAACTATCTGTTACACCAGGGCCTACCGATTATCACCTTTGCCTGAATATTACTGAAGTGTGCAGGGTTCACACAATTCGAGCCTAGCTTATAACTAGGGTTTGTGGGGTGGCCGAGGGCCTGCCGCGCCTGTGGTCTGGCCGACAGACCTTCCTCGACTGTGATGTCTTCGCTAGGTGACCAGATGCCGTACGTTCTGAGTTCAAATCCCATCGAAAATTTACTGAATTCAAATCACATTTGTTCGTGGTTCGATAGACAGCGATGGCCGCTATGGTATGCAATAGAAATATAGGAAGTTATGAAACAGAATGGCCACGCACATATCGCCGAGTTCGGAGACGAATTTCCCTCATACAATTTACTCAATAAAACAGCAACAATGCATGGCTTTCAATACATCTCTGAATTTCTGCTAATTTTTTCTGTCTAAGTAGGTGTGTGCATATTCTGTTGCGATTTCCAACGGCAGCCGGTTTTCAACCCCGGCTTTCGAATATGGAATGGCTACTTTCTCACAACAGCAGTGGGTGATTTGAATGTGAAGGCGCTGTGATGGAAGCCAGTTGTCGAAAATGGACATATTACGAGCTTCGGAAGGAAGATACAAAATCAAAGTCTTGACTTCATAGTTCAGGAGAGAATTTCCTCAGGCACTGTATTGAGTTCAAATCTGAGCCAGCAAATCTAGCTCTGAACGTCTCGTGTTCGATACAAGCGTGCACACTAGACATAAACAATAAGGGGAAAGGGAAAATCTAGCAAATAAATTATGGTCTCTAAGGACGGCAGCAGATTGTGATCGTAAGCAATCATGAGTTAGAACCTTCTACTGTTTGTTGCTTTATGGCTTTTTTTGTAGGCAGTGATGTAGATAATAGCCAGTCACCCGTAAAAACGCCCCAGCTTGCAATCGGCTATAAGACGCATGGAAAAAAATAACAAGAAGACATGCAAAAAACTTATGAATTTGAATAAAAAATCTTCCCCCATTCGTATTTTCAGTGTAAGTTTAGGTATTTCGAAACAAATCACAGAAAAGGGTGAAGAAATTTTGAGTAAAACTGATCTAAAACGTTTCGATCCCCAGGTAGAGCTTGGTATGCAATGGCATGACCCGAAGTATAGTAAGCACAGGCTGCATATCCGGTTACCTGGAAAACATTGACAAATGTTCGTAATATGCAAATGGCATGTGACTGAGACGCAGTGGAAAAGTTGTCCGTATTTCCATAAATGAGCATGCATATTTGAGTACCATACCGTATATGCTGCTTTTCACGATATGTAAGCCAGAAAACTTCAACAAAAGGAAACTTCTAGTAATCTGTAGCAATTGGTCAGCCAAGTATTTTTAAATACATTGGTATAGAAAGTTAATGAGGCTGATGAGTCCCCTAGGATAGCTGTGCAGGGCCGCAGTTGTCGTCGATGAATGTGGATGATCAATGAAACAACGCAATGTTGACGTAGCCGGTGACAGTGGTAACGAAGTGATCAACGCTGAAATTTCAAGTCAACTCAGCTCAACTGAATTGAATCAACTGATATAAACAATGACCAAACTTGTCACAATGCCAAAGGTAATTCCTAAAAATGTGAGAGAAAAGATTCAGTTTCGATGTCTGAAGGAAGAAATTGAATTTTGATTGCCTTCCAAACGACGTGACTCTCAATGTTCGTAACTTTTACAGGACGACATACAAAAAGGTTCTTTTCAGGACCACCAATCACTCCAAAAAGAGAATGCCGTTTCTTGTGTGTTCATTACATGTGTCTTATCTTGTACTTTGTATGTGGCTGTGTATGCGTATGTTTTATAGGTACAAAACGGTGATTTTAGTGATAAGTCAGTACACTTTGTTAGTCGTGCTCCACAGGGATCAAGATTGCCCAGGCCACAATTGGAATTTAGTAATCATGATTGGCAGCATACATTGACATTTAGAACAGAGGTCAAATGGACGTTCTGGAGCCACGCTTTGTGAAGATATGCATTCTCTGTATTAAATAAGTGTTTTTCAACAGCAGTCGCTATACATTCACTGGTGTCATGCATGAGATTGGACGAAAATTAACGCCGTTCACACATGGAATTTCTGGAAATCTCAGAGAAAATGCGTTTTACCCATAGCGTGGCTTTTTCACATTTGCAAAGTCTTACCATAATCCCCTTTTGTAGGGGACTTTGACGTTTAAGTAGCTTTGTCAAAACTACTAGTGACATGACTCTTTGTCAAGAGTGGCATGGCTCTTTTTCAAGAGTGACATGACTCAAACATTTCAACAACTCATTGAATGTAAGGAGTTGTACAGTATGATTCAAATATTTTAGGAAGTCTGGCTTTGTTTGGAGTTATGTTATTCTAATATTTTGTTAAGTATGGCTTTGTTTGGAGATGCGTGATTCAAGAGATTTATGATTTACTCATTTCCACTTTAAGGAGATCTTTACCATTGCAGGTGCTATTGATTTGACTCTGTCTTACAGTTTTTGAATAATTTAGTTGCTTTTGCCATGACTTTAAAAGTTGATCTTCCTATAAGGACTTTAACATAGCAATAATGACCATTTTTGGAAACACCTCCAATTTTACTAATTAATGACACAATCTTTTATTCTTGAAGGGTGATGTTTTGGTTTCCATTGATGGCGGCAAGGTAACATCAGTCAAACAGGCAGCTAAACTTGTTAAACAAGCTGGAGAGAAGTAAGTAAACATATTCAGGCCAAAATATAATTTATGTTACCAATAATGTAGTGAGAAAAATAGCAGTAGGCCTGATAATTAGACAATTTGTAGCACATATTTGGTATGTATATTAATACCAAAAAGAGCTTATACCATATGGTGAGTCGGTGGCGTTTGTATGTCTGTATGTATGTATGTGCGGATGTACGTCCGTCCGACGCAAAAGCTCTCAAACCACCATACTGCCATCTTAGTATTTGGAGTACAGGTAGACCCAGGGGTTGAGATGTGATGTTGTTCAAATGAACATGTCAGTGTCAAAAATATGCAAATGATCGAGGTAAGAGAAAGGGGAAATCCTGCAAATGTGCAGGAATTGTGGTAGTAACTGAAATAGCCTACACATCTGAGTCAGAGCGTCTATGATCTCTATCCAATTTGTATGCAGTTTACCTATTATGTGTAGGAGTGGTGGCAGTAACTTAAACAGCTTATGAGTCATTTCCTGTCATTGTTCATGAACTGTTACATATTGGCAGACCTACTCAAGAGGGACTGTGTTGAAGCATTCCTCTGCTATGCATGTTGCTAAAGTTTACCTGCAGTACCTAAAGTTTCAGACCTTATTTACTTTTGTCATTCTTGTCTTTCTGGTTTAAATATTTCTTGAATGGACCAATTCAAGCCAAATATGAGCACACTGTCCTTGACGGTATTTGATAGTAGATGGTATTACCATACTCGTCCGAGTATAAGCCCCTGCTCATGTATAAGCCCCCTGCTGATTTCGGAGGATTTTTGAAAGTGCATTACATCTGTGTTAAGCCCCTACCCTAGTGTAACTCAAAGACAGATAGGTTAGGATAGTATATTTGGTCATTAAACTTGGTAAAATTACTTTTAGATAATAAAGAAACTTGTAAAAGATGCTAAAATAATGGGAAACTGGAGTTCCCTTGACAGCATTGTAAGGAAAATGACATTTTTCCAGTACTTTCTTGATTCTTTGACCTTGCTCACCCTTGTCGCCTAAATAGAATAGTCTCACTCCATCCGCCATTGTTTATTTTCACGATCACGATGTTTTCATCTTCTAAACATGCAGTTTCTTTTGTTTGAAGCAATTATCCTTTCATTTGTGAAGACTTTTTCCTGGTGACTATTACAATTTTCACTACTATGTTGTTGTTTTCACAAGATGTATACAGTTTGATACTGAAATATTGAGTTGCCTTTCCGTGTAGGCAATGCATGCCAGTTGACATTACTGTTGATCAGTAGCATACATGATGTCTTTGTTTCAAGTTTGGGGTTTTTTTGATGCTGAAATTTCACCAAAATGTCACTTCTGTATTCAGAGATCGTGTAATCAATTTCTTTGGATGTGTAAGTCGATTTTGAAAGAGATAGAAAGATCGAGTGGTGTTGAAATTTTTTTGCATAAAATGAGCATAAATTAAGCGTCCATGGCAGATAACATGGATTTGCTCGAGTATAAGCCCCTCCCCGAGTTTTACTGCCATTTAGTGTTGCCGAATCTGGGGCTTATACTCTGACGAGTATGGTAATGAGACAACAGAGCAAAGGTTTATTGTTAAGGCAGCTCAATTTCATTTTACATTGGCATTAAACAAAACCTGTTCAATCATTTGAGCTCAATTCATTCCTGCCATTGCTAAAGATGCAAAATACATTTTGAAGATATTTAGGTAAAAGACCTAATGTTATTCAAATAATTCTTCTGAAGCTGTGCTGCTTTATCTAATCCTAATCCATTGAAAGGAATCCTGATGTGAATGAATATGTAGTCTGGTGTGCAATGACTTGATAATGTGAATAAAGTGCACTAATGATCAGTGATAATGAGAATGAAATGTATTGATGATCAACAACAAAATGGTCAATGAGAATGAAATTTATTTATGGGTAATGATAATGAGAATGAAGTGTATTATTGAACAATGAGAATGAAATGTATTGATTAATGATAATGAGAATGAAATGCATTGATGATTGACGACAATGAGATGTATTGATCATTAACAATAAGATAAGATACTTTATTAAAACCCTTGAGGGTAATTGAATGAGGATGCATTATTGATGATGAACTACTTTTTTCAATGAGCAGAGTTATGATGAAGGTTAGAAGACCACATGTCACTTTGCCAGATGATGGAAGTTTCTCAGAGACAATACAGAACCAAACCATGTATGCAGAGGAATCAGTAAATCTGAGATCTGATAATGATGCGAAGCAACAGGACAACAAGGAGGATGATGATTATGTAAACATCACCATCAAAAAGATTGACTCTACTTCAACTATAGATAGTCAAGCTGTAGCATCAGCTTCCATCAATGCTCCAGATATTGAAGATGGCAATGCCAAACAGAAAGCCACCAGTTCTCCTATGTTAATCAAACGAAAACTACAGACTGCAGTTGGAGCTGGAGTGCGGGCATTCAGTGGCAAAGGCGATGATGGCAAATCAACAGATTGCAAACCTGTGAAAAATGATGTTATAAAAACTGAAGATAGTGAAATAATCAAAGAAAGTAAGAGAAAATCAAGTCTTGAAGTTCCATCAGGTGATGGTAATGAGGTTATTAGTAAGAAGGAGTGTGATCAAAACAAACTGGACAGTACTCTCCAGGTGACAGATAATGCAGAAAATCTTAGTAGAAGAGGAAGTACGCAATCATTGAAAGATGTAGTTGGAGACGCTGACTGTTTGGAGTCATCAAAGGACATCGCTGATGGTGCTTCTCTGAGCTCTCTGATGACTAAGTTAGAAGACTTGAATGATATTGAAACTAGGATGACATCACATGTTCCAGCAATGCTAGTAAGTTATTTATTGACACCAAGATGAAATCACATGTTCTAGCAATGCTAGTAAGTTATACAATTATACTAAGATGACGTCACATGTCCTAGCAATACTAGTAAGTTATACATAAAATACTAAGATGACATCACATGTCCCAACAATGCTAGAAAGTTAAACATTGATATCAGAATGACATCACATGTCTCAGCAATGCTAGTAAGTTGCAGGAGGTGCAGACCATTGTTGGTTTCCTCTTAAATATTTCAAGGTCATGTTTAGAGAGGTACACTGAGACAGAAAGATTGAAAGAAAGGTACTCATAGACTGTCAGCGATTCACCAATCATAGATTGTCAGTGATTCACCAATCATAGATTGTCAGTGATTTACCAATCATAGACTGTCAGTGATTCACCAATCATAGACTGTCAGTGATTCACCAATCAGAGACTGTCAGCGATTCACCAATCATAGACTGTCAGTGATTCACCAATCATAAACTGTCAGTGATTCACCAATCATAGACTGTCAGTGATTCACCAATCATACATTGTTATTGATTCACCAATCATAGATTGTCATTGATTCACCAATCATACATTGTCATTGATTCACCAATCATAGACTGTCAGTGATTCACCAATCATAGACTGTCAGTGATTCACCAATCATAGACTGTCAGTGATTCACCAATCATAGACTGTCAGTGATTCACCAATCATAGACTGTCAGTGATTCACCAATCGTAGACTGTCAGTGATTCACCAATCGTAGACTGTCAGTGATTCACCAATCATACATTGTTATTGATTCACCAATCATAGATTGTTATCGATTCACCAATCATACATTGTCATTGATTCACCAATCATAGATTGTCAGAGATTCACCAATCATAGATTGTCAGTGATTCGCCAATCATAGATTGTCATTGATTCACCAATCATAAACTGTCAGTGATTCACCAATCATAGATTGTCAGCGATTCACCAATCATAGATTGTAAGTGATTCACCAATCATAGATTGTCATTGATTCACCAATCATAGATTGTCAGTGATTCACCAATCATAGATTGTAAGTGATTCACCAATCATAGATTGTAAGTGATTCACCAATCATAGATTGTCATTGATTCACCAATCATAGATTGTCAGTGATTCACCAATCATAGATTGTATGTGATTCACCAATCGTACACTGTCATTGATTCACCAATCATAGATTGTAAGTGATTCACCAATCATAGATTGTAAGTGATTCACCAATCGTACACTGTCATTGATTCACCAATCATAGATTGTCAGTGATTCACCAATCATAGATTGTAAGTGATTTACCAATCATACATTGTCAGTGATTCACCAATCATAGATTGTAAGTGATTCACCAATCGTACACTGTCATTGATTCACCAATCATAGATTGTCAGTGATTCACCAATCATAGATTGTATGTGATTCACCAATCGTACACTGTCATTGATTCACCAATCATAGATTGTAAGTGATTCACCAACCATAGATTGTAAGTGATTCACCAATCGTACACTGTCATTGATTCACCAATCATAGATTGTCAGTGATTCACCAATCATAGATTGTCAGTGATTCGCCAATCATAGATTGTCATTGATTCACCAATCATAGATTGTCAGTGATTCACCAATCATAGATTGTAAGTGATTCACCAATCGTACACTGTCATTGATTCACCAATCATAGATTGTCAGTGATTCACCAATCATAGATTGTAAGTGATTCACCAATCGTACACTGTCATTGATTCACCAATCATAGATCGTAGGTGATCCACCAATCGTACACTGTCATTGATTCACCAATCATAGATTGTCAGTGATTCACCAATCATAGATTGTCAGTGATTCACCAATCGTACACTGTCATTGATTCACCAATCATAGATCGTAGGTGATCCACCAATCGTACACTGTCATTGATTCACCAATCATAGATTGTCAGTGATTCACCAATCATAGATTGTAAGTGATTCACCAATCTTACACTGTCATTGATTCACCAATCATAGATTGTCAGTGATTCACCAATCGTGCATTGTCAGTGATTCACTAATCATATATTATCAATGATTCACAAATCATAAATTGTCAGTGATTCACCAATCATAAATCATTTTATTGGAGATTTACCAATCATAAACATATACTGTAATGATCCTTACAGGAATCAATAGTTTTCACAAATGGATGATCCAGAGCCTAGTGGGAATTTAATATTTATGATGACTTGTTTTCCAAACAATTTTATTAAATGCTTCGATTATAATTAGTGACAAATATTACAAGTAATATGCATTTACTGTCATGTAGACCACTGAGGATGCTTTCAATACGATTTGTTGGTAGGATCCTGCGTGGGATGAGACATTCCAATTTGATGTGTTTGAATCAGACCAGTATTTGCATGTCTGTGTTTGGTGTAAAGGCTTTATTCCTGCAAAACCAGACAAGGAAACCTTGATCAGTTTCACAAGTGTTCCACTCATGAATGTTGCACTACAATGTCTAACCACAGCATCAGGAGAACTACTGCAGACATTTCATCTTCAACCTCCAGAAAGAAGAGCAGGGTCAAGGTAGGTTTTAAAATTTTATTAAAGACCGGATAGAAATATTATTTGTTCGGTATTTGGGGCATGCCATACTGAATATAATCTCATTAACATTTCTATTACAGTCATGATTTTCATATGTAATGCATAAAGACAGAGAAGACTTTTCTTGTACGGTAGTTGTGAAGTGGTTTGAAGTTAGTGATTTTTAGCTCCATTGTGAACAATGTGTAGCTATTTAGAAAGGTTAATTGTCCATTGTCATCTGCATCTGCATCTGCAATCAACTTTGCAGTTCCTCTCCTAAATCCACTGCTCAAAAGTCTGATTTTTGTGTACAAGTCATTCAGGATGACTGAAATTTGATTTGTCTTGTCAAAATGATGAGGAAATTTCATATCCAAATCATTTTGTTTTTAGGTTTTCCCATTTTTTGTTCAAATAGCTTCTCCTTTGATACTGCTGATATTCACCCTGATTTATAACAGCACAGATTCCTGTTGTTGCTGGCTATGTCACCCATGTGTACAGAAACTCCTAGACTTTTTTAACTGTCTACTTTGAATTATTCTTTCTTATTGATTGATTGAGTGAGGAATGTAAATACAGAGGCTATATGCAGTAGATGACAGGGAAAAAAAGCAATAGCAATGTGAAGTTTAGCAAATAAAACAAAATATTGATTTTTTTCTCGAACATAACAAATATACTGGTTTATATTAACGGAGGATGACCACCTCCATTGGTCATTGCTTGTCACCTGAAAGAAGGGCATTTATAGAACCTAGAAAACTTGATTTTCAGCCATTTAGTTGCAATGTTGATGCTTTTTACTACAATCTAAACATATTTTATAGAATATTTTGCAAAATTAATGAATGGAAAAAATTATTAGAAAATTAAAAATGCAATGGTGCAAATCAAATATTGTCCTATGTTTCCTAAACAAACAAACAAACAAACAAACAAATAAACAAACAAACAATTCTTTTTGATCATCTGTGACAATATTATTCTGAGAAAGTACCTAAGGATCAGATCAATCTGGTTAAGTACATCTAAATGTGCACATTAATTGTGATATGAATAAGTTTTTAAAATGGCAAAGTCATTCCATGATTTCTACTTGATGCGTAATATGGAACAAAAGTCAATGGAAAACCAAAATAATCTGCATTTAAGCAAGCTTGCACTAACCATAAAATTTTACCGTTTTTCTTTAAGTCGACGAGGTCTACATCCCGAATTAGCAGCTCATCGTGGCTTTGATGAAAGGCTGTGTTACGGTGATGTTACCCTCCTGTTCCATCATTTGCCAGATCCAGCGTTGCAAAATCAGATCAAAGAAGAAATGGAAGTCAAGATACAAACTCATTCATCACCAGAAGTAGAACGTCAACCGAAGAAGAGCACAACCTCTGTGTCTTCATACCAGAATAAAATCACACAAGATGCATGTACTTCAACAAAGAAAATACCAGCTCCTCAAGATACATTTGAGAAGAAAGAGCAAGCAGCAAATTCAACACCTCAGGCAGCAGAAATTAGGTTAGTCAAGTTTTGTTGTTTGTTGAGCACTGTATAGTAATTTTTCAACACAGACATATTTCAAATTTAGACAACTTTTAGAAAAAAGACAGATTTTTGAAGTGCAGACAACAGGCAATTGTCTGTTGTGAAATCGGTGAAATTAGAACACACTCCCTTTTCAAATAGTGTTCATGCATATAATTAGTAGGTTAGGCACTATAGAAAACCAGATTAAGATTTTACAAATATTGCAAGACAAGAGTCATTTGCTTGAAACTATCTCATGCATTAGTGCAGTGCATTATTGAAGTACACTGTTAGCACTCAAAAGATTTCATTTCTCATGGTAATGTGTCAGATTACAGTCACAATAACACGAAATCAAAATTCGGTCAATTAATTACTATTGAACAGATCTATACGTGTTCCTGATATTACGTACACATATACTGGGTAATTTATTCTTAGTGTATTCATAAAAATGATAGTGCATGGTATTTAGAGATTTTTTAAGCAATAAAACACACCCAGCAACAGTATACCACGAAATTTTGACCTGTTGACCAGTGCATATATGAAGTGAAGTGGTTAAAACCTAGTGGTATACCGGTACCGTCACTAGGTGTTATTTATTAATCCACATGGACATCGTCCTCGGATACTTATAGGTTTGGTCATGTCCATACATGTGTGTGTGCATTCATTCAAGCAGATATCTCAGACTTCAGCAATTTCATTCAAACTTGGTACAAGGATTACTCCTTATGTCATACATATGCACATCAATTTGTTTTGTGATACGATCCAATATGGCCGCCGTACAGCCATTTTGTTACGATTTTTTCATGTCCTGAGCGATAACGCAGGCATGTCTCAACTGATTTTATTCAAATAATCACAATCATACCAATCCATAATCTGATAACACTAGGTCAGAATTCGTAATACAATAGTTGTACACATAGACACAAAACAGCACAGAACAGACAGTAAATAGATGGTACACAAACAAAGTCAAATTCATGAAAGAAAGATATATGGACCTCTGGCCAAAAGACCAAGAAGTGATGTCAGGTGTTTCAAAAATAGTAAGTGCATCCTGCCCCACATGTGGCACCCACCATATATCAATCTGTAAGTCAGATAGGTAGTGGTCACTAACTAAGGCCCTATGTCACCGATGCCATCAGCGATCATTTGTCGAAGAGAGATATTGTATTTATCTACCAGCTTGCGGTACCTGCCAAAAAAGTGTTTGAATGTAGAGACAAGTCTTGCTCTGGTGTAACCTTGATTTAACAGTTTGTTTCAAAGTTGGTACAAGGACATTGACCTATGTCATACATATGCACGTCAATTTGTTTCATGATATGATCCAATATGGCCGCATGGCCGCCATTTTGTTACAATTTTATTCTTGTTTTTCTGGTTTAAATATTTCTTGAATGGACCAATTCAAACCGAATGTAAGCACATAGTGTCCTTGACGTTATTTTTACATAAGTGCAAGCTTTGTGGTCTCTTATTCCGGAAAAGCCATTTTGCCATTTATAAATGCAATTTCTTACTAAAACGGATAAAATAGCGCCAGAAGTTGTATGTTAGGGTTTCATCAACTCCATGTAATTTGAATCATGTGTAAAAAGCGCCAAGCTTGGTGCTTTTATCAGGTGATATGGAAGGGACCATCTTCCGATGGGTATGGCATTGTGCAATCACCCACATTCACACTAGGCTGTGCAATATTCTAAAAAAAACCTGTAAAATATACCATGTCTATCACTCAGAGGGAAGTAGCTTGTCATAACATAATCGTCTTCCATGTTTATGGCATGGTAATAGACATCAAATCAGGTCCAATAATCGTTATCATTCAAGGTAAACTATGAAATTTACCAGGTCCAAGGAACATATAGATGATGACAAATTTAAAGGCAATGGGGCCATCTTGAACCACGAAATAGTGGTGGTACCAGGTGTCCGGAATGGGTAAGCGTACCCTGCCAGCTAGCCGCACTCGTCAAGATTGACCAAAAGCGACAAATTCATTGTTATTTGGTGAATTCACCAAATTACTTTTGTGAGTCAAAATTTGGTATGCTGTCACTCATCATTTGAGAAACAGACAGGTCATATTTGGATACAACATCTCCGTATCTACCGTAGAACTTCTTAAATGATTTCACTAATCTACTTTCTGAGAATCCTTGCCTCACTAACTTTTGAGCTAATAGGCTGTGTCTAACTCGAAAGTCTTCATATGAATGGCATGCTCTACTGAATCTGAGGAGTTGTGAAATATACACACCATAAGCTGGAGATGATGGTATATTGCTCGACAAAAAGGGAAAGTTTATGATTTCAAAATTGAAATCGTCTCTTTTGTCATACAGCTTAGTATATAGAGTATATGTCTAATTTCAAACAATACATCTAGGTATGATGCCGAGTCCACACTTTCAGTTGTTTCTTTATTTCTAAATCATCTGGGTAGATGTGGTGTAGATAATTGGATATACCAGGATTGTTTAAACTGATGAGATCATCAATATATCTGTGGGTGTTGTTAAATCGCTTGGCAATCCTTTTACACCCAGATTTCTGAAGTGATTGCATGAACTCTGCTTCATACGAATATAAAAATAAGTCTGCAAGAAGTGGGGCGCAGTTTGTGCCCATGGGAATGCCTATGGTTTGCCTGAATGTCATGCCAGCAAACTTGATAAATATGTTGTCAATTAGGAAATATAGCATTTGAATCACCTCAACATCACTGTATTTGAGTTTGGCATCACTGTTGTTGGTGAAATAGCCTAAGTTGCGCTTGATGGCAATGTATTCATACCTACGACTACCATTCTTGTAAAAGAAGGCTTTCTTCACGAGAGATGATAGCCTGTCTTTAAGTTTGTTATGTGGGATGGTTGTGTACAATGTTGAAAAATCAAATGTGTGGATTGAATTGTACATGTTTTTGTTATTTTGTAAAATATGTAACAATTCTTTGGAGTTCTTTAATATCCACATTTGATTGACCCCACTAGTTTCATAAATTTTGTCACAATACCGTACCAAACCAGATTTAATGGTTGATAAAATGATGGTTAAAAGTTGTGACAAGCGTTTTGTTGTACACTTACTGGAACCAGCTATGAAATGTTGTTTATAGGGATTCTTATGGATCTTAGGAATCCAATATAGATTAGGTAATACCTTGTCATCTTGTGCTAACTCGATGCCAAACTCACTCAAAACTGTTGAATGGTTCTGCAATATTTCCTCTTCAGATAAGGTTGAAAGAGAGTATGTTGTGCTACTCTCATCATCTGAGTTAATCTGAAGTTCGTTATTTAAACATTGAATGTAATATTGCTTGCAGACAAAAATGATGTTGTTTGATGCTTTGTCTGCAGGCACAACAACATATTTATCGTGTAAAGCATCTAGACATTCCCGTACAGAAGGGTCATCGAAGGCAGAAGCGTGTTTCGTTCAGTGCACTGTGTCCATATCTGTGTATGGGCGAAACTACAGACCTGATTGAATATTAATGACAACCATTTACCTGTTTACAGAAAGTTTGCATAAATTACGAGAAATTTTTATCATTAGGCTACATGATGTCATTAT
The DNA here is from genome assembly GCF_041260155.1 of Ptychodera flava. NCBI lineage: Eukaryota > Metazoa > Hemichordata > Enteropneusta > Ptychoderidae > Ptychodera > Ptychodera flava. The sequence goes on along the minus strand of NC_091931.1, from coordinate 46,084,767 downwards.
TTTAGTCCTTATATGGTACTAAACTGGGTTCAAAGGGTCAGGAATAGCCTTCTGGCTGAGTTCGGCAATGCATGACGGGTCAGTCACAATCAGGGTGCGCTAGAGTGTGTCACTTAGGTCAAAATTTCAAGTTCATGATTACTGTCCAGTTAAATAATATGTTGAAAGGTTATGGTATGGGGCATATCTTCCTAAAATTTGGTGAAGCAAACGTCATTAGTTTTACCACAGTGCACATGTTTTATATGGTCGACGCAGTGTCACGGACGCTACAGAAATGTTGTACATGAAACACAAATGTCATAATAAAATTTTAAACAATGATTTGTTAATGCTTTCTTATGTTATTACAATATAAAAGATGCATATTGGCATTAAAATAAGCTATACTTGGTATGATTTACTTAATTTTTCCATGAATAAACACAACCTCAAGTTTAGTGAGAAATACAACAATATTGATCATATTTTTTAATAGGACTTTCAACTTCTCTATGTCCTTCCACTGGTATGCTGTACTTAAAAAGTTTTATTGTCATGAATTAACCATGCTATAGCAACAATATTAATACCATTTAGTGTAATCAAAATGAACTTCTTTCTAAAATATTTTCTGTTTAGTATGACATGTAATTTTGTCACGGACGCTACCAAAATCAAACTTGAAAGTTAGGCAATTTGAAATATAAAAAGCAATCAACAATCTGGTTTTTTCTTTCTCTTTTCTCCAAAACCTTTCTCTATCAAACATTTAAATTGTGAAAATTGTGTCAAAACATTGACGATTTCTTTAAATTGAACAAGAAAGCTATAGCAACTACTGCAAAAATCAGTTGGAGTATGTGAAAAATGTCTATACCAGTAATAAACTTTCAATACATCAAAAAACACAGAAGTTAACATTGCTTGTGCCTTACTTAAAGTGTAAAACCAAGATAAAACTAGACACCAAGATCAGGCTAGAGCCACAGGTTGTTAAACTTTGACCTGTGGTCCCACAATAAAATTTGCTACAATGTATCTGACACACCACCCAAGAAATCCAAATGGCTGGCAGCTGTTCTAACACCTGTCAGGATGGGGCGCACACACACCTAGGTGAGGCTGGAGATCAGAGACGTAGTCTGCCAACCTTTGACCTCTGTTCTATAATATATCTGTACTCTCTGACGAGCGTAAAGTTGGCGTCATACTCATCCTCATCCTCAGCATCAGGGGTCACGCAAAAATGAGGATGAGGATGACGCTACAGCGTCAGCTCCACCGGCGTCAGATCCGATTATTCCCAAATGCGTCTGATGGAATGATAAGTGTAAAAATGTCTTTAAAAATGTGCTCCAAGTTTCATATCACTGTAAATGTTAATTAAAACACAGTGGGATTTGCATTTCATAATATTTAGTTACCTCTCCTCTCAATATCCGTTTCTCACGTTGTAGTTATAACGCAACACATTCTTAGCCCTTAATTTCCTTAAAGTTCAAAGGTTTTATGTTTAATACATTGACTTTTCAGGCCTCAAGTCATAGTTATACAAGTTAATAGTTTTATATGTCTTTTGAATAATTAGGGCTTTCATATCACCTCTCATGGTGGCGATTTTTACACATTTCGGACCATGTCTACCTTTTTTGCACCAATGTTTGGAAAATCTTAACGCAAGAATTAAGAGGATACCAACAAACACATCCGCGGATCAATGGACTGAAAATTACGAACATTTCCAAAAAACTATTCCATATGAGATATTCAAACGATAAAATATTACCTGCAAACCAGTTTTAGGATTCAAAAGAAAGTTTAGAAAGAATGGAGTTGTTATTTTCTTAAGTTATGGGCGAATTTATCATTTATCCATCATCAGGTAGCGTAACTTCGGCAATCTTTGGATACGACGCTGAAGCTGATGCTGAGTAGCGTCATTTTAGCGTCAGCTAGAAAGGTCACCTGAGGATGAGGATGAGGATGATGCCAACTTTACGTTCGTACTCTCTGCCTTCATAATATGTGAAAGTGGTGGAGACAGAGTTAACACAAATGTCATTTCTTACCCCCTTGATTTTTTAAAATTCAAAATGTAATAACAAAACAATAAAATGTGGTGGTTATTTCACATTCAGATTGGCTTATAATCTGAAAAACAATGTTTGCATTTTATTGTAGCATCCGTGACATAATGAATTGAAATGGAATACACAATAATAAATGCATATACAGCACAGAATTCATTGTTCTTTCACTAGAATTCTAATAACATATTCAATATAATTACTGCATTCTTAAAAAACACCAATCTAAGTGTTACAGTTGAGGCTCAACATAATTTTTGAGTGTTTTATTACTTTTTAAAAAATCAATTTTGTGCAAATTTACAGTTTTATGCCTTGAAGACATTTTGTAACACAACTCCATGTATGTACACCCAATACACACTAGTATTTATGTTTCAGTGGATTAACTGCTTTAAAATGTTTTAAATATAGTTATTAATTATGACTATGTAGTAAACACCGTCACGGACGCTACACCGTCACGGATGCTACATTTCCATATTTTTGGAATATTAATAGTGAATGCAAGGGACAGTAATTATATAATTTGTTTATTTAAGGTAGGCACCTATTGACACTTAGGCCTGTGACATCAGATCTTTTATACTCCTGTTGTCCTTAAGATATGAGTGAGTCACGGACGCTACAAGAAATTCCGACCACAACAATCTCCATTTTCATTTATTCACAAAACAATACAATATGCAATTTTATTTTAATTTTGGTGTATAAACTGCTTGCCATGGATGTTGAGGTTGGAATTAAATTCAATATTACAATATTTTACCCATTTTTCTACATAAAAAGTAAAGGTATATGTACTTATGGTCATAAAACACAAAAAACATAACGATGTTACAGTTTTGGTAAAAATACCACAGTTTCTGTTCCGATGCACATAATCACATGAAATAACTTGTGAAAGAAAGATTAGGTATTCTGCAATAACATATGTAAGCTAAAAATTCCACAATTTTAACACTGTGTTCCAAAAAACATTTTGAAATTAAGTACATTTTGAAGTGAAACAGCATAACGCTACTTTTTACAGTTTTTAAAGGCATTTTTGTGGATGTACAACCAAACCTGCACAATATATGCAATATTTCTTTATGTGACCAAGTTAGATACAACTATTACTATTTATTAGAAACAAATAAGCAATATAATATCAGTCTGAATAGCAGATATATGTCCATAACAAATGAAAATCATCTAGCGCACCCTGATTGTGACTGACCCGATATCTAAGTTAGGCATAATGCATAGAATGCAACCACTGTCAGTTTATATACCGACATGGCGCTGAGAGTGAGAATGCCATGTCGGTTTATAAACCGACACGGCGCTAATAGCGAAAAAAAAATCAAAAGAAATTTCCTACTTTCTTTCTTTCTCGTCGTCTTTTCCGAATTCTTTCCATCCCCTGTTGATTGAAATTTGCTGACTCTTTCTGTTTGTGAATCCAGCTCAATATTTTCTCATCAATATTCTTCCTAATTTTACAGATATTATGTTCTAAACCACATGTTACTTGTTCCTAACACACGTAGACAGATGTGCCCCATGCACTAAAAGGATTAGTTGGCGGTATCTTTTGCAAAATGCTGAAAAATAGCTGAAGAAATATAGATGTGTCGGCTAGTACGGCCGATGCAAAACCCCGGCATTTTTTCCTACTTGGGACAGAGTATTTTCATACAAAAATGAGAGTGTCAAGGAAAGGCGATGACTTATTTTTTGAAGTTGAAGAAAATGCTCATTCTGGTTGTGTTAGTGAATCAATTGAATATTTTTCTTCCCAAGTAAATCTTAGACAATGTTGACTCTTGATCTCATTGTCAGTACACATTGATCAACTGGCGTTGTGATACGATATATCAGAATGCAATGAAATTTATTTGTATCTCAAAATATCGAGAAAAACATGTACTCTAGGAAAAATAGCTTTCAGCAGTCTAGTATCAGTTGAGACTGACTTGATCGCTTTTGGTCACTTTTTACTGTGGGATCCAGTTTTAGTGTAATGTAGTTTGCACCGCTCCTCATTCAATGCAACTCTGTTCTTCAGATCATGCCAAAAACTTTCAGCAGTACAATATTAGGGGGTCGAATTAAGCCGCTAGCAGCTTATAACTACTTTTGTAGGCAAGAGAACGAAAACTCAAAAGTATATGCGTGTTGAATCCCAGTTTTTGTGGATCGCTTGGGTTGATCGCTAAGAAAAGTTGTTCTAACTTATTGCAGTCACTACCTGGCAGATTCTAACAATATTATGATATTTCAACAAATGTGCTGGCTACTTAAATCTAGCTGAAAACAGAAACCTTCATAAAACAGGCAAATTTAGTTCCAACTTCATAAAATCAATGCTCCAATTGACACTTTCTAAAGCACGATTTCCGGAAATGGTCTGGTGGGCTTGCCATCTCACTAATGTGAATATTCACTACACACTTGAACATATGTAACATGTTGCAGTTACGCGTTGATGGGCTTGTTTTCCCTGTCAGCTGTATTTTGATGACAAGTTATGCTGAGATTATGAAAGTTCAATTGAAAGTGATGTGACAGCACTAAAACTGCTTCTGATACTTGATTGGATTGTAGTAAAATTTATCATTATATTCATGGGATATTTTGACAGATGAAGACAACATCAGCAGACACATTAGCAGCACTAGGCAGTAGAGCACAGACAAGGAGTCTGTGAGTGGAGGAAACGTGTTCAAACCTTTGAGTATGTATTTATGGGTTGCGGCCCTTGGGGTTTGTGAGCACTAAGCGAGTACACATTGAATTTGATTGAGTACAGAGAAATGTCTTGATAAAAGTTCAGTAGCAAAATGCAACTAACCTAAATCCTTTAGTCGCAATCTTGTAGAATTTGGTTGCCTGTGCAACTAAAATGGTTGCAACTTTTAGCTCTGGGCTGTTGTACCAACCACTGGTGTACAAAAATAGACATCCATGTACGAACAGTCATTGTCTTTCTCAACAATGTAATGCATATAATTGCCTTACAATATTTTACGCAAGAAGTTGCCTGTGCATTTCAATATGTCCATTTGGAAGCAAAATTAAAAAGTTTAAGACATTCAATGGCGATAACTTTCACCAGGCCGTGACATGTCACCAGTTACAAACTTTACTGGCTTTCTATACGAAAGATGTGATATATTATCAGCATTGTTTGTGTTGTTTTTTGAATCTGATATGGAATATGACAGGAAAAAATGAATATTATTAGGGTGATGACAGAGAGTATACCTGATACAGGAAAGTGACACCACCGTTGCATGGAGCAGTGACCCGAACCTGTTGGATAAATGTCGACAAAATAAAACAATGATATGCCAGAGAGAGAGAGAGAGAGAGAGAGAGAGAGAGAGACGCTGTTGAGAACTGATCATAGTCTTTTGGATATGGCCATGTCAACTTACACGTTGTCCATCCAGTGGCCAGTGTCACAGATCACTCCATTTGTAATTGCGGTCACTTTGATTTTGACATGATACCCAATTGCGATTTTTCTTGTTTTTTATTCGTAACATACAGCATACAACTGTTGAATGGTGAATTTGTTGACCTACAAAATGTCATGTCCATGCTTTGAAGCAGTCTCCACATAACAAACATGTCTTGCACGAATTTCATCTTCCTTCCAATTAATTTGACCACTAAATTATTTCAGCCATGTTAATTTCCAATTATCAACGGTATCAAATCATGATTATTTTTTCCTGTCATATTGATCGAGTACTGACAACCATTTCTTCTTTTGAAGTGTTGAGAACACAGTTGAATGCATTTTGGACTCTGTATGTCTCTTTTTTCTATATTACTGAATCAGATTTTCCGTCTCTCCCTGTCTTGAGGAATCAGTAAAATGTGACATTGCTTTGTTTGATATTGCTTTGTAACTGGGCACAAAACAACAGCGCTTGACAACAGTTCAAAACTGTGACCTAAAAATTGTCGTGGCCAAATATACTAATAATAAGAAGAGATCGAGTAATCACACAGGCAAACATGCACCGAGCATTACATGTGACCTGGCTACAATTTTGAAATGAAAATGTTTTTTACTGTCCCATTTCCATAAAATTTGACCGATCCAAAATCTTTTCGCAAACTTTATAGGCAATACTACCTAGATGCTATATATGAAATTTCAAGGAAATTGACCTGGCGGTTTTTGAGAAGAAGATTTTTAAAGTATTATTTTTCTGATTTTTCAATGACCTTTGACCTCCCCTATACTTCTGCAGCTAAGCTATATCAATGGCTTATTCTGGCCTATGTAAGAGTCATATCTAATTCTCAGCAATCCAATAGAGCCAGAAAACTGATTTTTGGTATATAGGGATAACAACGGAAAACAATTTTTTTAATAAAATGTCACATGACTTCCATGACCTTTGACCTCAAACATACATATATGTCCGTAACTCAGTAACCACAAGAGCTACATCATTCATTTTTGGCCTGATGGGACACCTTATGATGACACATCATGCACCTCATTAAATATGCACATATGACCTTCATGACCTTTGACCTTGAATATAAGTATATGTCCATAACTAAGTACCCACAAGTGCTACAGCCTTCATATTTGGTATGATGGGAGACCTTATGACACCACATCCTGTACCTCATTAATTATGCGCATATCTAATTCTGAGCCAGCCAATAGAGCTAGAGGTCTGATTTTTGGTATATAGGGATAACTTAGCATTACGATTTTTTTGAAAAAATGTCACGTGACCTTCATGACCTTTGACCTTGAATATACGTATATGTCCATAACTCAGTAACCACAAGTGCTACACCCCTGATATTTGGTATGATGGGAGACCTTATGACACCACATCCTGTACCTCATTAATTACGCGCATATCTAATTCTGAGCCAGCCAATAGAGCTAAAAGTCTGATTTTTGGTATATAGGGATAACTTAGCAATACAATTTTTTTGACAAAATGTCACGTGACCTTCATGACCTTTGACCTTGAATATAAGTATATGTCCATAACTAAGTAACCACAAGTGCTACACCCTTCATATTTGGTATGATGGGAGACCTTATGACACCACATTCTGTACCTCATTAAATATGCGCATATCTAATTCTGAGCCAGCCAATAGAGCTAGAGTTCTGATTTTTGGTATATAGGGATAACTTAGCATTACAATTTTTTTGGCAAAATGTCATGTGACCCCGATGACCTTTGACTTTGAATATACGTATATGTCCATAACTCAGTAACCACAAGTGCTACATGCTTCATATTTGGTATGATGGGAGACCTTATGACACCACATCCTGTACCTCATTAATTATGCGCATATCTAATTCTGAGCCAGCCAATAGAGCTAGCGGTCTAATTTTTGGTATATAGGGATAACTTAGCATTACAATTTTTTTAACAAAATGTCATGTGACCTCGATGACCTTTGACCTTGGATATACATATTTGTCCATAACTCAGTAACCACAAGAGCTACATCATTCATTTTTGGCATGATAGGAGACCATATGATGACACATCATGCACCTCATTAAATATGCACATATCTAATTCTGAGCCAGCCAATAGAGCTAGAGGTCTGATTTTTGGTATATAGGCATAACTTAGCAATACAATTTTTTTGACAAAACGTCATGTGACCTTCATGACCTTTGCCCTTGAAAATACGTATATGTCCATAACTCAGTAACCACAAGTGCTACACCCTTCATATTTGGTATGATGGGAGACCTTATGACACCATATCCTGTACCTCATTAATTATGTGCATATCTAATTCTGAGCCAGCCAATAGAGCTAGAGGTCTGATTTTTGGTATATAGGCATAACTTAGCAATACAATTTTTTTTGACAAACGTCATGTGACCTTCATGACCTTTGACCTTGAATATACGTATATGTCCATAACTCAGTAACCACAAGTGCTACACCCTTCATATTTGGTATGATGGGAGACCTTATGACACCACATCCTGTACCTCATTAATTATGCACATATCTAATTCTGAGCCAGCCAATAGAGCTAGAGGTCTGATTTTTGGTATATAGGGATTACTTAGCAATACAATTTTTTTGACAAAATGTCACATGACATCGATGACCTTTGACCTTGAATATACGTATATGTCCATAACTCAGTAACCACAAGTGCTACAGCCTTCATATTTGGTATGATGGGAGACCTTATGACACCACATCCTGTACCTCATTAATTATGCGCATATCTAATTCTGAGCAAGCCAATAGAGCTAGAGGTCTGATTTGTGGTATATAGGGATAACTTAGCATTACAATTTTTTTGACAAAATGTAACGTGACCTCGATGACCTTTGACCTTGGATATACATATTTGTCCATAACTCAGTAACCACAAGTGCTACAGCCTTCATATTTGGTATGATGGGAGACCTTATGACACCACATCCTGTACCTCATTAATTATGCGCATATCTAATTCTGAGCCAGCCAATAGTGCTAGAGGTCTGATTTTTGGTATATAGGGATAACTTAGCATTACAATTTTTTTGACAAAATGTCACGTGACCTCGATGACCTTTGACCTTGGATATACATATTTGGCCATAACTCAGTAACCACAAGTGCTACAGCCTTCATATTTGGTATGATTGGAGACCATATGGTGCCATATCTTGTACCTCATTAAATATGCACATATCTAATTTGGGCAAGCCAACAGAGCTAGAGGCCTGATTTTTTGGTATATTGGGATGGGTATGGGTTAGAAACTTTTTGACAAAATGCCATGTGACCTCAATGACCTTTGACCTCAAATATACATATACGTCCATAACTTAGGAACCACAAGTGCTACATCCTCCATATTTAGTATGATTGGAGACCTTATGATGCCATATCCGCCTTATTGGATTTTCCAAAAAATACCAATTTCATCATGAAAAATTTTCTTCTGCAGAACTAAAACACTGATTGAGCTGAAATTTTACTCATGTCATCCTCAGAGTTATCTCTTTCAAGTTTGTGAAAGACATTTGGATCGGTCACGTGACTTGTCCGCCATTTTGGATTTGTGAAAAATACCAATTTAATCTTCAAAAATCTACTTTTCCAAAACTAAACTACCGAATGAGTCAAAATTTTACCCATGTCATTCTTGCAGTGATACATGACGAGTACTATAAGATAAAAATCTTTTCTCAAATACCCAATTTCAAGGTCAATTTTGTGTGTATATGTAATATTAGGCTTGGGCACCGCCAACGCTGCTTGCAGCTTTAATCTTCTTCTTCCTCATCTTCTTCTTCTACTGTCCCTTTTTTTGCCCCTCTTGATCTCAGGAACCGCTTAACGTTAACTTCTCAAACTTACAGGGCTAATAGGTACTAATGGGTACTAGTGCATATTATCCTTAAAATTTTGATTGGTCACGTGACCTGGCGGTCATATTGCATTTTCCAAAAACCTAAAAGTGCCTTTTCCTGCTGACCTAGGGGTCTAGTCAGCTTCAAATTTTTTATATAGCAAGCATGACCTAAGGTCATAAGAATTGGCAAATAAAATCGCGTGCGGTCACGTGACCTTGGCCGCCATATTGGATTTTCGAAAAATACCATTTTAATCTTTAAAAATCTTCTTCTCAAGAACCAACACACTGATTGAGCTGAAATTTTGCTCATGTCATCCTTAGAGTGTTCTCTTTCAAGTTTGCGAAAGGCGTTTCGATCAATCGCGTTGTTTGGCCGCCATATTGGATTTTGAGAAAATCGTGATTTAATCTTTAAAAATCTTCTTCTCCAGAACCAACATACGGATTCGACTGAAATTTGACATGTAATATCTTAAGTGTGATCTCTTTCAAGTTTGCAAAAGGTGTTTCGATCGGTCACGTGGTTTGGCCGCCATATTGGATTTTGAGAAAATCGTGATTTAATCTTTAAAATCTCCTTCTCCAGAACCAACGCACCGATTCGACTGAAATTTGACACGTAACATCTTAAGTGTGATCTCTTTCAAGTTTGCGAAAGGCGTTTTGATCGGTCTCGTGATTTGGCCGCCATATTGGATTTTCGAAAACTACCAATTTAATCTTCAAAAATCTTCTGCTCCAGAACTAACACACTGATTGAGCTGAAATTTTACTCATGTCATCCTTAGAGTGGTCTCTTTCAAGGTTGCAAAAAACATTTGGATCGGTCACGTGATTTTGCCACCATCTTGGATTTTGCGAAAATCGCAATTTAATCTTCAAACATCTTCTTCTCCAGAACGAAAACACTGATTAGGCTGAAATTTTACACATGTCTTCCTTAAAGTGATCTCTTTGAAGTTTGCACAAGACATTTGGATCGGTCACGTGATTTGGCCGCCATATTGGATTTTCAAAAAATAGCAATTTAACCTTTAAAAATCTTCTTCTCCAGAAAAAGATCACCGATTGATCTGAAATTTTACTCGTGTCATCCTTCGAGTGATTTCTTTCAAGTTTGCGAAAAACATTAAGATCGGTAACGTGATTTGGCCGCCATCTTGGATTTTGCGAATCGCAATTTAATCTTTAAAAATCTTCTTCTCAAGAACCAACACACCGATTGAACTGAAATTTCACTCGTATCTTTTTAAGTATGATCTCTTTCAAGTTTGGGAAAGACATTTAGATCGGTCACGTGGTTTGGCCGCCATATTGGATTTTGCGAAATTCGCAATTTAATCTTTAAAAATCTTCTTCTCCAGAACCAACACACCGAATAAAATGACATTTTACGTATATCTTTCTTAGTTTGAGCACTTTAAAGTTCCTGATAGGCAATTGGATCGGTGAAGTACTTTGGCCGCCATATTGGATTTTCCGTAAAACATGCAATTCCAGGTGAAATGTACAGTAACTATGACATGATGTTCAAAATCCTACTTTTCCAAGCTCGAATTTTGCACATAATATCATTAGTCCAAGAACTTTCAACCATGTTAACCGCTTGGGCCCCGCCAACGCTGCTTGCAGCTTTAATTTTATCTGTTTTTGTAAAAAAATTAGGCGAGTTATAAATAGTGAAAATGGCTTTTTCGGAATAAGCGACCACAAAGCTAGCACATGTGTAAAAATCATCCTTGGTGAACTTCCCCTTTAATAGAAGTCTGTGCATCACACTTAGGCATTCCTGATGGCACAGTGATAATTGTAGGACAGTTCAGTCACACAAATATACCAATTTGAAAGGTTGTTCCGGGAGTAAGATTTAAACATAAAATTGATTCATTCTGATCCATTCTAACAGAAGAACAGATGAGCATGATTGGATTGGAACTCAATTTTACTCACCGACCAGGTGTGATTTCTGCACTAAAAAGGTAAGCGCATTAACCTGCCAGAGGTATCACTTCCTCTTCTGCCTTGCCGGTAAAAATGATTGTGTATTATTTCATGCTACCATGTTCCATTCTGATTGGACGAGAGCGCATTCCACCGATGCTAAAATACTGTTTTAGCAATGGTTAAACAGACCCCTAAACCAGCATTTTCGAAAATTGCACAGTCAGTGCATTTGAAAGTACTGATCTAAACTTAACCTGAAACAGTCCGCTTTGTTTCAAAGACCGAAATCCGAATTTCGATACACAGATAAAAGTAACTCTCGGTGAAAATAAGTTGGGGTCAATGATGAAAGATACCTGTGAAGAGCACATTTGATTTGATGTACACAAATCATTGCATTATGGCAACGGCACACCATGCACTTTTGCTTGATTCAGCGGGAGTTGAGACGCGACATAACTCTTAAAAATGAAGCTAGCATTTGTTCATACCAAGTAAATTGACACTTCCTCACAGTAACTGTATCAGATATTCTTTGCCAAAGTTTGGGCTGTAACAGATGAGGATGTTCTGACGATGTACCGGTAGACCAAGAAGTTCGAAATAACAATAGGATTACTCCTGGTGACTGCAACGATAGTTGACATAAAATGCAACAAGCAATGTCAACGTCAGCTCTCGCTGAATTGGGCAGCACATTCTGCAAAACTGTATCACAGTTGCTGTCATTCCAAGTCTGGATTATTTCAAAACTGCTTGTATATATATTGGTACAATTAATAACGTCCAAATTATCCATCATTCAAAAAAAGCGCCTGTAACCTCAGTGTACCAAAACTGAATGTTGTGATGGTCGACGGATCGGTACAAAATGAGACAAATCTATTTTTAGTATACAAAAACAGCCAGGACTATTGTTCTTATGTAAATTTATGAAAAAAATTGTTACTGTCTCTTGTGATTTGATCTCTTGACCCATTTTCTGTGTCTGTAGCAAGTTAGTGTTTGCGTTGCAAGTGAATAAAATGCAATGTTGATGAACAATTTGTATGTTATCACAGGATACTGTGTGCACATCTGTTGTCACAGTGTCAATGTAATCCAAACTTATAAAAATGCTTGGTCTTTGGTGCTGAATGATCTCTCGTACGTCCGTTTTCTGCATTTGCGACGTAAAGTGATGAAAATATCCACTGCAAGCAAGACAACAAAGACACACAAGTTGATATAATATAATAGCAATAACCCCTGCCGCAGTTGATTATGGTACAATTCGCTCCATATAGCACTCGCCTGTCAGCTCGTGCTATGTTGCGCATTGTACCAAAATATCGTGTATACCCTCGGCTGGGGTTATTGCTTATCTATTGATAGTGTCCAATACTATAAGATATTTTTTAGTGCAACATTCCAACTTGTAGTGTATGCCACAGTGTGGTGTAAGTTTTGTTAAATCAACACAACTGCTGGTCAAGTTTTGGAACTGCTGTGAACTTAAACTTGCGCTACTGTTAAATATGGCTGGAAAGTTGTTTTGATATTAGACGTTTTTTAGAACTTCCATCTTTTTTGAGTTACACTTTGTAACATCACTGTGACGTGAACAACTTGCATTCTACAATCATGACAGTATTGATCTCTAATTTATGTTAGATAAAATTGAAATGTAATTTCCTGAAAACAATGACGCTGCAATCTTTTAATCTCGCAAATTCCATGCTTATTTATCGATCAAAAAAATTTTCAGGTTAACATTTTAGTTTTATCATACAACAATTGGGTCTATGGTATTATTTCTGTTTCACAGTCCATGTCATTCGATAGTTAAGCTAATAGCAAATTCCCTTTTAAGTTTCACTATTTACAGTGGTTTGTTTTGGCGTGTGCTCCCCGTTATCCATTGTACTGAAGGTTGTATGAAGGTTACAGGCTCACGCACTCTTCCAAACGATGATATGAAGTACCGGTAGTGTGCACATTAAGTCATTATGTGATGGGGTTCAACTATGACAGTTAATTCAAATCGCTTGGACGCCAAGGCAAACATTGAACATTGCTGTAAAGAATAAGAAGGCGCTTTCCATGAAGCCATCTGCAGTCACTATTTGGGTCCAATGTTGATTTAACTGAGGAATTTTGCTATCGAAAGAAGATGAAAGCGAACCCAGAACACTCATCCAAGAAGTAAAGGTTGCAATGACTGTTCAGTCAACCAGTACCTGAACTTCAATGACGCATTGCCTACCAAAGCAACCTACGATGGGGAATGGGAAGATCAGATCGTGCAGAATTTTCTCACCAACAAAGACAGCAAAAGCAGGGAATCAGAAGAAAAGGAAGCAGAAGAGAATGACAACTCTGAAAACATCAGCCAGAATGATGGCTCAGAGTTATCCTAGAGGGAAGTCTTGACTATACTGCAGAAGTTACAGAATTTCGCACTGAACAGAGATGCTCATTACCTCACCAAAGTCCAGAACTTGAAATTGATCACCGAACGCCATATTGTGCAGACGCGATGCTCTTTGAAGCAGTCATCACTGGACACTTTTCTGAAGCCATAGATAGGACATTTTTAAGGAAAAGCTTGTTAGGAGACACAGTTTAGATTTCGCCACACTTTAAAATCGACCGAATGAAATCACCAAACTTTCACTGCTTACACAGTTACATTTTCAAAATGGCCGCCAATTAAGCTTCGCGTCCGCGTCAAATCCACGATGTCGGATCATGTATCTTTCAATAATTGCATGTATGAACAATAGACTGAGAGACCGTATTCATTTCCCTCTGTGAACAACATTTTAATATGCGGTGATACGGTAATTTTTAGCTCCCATATATGCACATGTATATATGCAAATGGGAGGTATTCTTTCAAGGTGGCAAAATGGCGTCTTTGTGTATGTATGTATGTATGTATGTATGTATGTATGTACATGTATGTATGTCTGTTAGTCCGTCCAGATCAAAAACTCCTAAATCGCAATGGCTGCTGTCTCAGTATTTGGTGTACAGGTGCACATAGGAGTGGAGATGTTAATTTGTTCAAATGAACATGTCAGTGCCAAAAATATGCAAATGAGGGGAAAAAAGGAAAATCCTGCAAATGGCTAAAACTCAGTAAGCATTGGTCAGATTGGGTTGAAACTTAGTATGCAGATCCTTTAGGTACTCTAAATTATATATGCACAAATTGGGATGAAATTTGCATGTTTGTATTTTTAGGGTATTTTTAGCTCCGCTGTCAGCGACGCGGAGCTTATCAAATAGGTTGATTTTCCGTGGCGTCCGGCGTCGTCCGTCATCCGTCAAACAATTGCCTTCTCCCCTGAAACCACAAGTCCAATTGCTTTGAAATTTCACATGCAGTTCACTTGGGGTAACCTCACTTAAGTTTGTGCAAATCGTGGTGAAATTTGCATACTTCTATTTTTGAGGCATTTTTTGCTGTTTTTTGGTAAAAAAATCTTCTCTGAAACGGCTTGTCTGATAACTTTGAAATTTGATATGCGGTTTACTTAAGGTGACTTCAGTTAAATTTGTTCAAATCGTGGTGAAATTTGCATATTTGTATTTTTAAGGCAATTTTTTTTCGTTTTTAATAAAAAATCTTTAATAATCTTCTTCTTCAAAACTACCAGTCAGATAGCTTTGATATTTGGTACATAGATCCCTAGGAATGATCTATTTCAGATTTCTTCAAATTGTGCAGAATATGCAAATTTGCATTTTTAAGGCAATTTTTGCCATTTTTGGTCAAAAATGTGTTTCTCAAAAAGTACTGGTCTGATAGCTTTGAAATTTGGTATACAGGTTTCTATAGATGAACTTAGTAATATACGTTGAATTTCTGATGAAAGCTGTAATTTTTTGCTCACATGTTCACACACGTGAGCATATGGTTTAGCAATGTCTGTGTGTGTGTGTGTGTGTGTGTGTGTGTGTGTGTGTGTGTGTGTCCGTTTGTCTGTATCCCCATTATCTCAAAAACGGCTGAACGTATTTCAGTCAAATTTGGTAGACATCTTCAGAATTCAAATGGCTATAACTGGAAAGGTTTTGGTGGGCGTGGCTTGCATAGTAATGAAGTTATCACAGTTTTAATTTTTCTGATACATGGTAGTCTATGGGAAGCCGGTATCTGTGGTTTGAGGGCGCTATCCCCACGTTACACTCTGGCTAGACGATGCTGAAATTAGACTCGGTTTCGGATTCGGTTTCGGATTCAGTTTCGGATTCGGTTTCGGATTCGAGAGACTGAAAGAAATTTTATATTTTCAGCCAATTGTTACACTGTGGAATACTGGATTTTCCTTACTTTCCCTGGACCCTTTTTTCAGCTAAAATAATATCTAATCACACTAAAAAAAGTGAAAATAAGTATATAGGGATAACTTAGCAATACAAATTTTTTGACAAAATGTCATGTGCTCTCGATGACCTTTGACCTTAAATATGAGTATATGTCCATAACTCAGTAACCACAAGTGCTACACCCTTCATATTTGGTATGATGGGAGACCTTATGACATCACATCCTGTACCTCATTAATTATGCGCATATCTAATTCTGAGCCAGCCAATACAGGGTTTGCTCTGGCTACTCAAGCTGATTAGCCTTTTTGGCTAATACAGTGTGAACACAAGTAGCCAGATTTTTCTTTTGAGAGGTGAGGTCAAGGGTCACACACATTCATCTCAAAGGGTCAAAGGTGATATCATTTAACACTCAAGAGTAATGATAAACCAAATATTTCAGAAGTCTGCCACTTTCTCATGATCATATGTATAATCCTCAGTACTGCTTTAATAGTTCAATAAAAAAAAATACTTTGTATCAAAACTCATGCATGACTATTGATCACCACTTGAACTTTCAAACGTCAACCAAAGAAATTGTGAAGTACAAAAAAATACAGAAAAGAGTAACATCCTCAAGATCTTCATGAACGTGGCATGGCATGCCATGATCACACTAATACTGATAAACGTCCGTGCATGGCCAAAAGACAGCAAAACTCAGTAACAATTTCCGAGCTAAGTAAAGAGTGTTTTACAAAGCTGTTTCAAATCAAACTGGTTTGCACAATCCCTCGATATAAAAGTGACATTTTGGTGACATTTCAGCTTGAATCATACCTTGAAATAAAATATAAACATGAAACAAAGACATGTATGCTGCCGTTCACGTTCAAGAGCATGGTGTGAACCCGTGAACTGGCATGTGCATTGGCTGCACGTAAAAGCAACTCTACTTTCCAAGATCAAACAGTCCGTGTCTTGTGAAAACAACAGCATAACAGTGAAAATTGTAATGGTCACCGGTAAAAGCTCTTCACAGATGAAAGGATGATCGCTAAAAAAACGACTGAAATTGCATGTTTAGACTATGACAACCTCCCGGGAAAACAGGACAGCATGAACCTGAACAATGGCGGACGTCACCAGAGTGGGACTATTCTATTTAGGTAACAGGGATATTTCGGAGGGGCACAAGTACATGTACTGGGAGGGTATACGTGCCATTTTCCTCACGATACTATCACGGGAACTTCGATGTCCCATTAATCAATCAATCTTTTATTACTCAACACACACTGACAGAGAGTGTGGTATGGTACATTTCAGATGAAAGAACAACATGTCCAAAACTGAACACCATCAAATGGATATTAAAATCCAAGTAAATTGAATTGAAGTACAATTTATAACTCTGACTGTAAACAGCTAACTGTAGGTAGCTACTGGAGGGGTCAGCAAACACCAGAATTCCTTATAAATATAGCAAGGTTTAGAAAATTCTGTTCCATAATCTTTTTCATCTCTTCTACTTTTTCTTCGACACTCATAGTGATAGAAAATCTGTTCCGCTTTTCTGGCACAAAATCAATCTCTCAGAAATATGACACTTGCATGTGAATAAAAAGTGAAACTCATCATCTATTACATTACTATCACATCTCAAGCAAATTCTTTCAGTTAAAGGTAAATGAGGTTTACATTTCCTACCAATTTCAACACGCAAATTATGATCACTCAGTCTATATTTTGTTAAACTTCTACGTAACCTGAAATCTGAAATATCTCTTAAATATTTTTCAAAACCAAACTTGGTCTTGAAGATTCTATAAGTGCGCAGTTTGTTACCACTTCCATTCTTCCTTGAATCATTGAAAAGGGTTCTCTTCCAAGTTTCTAAGTATTGATTTTCATACTCATGTTTTAACTTTTTACATAACTGAGAATAAGAATTTACTCTAAATTCACTGAAAACACGACTGTGATTGTAACTTCCCAAAACGTGATGAACAAATTTTGCCCATGGAGAATTGATGTTAGTTAGTTACCATTAGTTTCTTTGATCTGAAAAGTAATTTTACCAACTTGTACGACCCATTATACTCTGAAAACAGTGGCGGGGCTTATACTTAGATGAGTACGGTAGTACTATGGCGAAAGACTTCCCAAGAAGTAAAACAAAACACCGCAATGCAACAGAACATCGTAGAACAAAGTGACCGAACGTACAAATTTTGAGTCGCCAGTCTGGCGATTGTTCTGACCGTCTGAGTCGCCAATGAGTGAATCAATTCGCCATTTTGCCGTCTGGCGAGCGGTAGCGCGAACACTGCAATAGAGCTGGAGGTCTGATTTTTGGTATGTAGAGATAACTTAGCAATAGCATTTTTTTGACAAAATGACATGTGACCTTGATGACCTTTGACCTCAAATATACATATATGGCAATAACTAAGTAACCACAAGTGCTACACCCTTCTTATTTGATATGATGGGAGACCTTACGACATCACATCCTGTACCTTATTAATTATGTGCATATCTAATTCTGAGCCAGCCAATAGAGCTGGAGGTCTGATTTTTGGTATATAGGTATAACTTAGCAATACAATTTTTTTGACAAAATGTCATGTGACCTTGATGACCTTTGACCTCAAATATACATATATGGCCATAACTAAGTAACCACAAGTGCTACACCCTTCATATTTGGTATGATGGGAGACCTTATGACATCACATCCTGTACCTCATTAATTATGTGCATATCTAATTCTGAGCCAGCCAATAGAGCTAGAGGTCTGATTTTTGGTATATAGGGATAACTTAGCAATACAATTTTTTTGACAAAATGTCATGTGACCCCGATGACCTTTGACCTCAAATATACATATATGGCCATAACTAAGTAACCACAAGTGCTACACCCTTCATATTTGGTATGATGGGAGACCTTATGACATCACATCCTGTACCTAATTAATTATGCACATATCTAATTCTGAGCCAGCCAATAGAGCTAGAGGTCTGATTTTTGGTATATAGGGATAACTTAGCAACACAATTTAACTTGATTTTAGTCATTGAAACTTGCTATATACATCAAAGATACTGTGATATAACATTATTGAAAGTCAAAAGACATTTTTATTTCAGCCAATTCCTAATTTGCATATTAAATGAATTTTCATACTTAGGGATATTCATCTGAATTGACTTGATCAAAATTGATGTAACTTGCTATGTACATTTCAGACACTGTAATACAATATTATTGAAAGTCATTAAACATTTTCTCTTCAGCAAATTCCTAATTTGCATGTTTAATGAACTTTTCTAATTAGAGATATATATCTGAATTGACTTGACCAAAGTTGACAACACTTGCTACATATATTGCAGATACCATGATACAACATTATTGACAATCATTAAGCATTTTTACTTAAGTCAATTCCTAATTTACATATTTAATGAACTTTGCTTTTTAGGGATATATACTGGGATTTACTTGATCAAAGTTGGCAAAACATGACAACATTGATGATTATACCTGGTTAAAACAATATCGAAAGTCATTTCACATTTTCATGTCAGCTAATTTACAATTTGCATATCTAATGAGCTTTCACAGCTCGGCATGTATGGCTTGAAGGACTTGGCCAACGGTAATTACACTTGCTATATAAAATGGTGATACAATGACAGCAGTCAAAGAACTTTAATATTTTTATTTCAGCTAATTACATATTTGTATACTTCATGACCTTTGAGAATTAATCGGCGGTGATTATTGTTCATTATGTTGATCATAATACTTTCAATGAAGTTGCAAACATGTGGCTAAGGTTCAAATTTACACATAACTGTATGAAACACGTGAGCATTTTCAGTTCATATCTGGTGTATATTTGGGTTAATTTTTGCCATTTTTGGTCAAAAAATGTGTATTTCCAAAACTACTCATCTGATAGCTTTGAAATTTGGTACACAGGTTCCTATAGATAAACTAAACGATATTTATTGATATTATGATGAAATCTGCAATTTGAATTTTTGAGGCAATTTTTGCCATTTTTGGTCAAAAAATGTGTTTCTCAAAAAGTACTGGTCTGATAGCTTTGAAATTCGATATGCAGGTTCCTACAGATGAACTGAATTTATTTGTTTATTTACTGGCTGGGAACAACGGGCTTTTGCCCAATTACAGTTCCAGCAAAAGAAAAAGAAACTAACAAAGAGCACAACAACGAAACAAAGACAGTAACAACATAGTTAAAAAAAATCAATCATTGGTAAAAAATACAGATCTAAAAAGAATATGACAGAACTCCATGGCCTGTAATTGCAAGCGCGCCGTACTAGCGGTATTTGCACGAGTGCTGCGGTGTATTCGGCGGCAGTCCGCTCGTGAAAGGACAGCCGAATACACCGCAGCACGAGTGCAAATACCGCTAGTACGGCGCGCTTGCACTCACAGGCCATGGGGTTCTGTTATTATTACATATGTTCTGTCTTTTATTTGCATCATTTATCGAGAGAATCAACGATTAGTCGTGCGTACTACTTGTCTGTCAAAGCTTCAGGGCGACCCTGCGGAGTTATATAACATTGACATCACTGTAATGAGGCATCAAATCAGATTTCACTTTTCATTGGTCAACGCCGCCACACCCTCCATTTTGATTGGCTAAACTATTGTTTACTTGTTTATCAAGGATGACGTAAGAGGAACATCGGAGGGCTTGAACTCTGCTTGCGATCGCTCACACATACGTAGCAACATCCATAGATAGCCAAACGAAGGTAACTTTGAACGTGGAATGCTTTTGATTTTTTCACATTTTGAGCTTGAAATTCTTCTAAATGATCGATACAAATAACAGTTCGAAGATTTTTACGGGAAGTTTAAGAGTAAGATACGGCAAACGTAACTTGTCAAACGATCAAATTTCAGTGTTCACCATGGCACACAAGCGCTCACTGAGTCTCTGTTATCAAAAGCGTGTATGACACACAAGCACAGAATAAACTGCATGCAAAAGTGACTTTCTATTGTAAACAGGGAATGTCCGGTGAGAAAACTACTGGCAAAAATGTCTCTGAAAATGTTAACTGTTTACATGTAATTGGCTCCAGTTACATGTGTTTCGATCCGTGTATCCATGGAGCTAGATGCGTGCTTCGATGCAAGTAAACTGTGGTACATATGTAATAATAAACATTATTAAATAAAAATCTGCGAAATTGCCCATAGTTACAATTAAAAATATCAAAAGTCTCATTGTTTAAAATACTATTCAAATTTTTCATAGTTCTTTGTAAAAATGCTGAAGAATGAGCAATGACTCTTGCACAGTAAGTGAGGCTACCCACAATTCTCCATGATCCGTACACACGGAGATCACTCACTGAACTGAAGCAAATTTCTTCTGTACACAGAACAACTCGGTCCATATTTCAAAATTCTGGCAACATAGTTCTGATAATCATAATTTTCTGATTTCTCACTGCGAATAATGAGGAGATCAACCCCTTTTCCGCGGAGGAGATAGCAATTTTGTAATTTTATCGACATAGATTTTTGACAGCCATACATAATATTTTCAAGGAAACTAAGGGAATAAGTTGCATCTGTGTTGGCAAAAGAAAGGGTATTGATTTTATTTAATGTTCGTAACAAAGGAAATTTGCATGTCTGACAGGTGGTATGATGAGACCATCTTAGTTGCTGATAACTTTATCTTGACAAGTGTGCAATTTTTAGCACCTCCAAACATCGACTTCTCATTCAATTTACTCTTGAATTTTAACCATAATCAATAATTTTGGAACATAGTTCTAACAAATAATCCTGAACTTAAATTGTAAGTTAAAAACTGTTAAGAAACTGATACAATTGAAAAAGCCTTTAGCAAAAAATGTCTGAGTGAACAAATCAAGGGGATTTGTGGGTTGCCTCACTTACTGTGTCTTGATACATTAGGTTTAACCCTTTCACCACCATGGTTTGTCCCAAATCCATTGTTTTCTATGGTAAAGTTGGACCTGTATACAGGGAACTGGGGGCGAAAGGGTTAAAATGTTGTTTTGAGCGCAGAGTGCGAGAAGGCACATGCAGACAGATACGTGCTAGAATTTCGGAGTTGTTATAAAAGAGAACATACATTTGTAAAGAGAACATACATTTGTAAATGTGATATTTTGAATCTATGATGAAATCTGTAATTTTCTATCTTTGGGGCAATTTTTGCCATTTTTGGTCAAAAAATTTGTTTCTCAAAAACTGCAAGTTGATAGCTTTGAAATTTGGTGTACAGGTTCCAAGGGATTATTTTA
Source organism: Ptychodera flava (assembly GCF_041260155.1). Classification (NCBI taxonomy): domain Eukaryota; kingdom Metazoa; phylum Hemichordata; class Enteropneusta; family Ptychoderidae; genus Ptychodera; species Ptychodera flava. The sequence goes on along the minus strand of NC_091931.1, from coordinate 46,062,752 downwards.
ATATATGATATATTGAAATTATGGTGAAATCTGCAATTTTTATTTTTGGGGGCAATTTTTGCCATTTTTGGTAAGAAAATTTCATTCTCATAAAACTACTCGTCAGATAGCTTTGGTTGACATGTTCTTAGGGATGATCCAATGTGATATATTCTAATTAAAATGAAATCTTCAATTGTGTATTTTTGCAGCCATTTTAACCACTTTTTTTCTGGCCACTGAAATGAGCTGTCAAAGATTTCCACCTTCTTCATCAACATGTGTCAAAATAGTTATTCTCTACATAACACAGCAGAGCTATATCAGTCGTTAGGTCACTTGTTTCCCGTTTTTAGTCAAAAAATCTTGTTCTCTGAAATTGCTTGTCTGATCACTTTGAAAGTTGGTGTTCATTGTATTGATATGATCATACTTGTAATTTTGGGGCAATTTTCCCAATTTTTGGTCAACAACTTTTTATCCAAAAACTACTGATCTGATAGCTTTGATATTTGGTATACAGGTGTCTAAGATTTATCTCGATATAATGTATTGAAGTTAGGTTGAAAATGGCAGTTTTTTTTATTTTTGGGGCAATTTTTACCTTTTTTGGTAAAAAAATTTCTCCTAAATCTTCTGATCTGGAAGCTTTGATATTTGGTTTACAGGTTCCTAGGGTTTATGTTAACAAGATGTATTGAAATTAGGATGAAACCTGCAATTTTGTATTTTGGGGCAATTTTTCTCATATTTGGTCAAAAAATTTGCTTCTCAAAATGTACCAGTCTGATTGCTTTGATATTTAGTAAACAGGTTCCTAGGGTTTATGTTAATATGCTATATTGAAATTAGGTTGAAATCTGGAATTTTGAATTTTTTGGGCAATTTTTGCCATTTTTGGTCAAAAATTTGTTTCTCAAAAACCACTTGTCTGATAGCTTTGATGTTTAGTAGACATGTTCTTACAGATGATGTTACTACCCGTAACACAAAAGCGGAGCATTTCGACTGTTTGCAATAGTGGTTTCTTTTGTATGCAGTGAGTGTAAAAGTATCAACGTTTGGTTGTTTTGACGTCAGTGCAAAGGCATTGATATGCATGTTGTAACATTTTACTCCGTGCTTTGCTGTCAATCAAGTCGTTTCCCGCAAACAAAAAAATTGTCACTATCGTCTTTTACCATTCGCGGGAAAACACTTCCGACCCACTGTCCAATGAAAATTCTGTCATATTCCACTTGACCACCCGACATATTGTAATAGTCGAGACTACTGTTGGTGAAAACTTTTCTAGCTGCTGTTTTGTGGCTTTGTACGTGATTGACGGGTCTTCCGTCTTTGGATTCTACAGGAAAGTGATGTCATTTTCCAGAAGTTCCTGATGTCGTCTGACTTGTTTCTTCATGGCAGTGCAAGTTCCATTTTCTACATAGTGATCCCAGATCCTTTTTACACTGTACCTGGAAAACATGAATTTTTTGGCGGTATCCTGAATCTCCTCGGCACAGTACCATTAAATTTGTTGCCACCATTTTATCTGATGTGGTTCACAAGGAGGTTACCTACTATCTAGATCTTCACTGACAGGTTTCCCTGAGCAGTATTACCTACGCTGCAAATTTACCTGCAGCATTTTGTCGGATTATGTGTAAACGTGTTTGTTAGAACTCGAGTGAGGGGCCTTGGTATCGTGAACAGCGTTTTGATGGAAACTGTCATTGTAGCAACTTTTGTCGCCACTCACTGTGCTAACCGTCAAAACAACTAAAACGTTGATACTTTTACACTCACTGTGACTTCAAGTTATGATTGTTGCAAACAGTCAAAACGCTCCGCTTTCGTGTTATGGGTAATAATTAAATATGCTCAAAATATGATAAAATCTTTAATTACCATCGGTATTTTTGCAGCTATTTTTGCCATTTTGGTCAGGCCGACCTTTAGTGGACTTACAAAGATTCCTCCGTCATCAACACATGCGTCACAAAAAGATTTTCTCTGCATAACATAAATCAAGCTCTATCAACTGCTAGGTTGCTTATTTTAAATTTTCAAAGAAATGTCTAAAATTTTGTGTTTTGGTAAAGTTTTTAGCTCCCATAAATGAAGAATCAAGAACAGTTTGCTGTGTGCTTGTAAAAGATAACTTTTTTATCTGTCGATACATAAACTGCCTTGCAGATTGATTGTCTTAAAAATTATCACAGAAATACTAATAGAAAAGGAAAAGAAACTAATCAAATTGCTGTAACATATTCACCCTGAGTGCCTTTATCCTTACATTCAGCTTTTTGTTATATCTTTATCACTCTCCATGGGCCAAGGCACACTTGTTGAGGGCCAATGTCATCACTGTGTGCCAGTCTGTGTATGTCAGTCTGTCTGTATGTATGTATCCATGTTTCATACAATTGTTGGCTTATTTTGATAACTATATGGGAGTGAAAAGTGACATTGTCACTATATTTTTTAAAGTTTTAATCTCCATTTCAGCATTTTCCGACCATGGTTGTGGACATGATGTACAGTACACAGCATTTCCATTTTACTAAGTGCGTGGCAAGATCCGACTTTACCACCTTACTTTTTATTAGCTCACATTTGGTTATACCAATGTGAGTTTATCGTATAAGCTGAAGTCGATGGCGTCTGTATGTATGTGTGTATGTATGTATGTATGTATGTATGTATGTATGTATGTATGTATGTATGTATGTATGTATGTATGTACAGTATGTCCGTCAACATCAAAAACACACAAACTGCTACACATTTCAGCTTGATATTTGGTGTGTGGTTGCATCCTGGGGTATAGATGGGATTTTGTTCAAATGAAGTGTGCATTGCCAAAATTATGCAAATGAGCTAACAAAAGGTGAAAATGGTCAAGAATTAATGTCTCGAGAACCACTGTTTTGATTGCTTTGAAAATTTGTGTTCAAGTACCTTAGGTGAACCTTATACAGTTTTATGAATATTGTTAAGTTCTCCTTAATTTTGTATTTTTGCTGAATTTTTTTGTGATTTTTCTCATTTTCAGTAAAATTTCTTCTTCTCCGAAACCGCCTGCCCAATCGCTCTCAAATTTGGGTTGGATCTTTGCAAGGGTGTTACTTTTCTAATTTGTTAGTCCCCACGGACACCGTCCGGGGGGACTTATAGGTTTGGTCATGTCCGTGCGTGTGTGCGTGCGTCCGTGCGTGCGTGCGTCCGTGCGTCCGTCCGTCCGTTCACGCAGATATCTCAGAGATGCCTGAAGCGATTTCATTCAAACTTGGTACAAGGATTACTTCATATGTCATACAGATGCACGTCGATTTGTTTTGTGATATGATCCAATATGGCTGCCAGGCGGCCATTTTATTACGATTTTTTCATGTACAGAGCCATAATTCAGGCATGTTTCAACTGATTTTATTCAAAGTTGGTACAAGGACATTGACCAGTGTCATAGATATGCATGTCGATTCTTTTTGTGATACGATCCAATATGGCCGCCGTGCGGCCATTTTGTTACGATTTTTTCATGTACAGAGCCATAACTCAGGCATATCTCAACCAATTTCATTCAAAATTGGTACAAGGACATTGACCTATGTCATACATATGCACATCAATTTGTTTTGTGATACGATCCAATATGGCTGCCAGGCGGTTATTTTATTATGATTTTTTCATGTACAGAGCCATAACTCAGGCATGTTTCTACAGATTTTATTCAAAGTTGGTACAAGGATATTGACCAATGTCATAGCTATGCACATCAATTTGTTTTGTGATATGATCCAATATGGCCGCCAGGCGGCCATTTTGTTACGATTGTTTCATGTACAGAGCCATAACTCAGGCATATCTCAACCAATTTCATTCAAAATTGGTACAAGGACATTGACCTATGTCATACATATGCACGTCAATTTGTTTTGTGATACGATCCAATATGGCCGCCAGGCGGCCATTTTATTACGATTTTTTCATGTACAGAGCCATAACTCAGGCATGTTTCTACAGATTTTATTCAAAGTTGGTACAAGGACATTGACCAATGTCATAGCTATGCACATCAATTTGTTTTGTGATACAATCCAATATGGCCGCCAGGCGGCCATTTTGTTACGATTGTTTCATGTACAGAGCCATAACTCAGGCATATTTCAACCAATTTCATTCAAAATTGGTACAAGGACATTGACCTATGTCATACATATGCACATTGATTTGTTTTGTGATACGATCCACTATGGCCGCCAGCAGGCGGCCATTTTATTACGATTTTTTCATGTACAGAGTCATAACTCAGGCATGTTTCTACAGATTTTATTCAAAGTTGGTACAAGGACATTGACCAATGTCATAGCTAAACACATCAATTTGTTTTGTGATACGATCCAATATGGCCGCCATGCGGCCATTTTGTTACGATTTTTTCATGTGCAGAGCCATAACTCAGGCAGATCTCAACCAATTTTATTCAAACTTGGTACAAGGACATTGACCTATGTCATACATATGCACATTGATTTGTTTTGTGATTCGATCCAATATGTTTCACGATTTTTTCATCTCCTGAACTACAACTCAGACATGTATCAAGCGAATTTATTCAAAAGTATTTTTATCACAGACCTAATGAAGAGGACTCTATCCTCTCTGAGGACCTGTAATCAAAGCACCTATTAACAAGTGGGGACTGTGTCATCAACGATGACTTGTTGAAATTATGACAAAATTGGGAAAATTACTATTTTGGAGCAATTATGTCATTTTTGGTCAAAAAATCTTATACAGTATTTTCTTTTTAAAACCCCTGGACAGACAGCTTTTATATTTGGTACACAGACGTACAGAGGTGACAATAGTTAGATATGTGGAAATTGTCCTGAAATATACAAATTTGTATTTTTAAGGCAATATTGTCATTTTTGGTCCAAAAAACTTGTTCTCAAAATTACTTGTTTGATAGCTTTGTAATTTGGTATAAAGTCACGAGGAATGTTATAAGATAAATTTTCTCCTCAAAGTGTTGGGAAACCCCAAAATTTGTATATTTTAGGTAATTTTCTCAGTTTGTGACCTTAAATGACCTACAACAACCCAGGATATGTTGTGAGACAGTTTTGAAGACTGTGAACCTAATTTTGTCATATTGGGTATCAAATTGTAGGAAAATTTGATCCAGAAAACAAAGCTGAGGTGAATTTTTTCATTGTGGACCAATTTTTGCAACTTTTCTATGTAAGACATACAAGAACTGATGAGAAATTTGGATCCAGGATAATTCCAGATGTTGTAATCACCGCCCACAGTGGAAGGCATTTCACCATCTGTAACTAACTTAAGTGCTGTCTACATTAGAATGATAACACTCATCGCATTAATTAAAAACTCCCCAAGGTTGCAGTGTTCTCCCTGAATAAGGTAACAGGGGCGTGACGCCCTCTTGTAAATTCCGAGCGCCCCCTTGCCAGAAATGAAAAATATTTTATTTTTTTGAAAAATAAAACAATAAAATGTACGGGAAAAAAATGTGATTTACAAGCAAAATGCAAGCTTGAGCATTGATCCTGCAGGCTGCAAACGTAATTCTCATCCATCTTGCAAATCTCGCGAGTTTGTGATGTCATCCGAGATCATAAGCCCATGTGCAACTCATTCATTGATGCACCGTCCCTCCTCCCTCGTGGGTGGAGGGACGGTGATTGATGGCAGCCATATTTGCATGGCACAGGCCGTAACGTTCATAGCCACGGTCAGTCCCTCCATAGGGGCCGTGCATTAGGTAACCGACTTAGCTGTATAAACATGCCTAGGAACTTGAGGGTAACCAAGGACAGCATAGTACTCTGAAGTTTTTATAGGAGGGTAGAATTTCGCTTGTGTATTCCTTCCCAAAGCAAAACGACCTATTGTTAGACTCGGTCGGACGTGTACGTGTATCAGGCTGAGAACAAATAAGCGTAAGTGTTATGGTGATTATTTTGACATCGATGAATAAATGTATGTCTGTCGCTATGTTTTTGTTTTCAAAAAATATAATCTTCATTGAAATCAGTGAACTGGAATAAAAGTTATGGAACACTGTCTCAGATTTCTTTTCCTTTGAGCTTTTTTATATGAAAAAAATCTGAAAAAGTACTCCCCAAGTGCCACCAAATAACACTATTTTAATCTCTGTTTTTCAAAAGCTCCAATGGCAGGAGGGGGGACACCCCCCTCCTGACCTCCCCCCGCGACCGCTTACGCGGTCGCTTGTGGTGCTTCGCACCACATCTTCACCCTCTTTTAACAAAATCCTGGGGAGGACACTGGGTTGTAAATACATTTCCTGGCGTTATGTAATACCAAGGGATGGAACATTTGATATTCAGGAGGGGGTAAGGTCTAGAAGATTGATGAGGTAGCATTGCTTTTTACCAGATCCCTCGTACATTTTTTTACCCACTCTCACCTTTTCTTTTTATCAAACCTTCTCTGTCTATTTTTTGTTGTTGACATTTGCTTATGTATTTAGGATCTGCTTGTCCCATTGCTATAGAAGTTGATATGCATGTTCCTAAAGATGACCTCCAGTACCTAAGTTGCAGACCTTATTTGCTTTTGTCATTCTTGTTTTTCCTGGTTTAAATATTTCTCGAATGGACCAATTCAAACCGAATGTGAGCACACTGTCCTTGACGGTATTTTTTATTCTGTATTATTAATTCTCTATACTTTGTCCAACAAAATGTCACACAAAAGAAATAAAGTTTGGTTTTTACAAAGTAATTTTTTATTTGTAATAAATACCGAAAGTCTGAGATGTGTGTCATATGATCATGATGTGTGTGTGTGTGTGTTCGTGTGTGTGCATGTTTCCTGTGTGTATGGGAGTGTAAGCCAACGGGTTCATTTTAGGGCAGCCATGCCCACACTGAATAAACCGAGCCTCTGTTAAAACCGACCAAAATTTGTGGTCCGATATGAGATCAGTTTTGCCAGGTTTCACTGTATATCATACACTTTGGTTTATTATTAACTAAACATGTAATTTTTCTTTATTTTGTCTGTAAGGTTTGGACTAAGTATGCCTTTCAATGCAGGGTATGTGCTATGATATGCCATAAAAAATGTCAAGAGAAAGCTCAACTACATACCTATTGTACAAAGTAAGTCAGTCACCTTGTCTGTTGTGAATCATGTTGCATGATTTTTAGCGCACATTTGTATGTATATATACCAAAGAGAGCTTATCTTTTGTGGCGAATCAGTCTTATTTGCATGTCTGTGTGTATGTATGTATGTATGTATGTATGTATGTATGTATGTATGTATGTATGAATGTATGAATGAATGTATGTATGTATGTATGTATGTATGTATGTATGTATGTATGTATGTATGTATGTATGTATGTATGAATGTATGTATGTATGTATGTATGTATGTATGTATGTATGAATGTATGAATAAATGTATGTATGTATGTATGTATCTATATAGTTATGTGTGTATGTATGTATGTATGTATGTATGTATATATGTATGTATGAATGTATGAATAAATGTATGTATGTATGTATGTATCTATATAGTTATGTGTGTATGTTTGTTAGTCCGCCCATATCAAAAACTCAGAAACCGCAGCACCTACCATCTTAATATTTGGTGTAGAGGAGATGTGACTTTGTTCAAATGAACAGGTCAGTGTCAAAAATAAGCAAATTAGGTAAAAAAATGAAAATCCTGCAAAGTGCTAAAACTCCGTAACCGTAGGTAAGATGTAGTTGAAACTTGGTATGCAGGTTCCTTTAGGCCTTCTCAATTAAATGTACACAAAGTTTGGTGAAATCTGCATGTTTATATTTTTGGTGTAATTTTTTCAGTTTTTAGTCAAAAAATCTTTTACTCTCAAACAGCTTGTCCAATTCTTTTGAAAGTTGGTACCAATGTTCCGTGGGATATATCAGTCAGCGGACCATCCTGCTTGCATTCAGATGGTGGCATCGCTTCTGGGACAAATGCCACATAGTGGTATACACGGACAATACGACCACCATGTACATAGTGGTATACACGGACAATACGACCACCATGTACATAATTAACTCTGGCATGTCATGTAATACAACCGCCATGGAGTGGCTGCGCAAACTCTTTTGGCCGTCGGCAATCTCCAACATTCAGATTACCACCAGACACGTCAAAACCAATGATAGCGACACGGACTCCTTGTCACACCTGCACAAAACTAAACATTACTTCAGAGCTTTAGACACCTGCAAACTCGTGAGACACACCCCTTACGGGACTGGCTCGATCATATATCTGTTTCCACGCACTCCTTGTGCTCCAGGACCTTTGCAGTAAGAAGTTTACAAACCAATTAAAAAACATGGACTTACCCAGCGACAATGACGATACTTCCAGGGCACCGGAGGGCTAGTGCCTAACACTACTGTGTTTCCTCTGGCTTCTGAAAATTCTCAGTAAATTTATGAACTGAGTCTCAACATTAAGTTTTGGTAAATTTCAAAATTTGTTCGTGTACTGGGTTGCATGGTATTGTGTAAGTGTATGTAATCAACAGTTGCAAGTTGCCAACCATTTCATACTTCAATGGATGGTGCATCAAAATTTGTTCAAATGCACTTGACTATGAATATGACAAAATAACGTACAGAGAAGCTATTAAAGGGGAAATTTACCCTGAAAATTAATTTTGGAATATTAAACTGATATGGTCATTGAAAGGCTTTCGAGTCAATTTTATTCACTTTCACTCACTGGCTAACAAACAGCGGTGTACTAAAATACCGGAAGTGACGTTGTAAACTTGGTCATTGAAGCAGTCGACATGTGCAACTGTAAGCTTTTCCACTAATACAGTGTATAGGATGGCTACAGAATATAGGGGCCAAGCACTCGGTGTCGATGTTTAAGTCAAGCAGAAATAAAGTTTTCTGCGAATACCACTTTGAGAAGGGCTGCTTTTACCGAAAGTTGCAAGTCCAACTACTGAACTACTAGCCTAAAAGAAAACTGCCCGGGGCATATCCAGTCCCAAGTGTTTTGCTTGTACATATAGATAGGACTGAGCATACGCTCAGGCACTAGAAACGGAACGGCGTAGACAGGACCGCTGGTTCTAGACTAATCATGGCTTCATCAGGGTGTTCTGTAACACATTAAAAATGTTTGCACTTTTAGAATTAATGTCGGTCTCTTTAGAGCATTGGCATTACTTCGGTGTCGGCATGATTTCACAGCGATTGGGCTGACAATGACAGGCATGATTGATCGCCGCGCCAAGAGTAATTTGAACTTAGTCATCGGAGCTAGAATAGTCACTTTCCGAACTCGAGTCGCTGTAACTTTCTGACGATGTCAGTCTTGGATCATCGATTGCTGGTTCAGGTTTGAAGTTATTACCGATTATCTTCGCCATTATGATTTTCAGTCGAGCGCTGAGGTTTGCGTACCGCGTACGCGTACTCTACTTGGTGTAGAAGAGCTTGGTCATAAGTGAACCTGCTGTGACTAGCAAGTTTGATACGTCACTTCCGGTTTCCGTGCGTTCAGCTTTTGGCCACTGCCCTAATACGCGCAAGTGAAAGTGAATGAAACCAATGCTATTTTGTTTATTTTTCACTAAATAACGACCTGATTACCTAAGAAAGTCTTGGTAAATTTCCCCTTTAAATATCGTTGTATACACACATTCTGGCTTGCTGTATGTAACCAAATGTGAGCAAAGTGTCATTGAGGCTATTTTTAATGTATTCTGATATCATGGATGGATGGAAAATATTGCTGTTTTAGAGAGAGGCTTGTTGTTCATCTGGGAGCTCATCACGGTCTAGTCACATGCCATTGCTTCAAAGCTGCAGACAATACTACACATGGTCATGTGACCATGCTCTTTTCCAAATTTGGCAAAAATCCATTTTCCTAGGGCAATAGTCTGTCAAAAATACCCTCTGACATAACTTTAAAGATTCAGTTGGGACTAGACATACATGCATCTATTTTCTTGTCACGCAACACATTCTGAAATCACAAAAAAGAATGAGCATGTGGCGTGTATTAACAATTTCCATGAAACATGAACTGACCAATCTAGAATTTATATATTTTGTCATTTTTTTGTAGGCAAGGTCCACGTAGAAGTTCCACCAGTAAGCCACTTGTAGATGCTAATAAATCTTTGAAAGATGACACTTCTGTAAAAGTTGGGACAAATGCACCACCAGTGTCAACCAAACCTGCTAAATCATCAAAACTCTTACCTCGTGCTTTGCACTTGACATCTAGACTACCTCATAGAGGTCAAAGCAGTAAAGGTGCAACTATGCCGGATGTGATATCTGATACTGAAGGTAGTGACAGTGATAGTTTAACTGGAAATGCCAGGTCACTCAAAACTCAATTGCTTCAGACTTGTGGGCCACGCACTAAACCAGGTGATGCTGATGCATTGGTAGTATCTGCAGCAAAAGAGGTGAGACCATAAGATAAAATTGTGTCATATATATATCATATATTGCAACCCTATTGCAAATGATATGGCAGTGTTTCTTTTCTACGTAAACTGTAGTATATATTGCATTTGGATGAAAAACTATTCATGTAACTTTGCCATTTGCATTTTGACCATATTTTGGGTTACCATTATTTGTTCTGTAATTGATACATAATAGTAGTATATGTTTGGTCAATTTCAGATGGGCAAGGAACTCTTCAGTCACCTTGAGATTCATGAAAGGAAGGAAAAGTTGGATGCCATGGTAAGTTTTATTTGTCCCTGTGGACAAAGTCCATGGGATTTACAGATTGGGTGCCATCTGTGCGTCTTTGCATCCATGGAGATATCTCAGACAAACTCAGGCTGATTTCTTTGATACTTGGATAATACACTATGGTGTACATGTGCATCTTAAGGTGGAGCTGCATGTTGCCAACACAGATTTGTTCAAAGCAATATTTCTCATAAAAGATGACAAGGAAACCCCCTCATACTATATATTAGTCCTTTGTGCCCTGTGGGCACAAAGCACTAATGTGATGACGCGGCCTCTGTTGTTGCATACAGTGGGCCGTATGCTGTGGACGCAGGTATCTCAGAAACGCTTCAGGAACTTTTTCTGAAATTTGGTCTGGTGGTCACTTGGGCATGTATCTCATACGGTCTTTTTTCTTTCTTTGATTGAATCATTTTAAAGTCACTTTTTTAGCTTTTTTCTGAAAACCACTATTTTCAATTTTTCCTCAAAACCACTGATTTGATTATTGTGATATTTGGCATGGGTGTTCGTATAGTTGCAATGCCGTCAGAAATGTTCAAAATTTGGTGATACATGCCTTGTATTATTTTTAAACAATATTTTTATCCATTTTTATTTTATATTTACTTGATTTTGCCTCGCTTTCGTTAAAGCTACCGTCTGCGCATGCGCACAACTCTAGAACAATTCTGAGTTGAAGAATCGAATCGGACGCCATCTTGTTTCTCGTTCTGGGTACATTTTTTACGTCGTGATCGTTTCACTGTGTATTTCAACATATTCTATAGTTATGAAGTTGACAGTGATGCACTTTTGCGGCTGTCGTGTATTTTTTGGTACGAAAGGCGCTTTTGATCGACTGAAGAATGATGGCCTCCGTAGGCGATAAACACCGGTACCGGCAGGCATATCAGTTCTACTGAGGAAGCAATCCACTGGCCCGTATAGGTCAGGGGCTCACTTAGGGGAGAACCACATGATTTCCGGGGGGGGGGGGGGTTATGGAGGATTTTGAGAAAAAAAAATGTCACCAGGTGAAATAAAGAAAAAATTAAGCCTGTAATGGCTTGCGAAAAAAAAATTCTCATAACAGACAGAAATAAAAAAGGAATTGTCACAATGCAGTTGAAATGAGCAAAATTTTGGAAACTTCATCCTCATGTATTCTTTGCTGGCATGCTGCCATAGGCAGCGCAAATGTGTTTACCACAAGCAATTCTTATGTGTTTTTTTCCAGCGCTTACGATATAAGCATTCACTACTTTACACCTCAGTGCACTCGATGTTTCCCTTCCCTTTTCTGACCCAAGAAATCATATTTCAGGATTTCTGTTGCAATATCTCAATGGTATAGGCAATATCTAGATGGGACTATTTGACTTCTGTAAATTGTGAAAATTTAAAACACAAGACAGGAGTCAATAAACTAGTGTTAAAACCAATACATTATTCTCTCAATATAAATATGTTAGAAAGATTACAAGTTGACAATGAAAAATTGAGGAACAACAAATATAAAGAAATACAATGTGTGAGCCTTGTTTCTCTGACCACAAAAGATAACATCCCCCCTGAGAACTTAAAAGGAATTGACTATTTTAAAGAAAAGCAGGCATAGTAATGATCACAGTTGATTTGCCAAAAAAGTGTTCTACAATTGAAAGTTGTATATATACTAGACTTTCCATTTTGTTTTCATTTGTTGGAATGTAAAATGAATACATAAAACCATCCTGTGATATGTGAAACAGTGGCTTAAATTTGAAAATTCACTGCTACTCCATTTGAAAAAAAAATTGATGCAGGTCTGACAGTAGAAATAAAAAAAATGCTGTCTCTCTGACCAAAAAAAGTTCCCATACCCACTTCCTGCATACCCCCCCCCGAAATCAAATGGGTCTCCCCTTAATATGCGCGTGCGCATATAACAAGTTAGCATTGTTTTGCAAGTACTTACGCCATCTTGTTTCTCGCGTCTGGTGCGAATCTTGACGTTTTTTGGGGGTTTTAGCGTGTATTTGATGATGTTTTGTAAATATGGAGTTCACAGTGATGGTACTTTTGTTGCTGTCATGTATTTTTTGGCACGAAACGCTCCTTCGATAGACTGAAGAATGATGGCCTCCGTACTCGGTACTCCCCAGTACCATTGCTTCAGCGAGGCAATCCCACCGACGGCCCGTACTAATAGCTGGGTGAGAGCGAGGGAACGCTCTGTCCTTCTACCTCCATGTCATAACAAACTAGCGTCGTTTTATGTTGATGTACTGTCCTTTCGACATAGCTATAACTTTTAGTTTTCTGTTGCTTATTAGTCCCCACGGACACCGTCCGGGGGGACTTATAGGTTTGGTCATGTCCGTGCGTGCGTCCGTGCGTGCGTCCGTCCGTGCGTGCGTCCGTCCGTCCGTCCGTTCACGCAGATATCTCAGAGATGCCTGGAGCGATTTCATTCAAACTTGGTACAAGGATTACTTCATATGTCATACAGATGCACGTCGATTTGTTTTGTGATGCGATCCAATATGGCTGCCAGGCGGCCATTTTATTACGATTTTTTCATGTACAGAGCCATAACTCAGGCATGTTTCAACTGATTTTATTCAAAGTTTGTACAAGGACATTGACCAATGTCATAGATATGCACATCAATTTTTTTTGAGATACGATCGAATATGGCCGCCAGGCGGCCATTTTATCACGATTTTTTCATGTACAGAGCCATAACTCAGACACGTCCCAACCGATTTTATTCAAAGTTGGTACAAGGACATTGACCAATGCCATAGATATGCACGTCAATTTGTTTTGTGATACGATCCAATATGGCTGCAAGGCGGCCATTTTGTTACGATTTTTTCATGTACAGAGCCATAACTCAGGCATAACTCAACCGATTTTATTCAAACTTGGTACAAGGATATTGACCTATGTCATGCACATGCACATTGATTTGTTATGTGATACGATCCAATATGGCCGCCGTGTGGCCATTTTATCACATTTTTTCATGTCCAGAACCATAACTCAGACATGTATCAAGTGAATTTATTCAAAGTTGGTACAAGGAGATTCACCAATGTCATACATATGCACATTAATTTTTTTTGTGATATGATCCAATATGGCTGCTGTGCGGCCATTTTGTTATGATTTTTTCATGTACAAGCCATAACTCAGGCATATCTCAACCAATTTTAATCAAATTTGCTACAAGGACATTGACCAATGTCATACATATGCACATATATTTGTTTTGTGATACGATCCAATATGGCCACCGTGTGGCCATTTTATTACGATTTTTCCATGTCCTGAACTACAACTCACACATGTATCAAGCAAATTTATTCAAAAGTATTTTTATCACAGACCTAATGAAGAGGACTCTATCCTGTCTGAGGACCTGTAATCAAAGTACCCATTAACAAGTGGGGACTGTGTCATCAACGATGACTTGTTTTGGGTAATTTCGACAGTTGTGCATTGATTTTGACATCATTGTTGACTCCGATCGCTATTACAGTGTGTGCATGCTTATATTGACCTTGCTGCGAATCCGTAGCCTCTACCACTCGGGTAGGTTGGTCATTGGAGTGACACTCCCAGCAGAACACGTCAAGGAGTGGCAGGGCTCGTTTTCGCAGCAAATATTGACCTAGCCCTGCGTACGATGCTGTGTGTTCCGCTACAGCTAATCGCCCCGCTCACCACAGCCCTGCAAAGACCCGTACGTAGGGTGAGCGGGGCGATTAGCTGTAGCGGAACACACAGCATCGTACGCAGGGATGTTGACCGATTTACTAAGGAAGTACGCGCACTTTAGAATCACGGCATAATCCGACATGGTATAAATTTGGCATGATCATCAGATCATACATGATCCGAGATTGCACTTCAGCAAGGTCACGATAACTAATGTTGTTTGTTTCACTGTCGTTTAATACCTATATTTCCACTAAAAGACCATTAGAATTTCATCCTTGCTACTTTGAAATCGTGCACTGGCATGCATGTAGTTGTCAACATCACTATGCTTGAATGTAGTAGACTCTTACTATGAACATATCGACTGTCACTGCATATTGCATATGTGTGGAAGTCACTCCATATCATATCAAAAAATGTAGTATTGCGACGTTTGAGCTGCCAGAAGCCAGAATTTACAGTTTACGAGAAAGTTATCTTACATGTAAAACTCAGTTCTACTGTGAACAAAATGCAAGCTATGTTGTATAACTATCGTGAATAGCATAATATTTTGTACCTATCACCGTGTCAGAAAATCAGAAGGAAACAACCAGTCAGACAAACTGTGGTCAGGATGATACTGTCCAATTTTAATATTTGTCTCTCGGCACACACCAGATACTCATGACTGTAAAACAACATTTCCATATAATTGTATATTCAGTTTTTATATTTAATTTGCTTTTCACCATATTGTATGTCCTTCCCTGCACTACATAATTCAAAATTAAATATTGTCTTTGGCCTATACATACTTGAGGGGTAAGCTTATTTAGTCTCACACATTAAAGATGCACTGTTGACCTACAGAGTCCAAACTTTTTATCATTGTATTGTAGATAGGTGTACACTCCAAATACTAAGTACAAGTGTGGTGAGTGTAACAAGCAAATGTTTTTTAGTCAATGGCCCAAATTTATTTTCTATATGATGGACAGTAAATACATGTGTAATCAATGCCAACAGTCCAGTTTAAGTAATTTGGTTTAGATTAGCCATTGGCTAAATTTTCTCCCCTTCTGTATTATATAAGTTCACCGTTTCCTGTTTTAGATATTGTTGATCCTATTGAGTCCCATCTCTAATTCTTAATTCACTTTCATATCAGGGTTGTTGATACTTAGAATCCACACTTGAACTTATGCTGGAGCAGTTACCAACCAGTTCAAATAACTTTCATTTATGTCCAAACAATTTGACTTTTTGCCAAATTTCACATTTATGGCAAATAATAAACAGTAAGGAGGTACAAAGGACGTCGGTGCCCCCGGGCCCCATGTTTTTAAAAGGTAGAGACTCTATAGTTTAGTATGGTAGAAACAGTTTGCTCAATTGATGAATTGGGTGTGTATTTGGGGTAAAAACCTCAATTTTTTGTATTAATGATAAAAATTAATAAGTCAAAAACTTGATTTTATTTTCTGAAATGCAATATTTCATTTGAAAGAAGAGTATGTGTAGAAAAAATTATTTTATTTTGCATTATCTATCCTCATTCTAAAATGGCTGGGGTTGAAAGACTGACACTCCAAAAAAGTGATTAAAATCATGATTATCAAAATTAGAATGCCTACTATTCAAAATGTGAGAACTTTATCACCAAACAAAATTGTCTTTTTGTTATATAGTATTTAAAGAACATAATGTGAAAATTTCAGAAAATTTGACCCAGCCTGAGTGGAGTTATAAATTCTTTGGAAATCTTGAAATTGGGAGAAAAAAGAGGCCAGGAAATAGGGTGATTTGCATACATTTACATAAATTAACACTTTTGTATCACACAACTTACGACTGCTTGTCAACCTAAAAGGTGAATCCAACCAATATTCTAATCTTGGGTTAAAAAATTAATTAAAATGAAATGAATACTTGCAAAAAAGTGATTTTTGAGCAAAATACATTGTGTTGGGTGCAGCGCCCCTTAATGAGTTTTTTAGCTACTATAGACTATAGTCTATAGAAGCTATTGGGATGGGTATCCGTCCGGCATCTGGCGTCAGTCTGTATGTATGTATGTATGTATGTATGTATGTATGTATGTCCGTTTGTGAGGCGTCCGTCCACTCAAATATCTTGAGAACCACAGTACTTACTGATTTGATATTTGTTGTGTAGATGAAAAATATGATTTTGAGAAACTTTTTTTTTTAATTTTTTGATATTGTTGAAAATAGGCAAATTAATGCCAAAAAAGACGTTTTTGGTAAAAAATCTTCTACTTCATAACCGCTGGTCAGACAGCTTTGTTATTTGGTAGACAGGTCCCTAGGGATAACCCAACCTAGATTTGTTAAAATTGTGATGAAATATCCAAATGTGTATTTTTAGGGAATTTTTTTGTCATTTTTGGTCAAAATTTGACTTACATTGTATGTAATTCTTGTACTGTATAAACCCTATCAATTCACCCAGAAAAAAATAATTAATATGATTTTAAATAATTGAATTAATTAGGAAATCATCAAAGACAAAATAATTTTAGTGTAGAATTATCAGAAAGTTCAACTTTTTTTGACAGTTCATAGTGAAATGCTTACCATCTTGGAGGATTAAAACATGTAAAGGTAACTTTCCTGAATCCCAACTTTGACATATTCCGAACCATCATTTATTGTGCCCTGTATGTTATCTAATAGTTTGTCATGATAGGGTGGTCAAATAAATAGAGATAGAGAAAGTTCTAATTTCCATTTATGGTTGACTTAGTAAGGATAAAATAAAATTACTTTTTGAGGAAAAAAATAGAGTGGTCAATCAAAAGAGTGGTCAAAGTGATAGGGTTTTTATGGTAAAGCTGAGCTGTAAGATTCCTCATGTGCTATTTATAGCAGTTATGCAATCTGTGTAAACAGTGCAATGAAAGTGTTACATGATTCCTTACAATGCTTTTGATGACCTTGAACTTCCTAAGTTTCAAACATTTGTCTCTTCAGTGTGCTTTCTCTGAGTACGTACAGTCTCAACTTATTCAACAGAACTTACTTACAATGTTAATTTGAAAGTTAAAATGTGCTTGGCTAATAGGATGAAAATACTTTTAATATAAAGATAAGCAGCTTAAGGTAAAGGGCGACGAATTCGGACGCGCACACACTTTAGAACGTTTCTGCGCAGATTTAACTCCAGCCTGTCGCAAATGGGTTACTTTGTAGCATGTATTTAACATCACCTGTCATTGTTGAAATTGTGCTTTTACCTAATTTTTTGAGCAAGTCTCTTAGCAATACATGTGACCTATAAACTTGTCATATTTTGACCCCCTAGGAAGCTGGTTTTTATTCAATATGAGCGAAAAATTAACATTTCTCTCCCATTTACATGGCGCATATTACCCATTCACCTGGAGATATTGTAAAAAGTAGCGTGGTGACACCCTTTTATGAAAAGTGTAAACTAAAAGGTATTATGTCAGGATTTTATTCGCCAAGTTTGGTCAAAATGACACCATTCAAAGCGACAGGAAGAAAGTTCGAAAATTATGTAGCGATATAATTTCGATATCGTCATTTTGTAATCGATACTTATGTAAAAATTTCTTTACAAACATCATGAAAACTATACATTCGATAGATATGGATCTTAAGTCTTGGTATTTATTAAAATTAACTCATTTGCTAAGCTTTTTATAATTGCTTTCTTTAGTTTAAGTGAATTATATCATTTTTATTTATTTCTAACGACGCCATTTTAACGTCCGTTTCCATGGAAACGAGCGTGGTGACCCCCATTTTTTATTTTATTTTTGCACTTGCACAACTTCCAAGAATATTTGTGCAAAGTTTCAAGAAAATGACACCACAACTTAATTTTGACGTAATTCGTAGTACTTCACCTTAAGATTCTTTATAACCTGACAGATATGCTGTTTTTTCATGACGTAAATCTTGATTTAAGCAAGTCTTGTTTACTTTAATTAGAATGTAATTAACTCTCATTTATTAGCTACTATAGACGGATATAGTCTATAGAAACTATTGTGTTGGGTATCCATCCAGCGTCCACCATCAGTCTGTATGACGGTATGTATGTATGTATGTATGTATGTATGTATGTATGTATGTCCGTTTGTGAGGCGTCCGTCCACCCAAATATCTTGAAAACTGCAGTACTTACTGATTTGATATTTGTTGTGTGGATAAAATGTATGATTTTGAGAAAGTGTTTTTATTAATTTTTTGATATTGTTGAAAATATGCAAATTAGCGCCAAAAAGGTGTTTTTGATAAAAAATCGTCTTCTTCATAACCACTGGTCTGACAGCTTTGTTATTTGGTATACAGGTCCCTAGGGATAACCCAACTTAGATTTGTTAAAATTGTGATGAAATATGCAAATCTGTATTTTTACTGAATTTTTTTTTCCATTTTTGGTCAGGCCATCCTGAAATGAGCTATCAAAGATATCCACCTTCTTTATCAATACATGTGTCACAAAAGGTTATTCTCTACATAACACAGCAGAGCTCTCTCGACTGTTGAGTCGCTTGTTTTTTCAAACCGCTGGTCAGACAGCTTTAATATTTGGTTTACAAGTCCCTAGGATGACCTTAGTGAGATAATTTCATACAGTCAGGAAATACTTAATTTTGTATCCATGTCTATAGTAGCTTCAGGGACTTTGGCCCTATGTTTGATAAGATCCAATATGGCCAAAAGATGGCTGTTTTGTTTTCATTTTTTTCACATCCACAGCCATCATGCAGAAGTGTCTCAGCTGAGGTCATTCAACCTTAGCACAAGGACAACACACTATGACTGAGACTTGCATGTCAAATCATTCTGTGATATAATCCAATATGTCTATCACATGGCCATTTTGTTCTGATATTTTTCATGTCCACAGCTGTTACTCAGACTTTACTCGGCTGATTTGTTATAAATTGGCGACAAGAACAACACCTTATGACCTACATATGGATGTAAAATTATTGTATAATATGATCCAATATGCAAATTTTTTTGTCAGTCTGTTGGTGCGTCTTTCAAAGCATCTGTTTTTATGTCCAGGCATTTACATGTATCTCCCACTATCCCCGGTGAATTTCTTTCCAACTTGGCACAAAGATTAATCACTCTAGCATACATATGTTGGTCAATTTGTTTTTCGATATTACCCAATATTTCTGCCAGACAGCCATTTTGTTTTCATTTTCCTAAAGCCATTACTTGGACACATCTTGACTGATTTCTTTCAAACTTGGCATAATGACACTATACTGTGACTTAGATATGCACATAGTATTATTTCATGGTACTTTCAAATATGACTACCAGGTGGCCATTTTGTTCTGATCTTTATATGTCTCAAGCACATCAGACATGTCTTCTTTCGAATTTCCTACAAGGATATCACACCACAACATACACTTGCATGTCTAATATTTTCTGCAATAAGGTTGCCATGTAGTTCATTTTGTTCTAATTTTTCAATGTCCAAAGCCATTGCTCACACATACTGGGACCAATTTCATTTGAACTTGGCACAAGGACAACACATTATAACTTTACATATGCATGTCAAATGTCTTGAAGTTCGTGATACAATCTAATATGCTTTACCTACTCTCATTGTATATATCCACATCAATTACCCAACGATTGCACATATTTAGCTATGCTTTAATTTAATCAACAGTGCACATGCATGTAAATATAAGATCAACACTTTCTCAGCTGTTCTTCTGATATGCATCGATCAATTTAAATTCACTTCGTGATTTCCATCAATGGTCTCCAAATTTATCACCCAAGCATGCAGGCACTATGTCATTTACAATGTCTTGTTACTTCTTATATCAGCATTGTATATCTGTTTTTGGACTTCATGGGCCAGAGGCCAAAACGATGTCCCATGTTGCTGCAATGTCTATCCATGTATCTGTCTACGTGTGTCTGTCTCTCCATCCATTTGTCTATCAATTAATTTTGTTTTCATCACAACTTAAAAATTATCAGACATAAATGTCATGGAATTATTAGGTACATAGCATCATCATGGGAAGATGTATATCTGATCAGACTTTGGTTGATGTGGTCTGCATAACTAATTGATGGTCATTTGCATATTTAACAGTTGAAGCCATTATTCTTCGGTGGGGCAAGTTGGTAATTACCTAGCAATTTAGGTAGGGATATTGCAATATACCAAGGGAACTTCCTAAGCCAAACTCTGTTTTCCTATCTGGAGCAGCAAGATGAGATCTAAACAAACACAGCGGGTAATGAATTTTAAAGCCACCAATGCATGGTGATCGGATACCAGAATGAAGCATAATATACTCCACTGTCCGCTTTATGTTTCAGTAATTTAGCTGGTCAGAGGGAACTTTGGTGGTGATTTTGTATGTGGGGCTCAGTTCATTGTGTAGTAAGTTGAACACTGTTCTGATCGCCGGCTGGTTTTTCACAGTACAAGTATTCTAAAAAAGGTATTTTGTCAATATTTTACTGGCTGCTATCAAAGGTTTCTTCACCCACAAAAAATTAAGCAACTAGTTGTGCAGTTCACGTCAAACTTTTTGATTGTGGCCCTCCAGTATGTTTTGGGCAATGGTACTGAGAGTGAGATGGGCGATGACATGCTGAAGTGCCATCTGTGGTGCATTATTCTCTGATGATATGTACCAAAGTTTCAACTTCATGTAGCTTTGAACGATTATTTTCCTTGTTAAAATATCTACAGATTTTGTCATCTTGTCTCAAATTTTGATGGAGCTTTCAAGACAGACTGTAAAGTTGACTTTTTATGGGTCGTTGAGTGCTTTTGAATTAGACTCCTGTGAACCACACCATAAAGACTGGCTTTTGAAAGATCAATGCACATGGGGTGATCTCAAACTTTTGTACAAAATACCATGTTCTGTAATGATGTTACTTCATACAGCTTTTTCAAACCTAGTTGTGTGTAATATTTATCAAAAAGAAGACAAGGCACGATGTGATCTCTTAAGATCGTGTTTTATTCCTTGTAGTTTACATTCCATAATCCAGTCCCCTTATAACAAACCTACATGAAAATGGTTCATCCCAGTTATCAGATCACCGTTGCTGGCTGTAAAATCTCATTACCCGCTGTGTTTGTTTAGATATCATCTTGCCGCTCCAGATAGGAAAACAGAGTTTGGCTTAGGAAGTTCCGTTGGTATATTGGTATATGCCTAGCTAACTTGGTAGGTAATTACCAACTTGCCCCACCGAAGAATAATGGCCTCAACTGTAAGCTTATCTCAAGAATTATTCTACCAAATTTTTGATTAACAGCAAAAAACGGAGTCAGCATGGACTCTTTTGTGCTGCGCAACAATATAAACGCAGTCATTGACATTTTTAGCTCCGCTGTCAGCGACGCGGAGGTTATCAAATAGGTTGAATTTCTGTCGTCATCCGGCATCCGTCAACAATTGCCTTCTTCTCTGAAACCGCAAATCTATTGCTTTGAAATTTTATATGCAGTTCACTTGGGGTAACCTCACTTAAGTTTGTTCAAATCATGTGAAATTTGCATATTTGTATTTTTGGGGCATTTTTTACTGTTTTTGTTAAAAAAATGTTCTTCTCTGAAACTGCTCGTCTGATTGCTTTGAAATTTGATATGCAGTTTACTAAGGGTGACCTCAGTTAAATTTGTTCAAATCATGGTGAAATTTGCATATTTGTATTTTTAAGGCAATTTTTGTCGTTTTTGGTAAAAAAAAACTTTAAAAATCTTCTTCTTCAAAACTACCAGTCAGATAGCTTTGATATTTGGTACATAGGTCCCTAGGGATGATATATTTCAGATTTGTTCAAATTGTGCAGAAATATGCAAATTTGCATTTTTAAGGCAATTTTTGCCATTTTGGTCAAAAAATGTGTTTCTCAAAAAGTACTGGTCTGATAGCTTTGAAATTTGGTATACAGGTTTCTACAGATGAACTAAGTAATATATAGTGAATTTCTGATGAAATCTGTAATTTTGTATTTTGGGGGCAATTTTTGCCGAAACTACTCATCTGATAACTTTGGAATTTGGTGTACAGGTTCCTACAGATGAACTAAATGATATTTCTGGAAATTATGATGAAATCTGCAATTTTGTATTTTTGGGACAATTTTTGTCATTTTTGGTCAAGAAATGTGTATTTCCAAAATTACACATCTTATAGCTTTGCAATTTGATATACAGGTTTCTACAGATCACCTTAATGATATTTATTGAAATTATGATGAAATCTGCAAGTTTTTAATTTTGGGGCAATTTTTTCCATTTTTGGTCAAAAAATGTGTTTCTCAAAAAGTACTGGTATGATAGCTTTGAAATTTGGTATACATGTTTCTACAGATGAGCTAGGTAATATATATTGAATTTCTGATGAAATCTGTAATTTTGTATTTTTGGGGCAATTTTTGCCATTTTTGGTCAAAAAATGTTTTTCTCAAAAAGTACTGGTCTAATAGCTTTGAAATTTGGTATACAGGTTTCTATAGATGAACTAAATTTGATCTTTTGAAATTACGATGAAATCTGCAATTTTTATTTTTGGGGGCAATTGTTGCCATTTTTGGTAAGAAAATCTTATTCTCAAAAAACTACTCATCAGATAGCTTTGGTTGACATGTTCTTAGGGATGATCCGATATGATATATTCAAAGTATGATGAAATCTTCAATTGTGTATTTTTGCAGCTTATTTTGGCCACTTTTTTCTTGCCACTGCATGGAGCTATCAAAGATTTCCACCTTCTTCATCAACATGTGTCAAAAATAGTTATTCTCTACATAAACACAGCGGAGCTACCGTATATCGGCCGCTAGGTCGCTTGTTTATTTTTTGATCTTGTTGAGAATATGCAAATTAGTGTAAAAAAGGGTGTTTTTGGTAAAAATCTTCTTCTTCATAACCACTGGTCTGACAGTTTTGATATTTGATATCCAGGTCCCTAGGGATAACCGAACTTGTTCAAAATATGCAAATCTGTATTTTTTAAGGATTTTTTTGGTCATGTTTGGTCAAAACTTTATTTTATCAAAACCGCTTGTCTGACAGCTTTGATATTTGGTATACAGGTTCATAGGGATGATCAAAATATGATATATTCAATGATGATGAAATCTACAATTTTGTATTTTTGGGGCAATTTTTTGCCATTTTTAATAAAAAATATTATTTTTCAAAAAGTATACTCATCTGATGGCTTTGATATTTGGTATACAGGTTCATACAAGATGAACTAAATATGATATTTTGGAATGATGATGAAATCTGCAATTTTGTATTTTTGGCACAGTTTTTGCCATTTTTTGTCAAAAAAATTGTTTCTCAAAAACTACTTGTCTGATACCTTTGATATTTGGTTTACAGGTTCCTTGGGATTGTCTTAGTGTAATATTATAGAAATAAAAGATGACGCGCTGACCATTAATGTTTATTATGGGCAAGGGCGAGAGGAAAGCCAAAAATTAATGGGCGTGGCTTGCCGAGCCCGTTAGTTTTGGCTTTCCTCCCACCTGTGCCAATAAATAAATGTTAATGGTCAGCGCAGAGTCTGTAATTCCATTATATTATCAACGAACCCCCAGAACCATCAAAATTTACGAAAATTTCCCGCGCGAATGATAGCGGGGCCCCAGAACTTGTCAGTGAGTAGTGCACGCGCTGCAAAAATTTTGCAAATCCGGAGATTTTTTTTTAAAAAGTGTCTAAACTTGGCCCACAAGTACTCCAGTTTATTTTGTGATTGACTATGATCTTTGCACAAATCACAATTTTCATATTAGCTGTAAAGTTACAGTAACTATGTTTACAATATTCTTTTTCTTCATGGACATGTAAACAGCTAGACCATTACTGTGTAATTGTGGTCAGTCATGTGGTTTAGCTTGACCAGTAACTATGTTTACAATATTGTTCTTCTTCATGGGCATGTAAACAGCTAGACCATTACTGTGTATTTGTGG
Source organism: Ptychodera flava (assembly GCF_041260155.1). NCBI lineage: Eukaryota > Metazoa > Hemichordata > Enteropneusta > Ptychoderidae > Ptychodera > Ptychodera flava. The sequence continues at coordinate 46,038,328 of NC_091931.1, read as the reverse complement.
TCAGTCACGTGGTTCAGCTTGACCAATCAAAATGTGACGGGCAGGGCAATGATTGGTAATATAAATTGAAATTTCGTTAAAATCTTCTATTTTTGTATTTCTGGATCACTTTTTGCCATTTTTGGTCAAATTATTTGTTTCTCAAATGTTACTCATCTGATAGCTTTGATATTTGGTATACAGGTTCCTAGGCTTTATCTTAATGTAATATATTGAAATTATGATGAAAACTTCAATTTTGTATTTTTGCAATTAATTTTGCCATTTTTAGTCAGGCCATCCTGAAATGAGCTATCAGAGATATCCACCTTCGTCATCAACACATGTTATTCTCTACATAACACAGTGGAGACCTGTCAACTGTTATGTCGCTTGTTTTTTCAAAACCACTGGTCAGACAGCTTTAATATGTGGTATATGTCCCCTAGGATGACCTTAGTAAGATAATTTCATATAGTCTGTGAATACTTAATTTTGTATCCATGTCTATAGTAGTTTCAGGGACATTGGCCCTATGTTTTACAGAATATGAATTTTAAAATGGCATTTTTTGGGATGTGAAATATCCTAACTGGAAAGTTATGGTACAGTTACATTCAGTATTATAGTAACATTAATATCTGGTGAGAAAATTTGAAATTAAAAGGAAATTCTGAAATTAGTTTGGAATGTGTTTAAAAAAATAAGTAAAACTCTAAGAACACCCCAGGGGGAGAGCACCAAAAATTTTGAGAAATTGATGTGTGTAAATTTACAATCTGAGAGGTGTTTCAATTTATTTTGCACTCAGTAAAATTGTTCGAAAATACCATTGAACACTGATATTTTTATCCCTTTTTTTTGCATGATGAGTGTTTGAGTCACAATATTCAACAACCAAACAATGACAATACATTTTGTAAAAAACAGTTGTCAGTTTGCCAGAGACTGAAGATCAAAGAAAATGCAGCAGATGGAAAATCTGTGAATTACTTGACAATGTGTCATTTTTCCAGCTGCCAGCTTCTAATGAAAAGCCTGAATACAGGTTATTGAACTGAAGTCAATGAAATATGTTTCTTTGATAATAAAGGATGAATTCACAAAAGTTCAGTTTTGTTAGCTCACATTTGGTATACCCATGTGAGGGTATCCGTATAAGCTGAAGTTGGTGGCGTCTGTACGGTATGTATGTGTGTATGTATGTACGTACATACAGTATGTCCGTCAACATCAGAACTCACGAACCGTTGCACTTTTTAGCTTTGTATTTGATGTGTGGATGCATCCTGGGCTACAGATGGGATTTTGTTCAAATTAAGTTTGCATCGCCCAAATTATGCAAATGAGCTTAAACATATGAAAATGGTCAAATTAGTGTGCACGTATCCTAGGTTAACCTTTTACAGTTTTATGTATATCGTAAAGATATCATGAATTTTGTATTTTGCTGAATTTTTGGTTGTTTTTCGCCTTTTAAGTAAAAATTCTTCTCCAAAATCGCTGGCCTGATTGCTCTTAAATTTGGGTTGGATATTTGCAAGGGTGTCACCCTTCTAATTTATTGAAATTATGACAGTGGAAGGCATTTCACTATCTGTAACTAACTTACGTGCTGTTTACATTTGAATGACAGCACTGATAGCATTTAAAAATCCCCAATGTTTGGTTACTACCATCTGACCATTGTAACTCTTTATGGAAACATTGTCAATACCAACGGGTTGGAAAAATTTAATATCCAGGGGGGGGGGGGGGGGGGGGTGTAGAAGATTTATGAGGTAGCATTAATTGTTTTTACCTGATCCTTTGCACGTTATCTTTTCCCAACTTTCACACCTTTTCTTTTTCTCAAGCCTTCTCTGGCTGATTTTTTATTAACATTTGCCAATGTATGTAATATCTGCTTGTCCCATTGCTATAGAAGTTGATATGCATGTTTCTAAAGTTGACCCCAGTACGTAAGTTGCAGACCTTATGTGCTATTTGTAATTCTTATTTTTCTGGTTGTACTGTGTAGAAATCATTGTCATAACATTAACATAGAATTTTGCTGCCTTGAACAGATAGAAACAACATTCATTGTTGATCTTTGGTACCAATACTAGTATGTACCAATTCTGATCAAATAAGAGCAACACTGTATCATTGGCGGTATTTTTATAGATCCTGTGAAAAATTTGAGAAATTGATGCATTACGATGGTGCAGTCTAGCTGGGGCAATCTGAAATGTGTTTCTTGATTTGTCTTTTACTAGTAAAACTCAATACCCCAAGGGGGAGTTCACGAGAGAGGGGTGTCCCCCTTGCATAAAAAATTTTGAGAAATTCATTTGGGGAATGGTGCAATCTGAGAGGTGTTTCAATTTATTTCTCACAAAAAAATTGAATAACCCTATTTCTTCCTCTCCACAATTTGAGCAATCCCCCTCTAAGTTTTCAATTTTTTTTAGTGACCCCCCTCACATTACTTCAACCCCCAGGCCATAAATAATGACGGCTCTCTTAGTGCACTAGCATAGTTACAAATGACTTGCTGTATATATGCCACATATCAAAGCTGAATACTCTGAATTTTGAACAATTACAATGATAAATATTGAATGACCTAGGTTTACCTCTAACATTACAATCATGATAAGGAGCATCAAGTTTATGTATAGCATAAATATACACAAATATGTATGAACACCAATATTTTTTGTTATTTTTGCTTCTATACCGTGATTCTATTGCATTTCTTTTGGCACATAGTGTCCACATAAATTTTTACTGTGATTTTAAAAAGAAATCATTCCTTGTAATGGATGTACAATAACATTTTATTTGATAGTGCATGCAGTGATACACGCAGTGATAGTGTGTGCATATACTGGTCAAAAACTGAGTTGTATACCTGTTACCAGTGTAGTTTTTTGTTATTATATTGTAACAGCATGTTGAAATTTTGATGTGGAGCATGAACAAAGGGATTCTTCCCCAAATGAGCACTGTGTTCACTGGTCAAGTGGTATATCATGAATATGGCACTGGTAGTTTTATATCTTAGACAATGTCTTATGCATGTGTGATGATGCTAATCAAATGGAAGCACAGTATCATTAATACTATTTTTGTTAAACTGTAAATTGCAGATTAGTAAATTGCAACAAGAAATTGACCAGGAATCTGAATCCAGAACTGATTTGTTTAAAGAAGAGAAGCAATGTACTGACGTCAAAGAGAAAGCACGACTCAATACACAAATCAACAAAAGTGATGAAAGGTTACAAGCACTTGCCCTTCTTATGTTACATTACTGTGCTGGACTTCATGACTGCACTGAACAAGAAGAAAGAGAAAAACTCAAGTCAGAGCTGGCAACAAAAAGAGAAGATCAAAAAGATGTTGAGGGACAAGTCAGTCCTGAACAACATGAAGAAGAACAGATCACAGAGAGAGGGGAAATTAGTTCATTTGGAGAGGAAGCTAAAGAGAATGAAGTGGCTAATGGCAGTGAAGAAACTGTGTCACAAGACAGAAATAGAGTTAAAAATGTTGAGAGCAGTGATAGTGAATTGGATGAAGAGGACCAAGACAGAATTGACAGAACTCAAACAGATGAGGATAATATGACTGAATATAGAAATCCCATAGACAGGGAATCACCAACTGAAGGGATGCAGGATTGCATCCAAACAGCTGTGGAAACATTTTTGGATGAGGATGAGGAGGGTGTTGATGATGAGGATAGAGAAGTTGATGAAGAAGAAGACGGAGAAGAAGAAGAAGAAGAAGAAGAAAAAGAAGAAGAAGAGGAAGGAGTTGAAGATGTTTTTTCTGATGAACTTGTTGAAGAAGAAAATGAATTATCTGTATCATTAACAGAAAGAACAGCAAAAGGAGATGCAAACAGAGATGCAGATGACAAAGATGAGAATGTTGGAAAACTTTCTGATGATACAGAATTCGGAAAAAGTGAAGACTGACAAAACTGAGTGTTTCCCATTGTAGTAGTGAGAATGTGATAATGAAATATGCTTTTTGTTAGTTTAAATTCATTGCCAACTAAATCATTCAGTGAATTGATGGTGCCATTCAGGTGAAAAGATAGATTTTAGCTCACATTTGGTATACCAATGTGAGGTTATCATATCAGCTGAAGTTGGTGGCGTCTGTATGTATGTGTGTCTGTATCTATGTGTGTATGTATGTATGTACGTACGTACGTATGTACAGTATGTTCTTCAACATCAAAAACAAGCGAAATGCTGCACATTTCAGCTTGGTATTTGGTGTGTGGATGCATCCTGGGCTATAGATGGGATTTTGTTCAAATGAAGTCTGCATTGCCAAAATTATGCCAATGAGCTTACAAAATGTGAAAATGGTCAAAAATTAATAACTCAAGAACCACTTTTTTGATTGCTTTGAAAATTAGTGGGCAAGTACTTTAGGCAGATCTTATACAGTTATATGTATATTGTGAAGATATCTTGAATTTTGTATTTTTGCTGAATTTTTTGGTGATTTTTCTAATTTTAAGTAAAAATTCTTCTTCTCTGAAACCGCCAGCCCAATTGCTCTCAACTTTGGGTTGGATGTTTCCAAGGGTGTTACTCTTTTAATTTGTTGAAATTATGACAAAATTGGGAAAATTACTATTTTTGGGCAATTTTTGTCATTTTTGGTCAAAAAATCTTAAAAAGTATTTTCTTTTAAAGCCCTTGAACAGACAACTTTTATATCTGGTACACAGATATCCAGAAATGACAATAGTTAGATATGTGGAAATATGTCTTTAAATTATTACAAATTTAAATTTTTAAGACAATTTTGTCATTTTTGGTCAAGAAAACTGTTCTCAAAATTACTTGTCTGATAGCTTTGTAATTTGGTATAAAAGTCCCGAGGGATGTTATTAGATACATTTTCTGCTCAAATTGTTGGAAAACCCCTAAATTTGTATATTTTAGGTAATTTTCTCAGTTTGTGACCGTAAATGACCTACACCAACCCATGATATGTTGTGAGACAGTTTTGAAGGCTGTGAACAAAATTTTGTCATATTTGGTATCAATTTGTAGGAAAATTTGATACAGAAAACAAAGCTGAGGTGTATTTTTTCATTGCAGATCAATTTTTGCAACTTTTCCATGTAAGACACACAAAAATTGTTGAGAAATTTTCATCCAGGATAATTCCAGATGTCATAATCACCCCCACAGTGGAAGGCATTTCACTATCTGTAACTAACTTAAGTGCTGTTTACATTCAAATGATAGCACTCATAGCAATAATTAAAAAATCCCCAAGGTTGTAAATATATTTCCTGCCATCTGGCCTTATGTATTACCAAGAGGTGGAACATTTGATATTCAGGAGGGGGTAGGGTCTAGAAGATTGATGAGGTAGCATTACTTTTTTACCAGTTCCCTTGTACATTTTTCTCGACATTTGCTTAATTAGGATCTGCTTGTCCCATTGCTATAGAAGTTGATATACATGTTCCTAAAGATGACCTCAAGTACCTAAGTTGGAGACCTTATTTGCTTTTGTCATTCTTGTTTTTCTGGTTTAAATATTTCTTGAATGGACCAAACCAAGTGTGAGCACATAGTGTCCTTGATGGTATTTTTTAAAGCGCAGTGGTCGTCGCACAGCGCGTGTGCGATTGTTTTGTTGATAAACATAAATGTTTGTAAACATAAGTCTTCTAACCTGCAATGGGACTGAGATTGGAGCGGTCCCTCACTTTGTTAACACCTTTGTAAGACTCAACATCATGCAATAGTAAAATATTAAAGATCAGAAATGAACTTCAGTGGTGTATTTCTATCTATAAACTCATGTAAGGCTACGAACATTGAGACACCACACTTCCCACATTATGTCGCTGAGTTTACTGCACGCAGTCACAGTGAACAAATGGGTTTGATCGCGCGCGGCCACGCTGGTTGTACACAATGCCATGTACAGCACAGTGCAAATACATCACTAAACTGATCAACATTGTATATTAAATATATATATATATATATATATATATATATATATATATATATATATATATATATATATATATATATATATATATATATATATATATATATATATATATATATATATATATATATATATATATATATATATATATGTAGACCAGCAACAAGCACAATGCCTAACACAAAAATTACACTCAAGACCATGATCGGCAAGCCAGAGCAGGACACGGGAGATGCTGTTGCTTCGATATTCGATAAGGGAGAAGGTCACCGCGTTGACGTAAACGGATATAAGTCCCACAACTTACCAGCCCCGCGACGACTTGGCCCACGACCCACTGTTGATCACCATTTCTTACTTCTTCTACATGTAGTAATACGTGGCAAGAAATAGTCAAATGACAGGACACAATAGACAAAACGAGCAGGTTTTCGCGGCATTTGGCAGGAAAATTGCACGGCTACACATAGGGACGTAATGAGAGATCCTGTGCACGATCATGGCAGTGATCCAACGGCTAGCTAGTGTAGGCCTACCGGTGCTACGCAAACTTCGTTGTCGTACCTCCTGATTGCTGGGTAGGTCTGAATCCTCTTTCAAATGAGATAACCCCAACATAACAAGAAGACCTATGAAAGGTCCTTCACTTGACTTGATACCTGTACTCTGAATTCTCGTTTGCACCCCTCCAACGGTGTAAACTTCCTAGTGGAGTTGGATTCTCCACAGCCGAGTGTAGCGCGCCATAAGCTTATACCCTGTTCTCTTGACACCGACGTTCATGCAGACCACGGAACAGATGCTTCTTGCTGCAGCGGGCATTGCTCTGCGAGCTGTATATTCTGTAGCTTGCGTTTTTGTCAACTGTACTCCTGTTGGGCCTCTTGAAATGAAAGTTCTCATCCTCGCTAGCGATGTCGTAGACCAGAGCCCGGTCATTGATAGTCTGTTGGCATATACACTTGATGGGTAAGTGTTTAGCTCCATGGCTCGAGCAAGCCCCATTCAACTGATTCAAGAAAATCATGATCAAATGTGATCTCAATCCAGCGTGTAATTACCGTTCAATATTCAGCAAATTTTTAACTTAGATTAATTGACCTTTTATTGCGTGTTAGATTTAATAAGTTGGTATGCTTGTGACAGATCAGCCGCCATTTTAACAAGCGGCAATATTGCAAACATAATAATCAACCCGTAACCTCATGCGGCATTCTCGGATATGTTGTCAACAAGGGGCGGACCCCCTCAGGGGCATGCGCAGCGCGACGACCACTGTGCTTTAATTGTTGTTGAAAAATAGATTTGCACTAAAACTTGATGTGAAATCCATCATCTTGATTGACTTTCACTTGCTGGTTTTAGTGGCAACAACTGTTATCCAAGGTGACCAATAGGCAGAAGTGATGTTACAGTGGTAGTCTAGTACCTAAGATTGTTTGTAATTAGGTCAAAGTTCATGAAAAGCTAGTCATTGTTTGAGAGAGTACTGGAACTGTGGGCTGCCTTGTCTACCTTACATGTAATGTTGAGAATTCATGGAACAGCAATAGTAAAGTTGATTATATGCTCGAGCCTTATTATGATAGCAGGGAAATCAATTCTGACTCAACCAACAGTAATTGTGACCACCAGCCTGAGTCTGAAAGTTCTAATGTAGTATGAAAGCAAGGCTGCATGGCAGATAGCAATGGCATGCTGCCAAAAATTCATCCTGCAAAATATTCTCATTTATCATCATTACCAGGGTGCGACTGTGGTCAATGTGAAATCTTGTGGAAGCAACATTCATAAAAAGTGTTATTCACAATACATGGCAGTGAGTGCCGTTATTATTATGGGGGACTGGCAATGAGAGAGAGAAACAATAATCTGTACTCTTAGATCGGAGGTAGTGGTCACTCACTTTCAAATCTTTGAGATTTTCATCTATTATCACTCTCCTTGTGATAGGAATTTTCACATCTCTTCAGGAGAGGTTACAGGGCAGTATATTATTGATTTTAATTTTCCAACATTGAAGGGTGGTTATATTCACATTGGTTGATTGGAGTTCAAAGACCGTCCAGCTTGGCCTTAGCCAAACACGGCAGTAAAGGTGAAATGCTGATCCTTAGGACTCATTGTCCAGTTGTCACACTTTAATCAAACTCAGTACAAGAGAAGAGTAACTTTTTGTCACTTCATTAATCTAAATTCCTTCAAGGCTTGTGGTTATTGAAATGCATTTTTTTCAAACTATTCAATGAAAGTCAAAACTTTGATTGGGATTAAAATTGTGGACCATAAAAACGAAGGGAACATCAGAGTGAACCATCTCCCTGTTTTAAGTGCTTCTTCTAATCTCAACTGGTGTCACATAGGTCTCTACATCTCTTTGCTATCTATGCCTCCCAGGAACAAGCAAAACTAAGGCGCTATTGGCCAGTGAAAGTTTAGAACTCTGACACAATTGACCACGTTTTTCATAATATTATGATTGTTTAATGAACAGATATATTCATGGTGTCCTTCTCCATTCAATGCTAGACAAAAATGATAGTACAATTAAAAGCAAAACAGATAGGTGTTTACATATACATGTTCTCTTCTTCAAAGGTGTTAAGTTGAGAATATTCTTTTTGAGATGAATGTAATTTGCTGTTTTCTGAGTGTTTTCCCAACTTTGGAAATTCAAAGGGAGATCATATCTTTCAACATTCTATCACCATGTACTTCCCTGTTATTCTTGTACAAGTGCAGTGTATTTTACTGTGTTTAAAGTGAGTTGTTTTAGTCTTACCTGAACACAAACACCGCCAAGTCTATTAATAGAGCAGTAGGATTTTCAAAAGGGTCTCTTCCATAGGTTTTGGACTGGACCCTTATCAATTTCATGAATTTGTGAAATTGCCCCGTATAGGCCTAGTGGTCGTCTCATCAATGTTGCTATGTTTTTAAATAACAAGTGTTGCAAAGTATACATAACTGATCACCAATTGATCATGATGGTAATCACATGTAAAAGATCAGATGTCAACATGACAGTGATAACCTGCAGTTACACTCTTAAAAATGTAATCCAAATCTTGCTTTAAGTATTTCTTCCTTTCACACTATGTGATATATTTCAAGTGCTGATAGGAGTCAAAATGGTAACAGGACTTACCCCCGGGACATTTAGTCCCCAGACATTTGCCACCTACCATTTACCACCTGGCTATTTACCACCGGACACTTACCACACAAGACATTTACCGCCCGGACAATTACGGCTCTTAAAAATTAATTTTAAAAGACGTCTGATTCGTTATCTTTATTTTCACAAAGTTTCAACTTTGTTTTGACATGGCGTAGACACTGTCTATGATTTAAACAGCCTAATATGGAGTGTATTTTATATGTTGGTAATGAAGGAATTAGTAAATATTTATGAAACATCTAACACACATTCTACCCTTAAAACATGAAACTGAAGACGTGCAACTTGCGATGCAACCCGGTTTTGACTAAAAAAGACAAAAATGGAAAAAGAGACAAATATTATTAGTTGCCTAGTGTCAGGGTCAAGGTTAGGTTTAGTGTAAGCCACTAAAATTATTTTAGTTCATTAACACCATATAGTTTTTATTTTAATGTCATATATAGTATTCATTTCTTAATAAATGCATGGTTAGACATACAGTACTGCCAAGTTCAAGATTAAAATTTCAACTGACAGGTGCAGACAACTCCGTGTGGCATAGTAGAGAGGGGTCTTTAGTTCAGGTGTCTGGGGTTTGATTCCCTGATAAGCATTGGGAAAATTTAGAATGTGTAGTAACACTTGCAAGGCAAAGTAAAAGGTAAATCATGTGGCACCCAGCAGTGGACAGTACTAGAAAAGATGCACATGCAGTCTTCACGATTGTTTGGGAACTTTTTTTAATCATTTCCCATTTGACATCATTTTAGACAAAGCAATATTGTTTTTATATATAGTGTTAGGGGGTAAATATCCGGATGGTAAATGTCTTTGGGGGTAAATGTCTCGTTGGTAAATGGTTGGTGGTAATTAGCTGGGGGGTAAATGTGTGGTGGTGATTGTCCAGAGGGTATTTGTCTGGTTGGTAACTGTCCTAGAACTGTCAAAACAGGGTGAACACTTGAAAATGGTGTTAAAGATACCAAAATGTAAAATTTCATTTAAAATGGTATTTAAGATTATGTTGAAGACTGTTTGCATTGAATCCTATCTTTTTTTTTTCGATTGTGTATTGTCATGATCATGTTTCCACTGCATTTACTCTGTATGTACATGTATGTATTCCAAGATACATTGTATGCAGCAATACTTAAGTCAATTCCCTGTGGTCAGACTTGTTTAAAACCTTATTAAAATTGGTTGTGCTTTATGTAGTTCATGTGCTCAATAGCGGAGGTTTTAACTTCCATTTTGTGGTGACTGTGGAAGCTTTTTAGCTGGGATGTCCATCTGTGTGCCTTTGTATCTGTATATATGAGTATAATGCAGAAAGTGTTTTGCCATGACAGCTGGAGCTTATATGGTATGTCAACATAGTTAATACCTAATGTGCATGTTTGTATGTATCAGTGAAACCTTTCCTTATGGACACATCTCTAATCAGGACACCTCTTTAATAAGGACGGATTTATCAAACCAAAAGATACACTTTGAATAGAATTTCACCTGTCTATTAAGGTTCCAAGACAAGAAATTGACCTTTTTAATCTAACAATTCTCTGGTGGTAAATAAGCTCAGAACCCCCTTAAATTATACATTTTCTGAAAGCCTAGATATAGCGGAACAATTTGGTAACCACAGTGTCACCATTGTTTACATAACTATCACATGACAGGTAATTTGCATAACCTTTCAAAAATCGGTTTTCCCTATGTTTTGTCTCAATACTTCAAAATATCTGACTCAAACTTGCTGGAATACAAACTGTCACAACGCTCTTCGAAAATGTGTCTCAGATTTTTTATATCTTTCTTAGTTTTTTTTTAGCACAATTTAAGGAAAGTAACTAGGGTTAAATTCGCTGCTCTGGAAGTTTTTCTGGCATAAAAATTGTTTAAAAAGGTTTAAAAAAATTCTGAGACACACTTTTAAAGATTCTTGGGACAGCTTGCACTTACACAAATTTCATCCATATATCTCAAAGCATTGAAACAAAACATAGGGAAAACCGATTTTTGAAAGGTTATGAAAATTACCTATCACGTGATAGTTATGTAAATAATGGTGACACTATGGTAACAAAAATGTTCCCCTACATCTAGGCTTTTGAAAAATATATAATTTACTGGGGTTCAGAGGTTATTAACCATTTGAACCCTGCTCGGACATAAATGTCCGATTACATCATAGAGTACCAGGGGGTCAGGGTGCAAAGGGTTAACCAATAGAGAATCATTAGCTTTGAAAGGTCGATTTCTTGTCTGGAACCTTAAGGACACTTCTTTATTTATTTAGGACACTTTTCCATCCCTGCAGGTGTCCTTAATAGACAAGTTTCACTGTATATGCAGAAAGTGTTGTATGTGACAGTTGGACCTCATTAGCTGGTTATTTCTAACTGTGTGCCTGTGTATGAGTGTATGCACTGAGTCTTTCATTGTGACATTTTGACCTTATTAGCTGGGTATGTCTACCTATGTGCCTGTCTATATGTCTATATGTATGATTGTATGCAGAAAGTGTATACCGGTAATACTGGTATGTCAACCATTCGCAACAATGGCACTTCTTGGTACAGCTATAAAAACAAGCAATATCTTTGCAAGATGACAAAACTTATGCACCTTACATACATGCATATCTAAATATACATGTATGTAAACATGGCCTAAGGGGGTTTTAAACAAATGCAAATACCGGTATATCTCTTAAATCTCACTACTTTAAAAAAGTGAAGAACATTTTGGAAGACTTTACATTTGGTCAAGAGATTTTGATGATGTATGTTAATATTCCAATTACTATAGGTACACTGGTATCTGTGCAGGAGGTATCACTACCCATAGGCAAATCATGTTTGTTGTTCGTAGGTATCAAGAGATCTTGCTACTTAAGGTGAAGGGCGACGAATTCGGACGCGCACGCGTTTTAGATCGTTTCTGCACAGATTTAACTCCAGCCTGCCGCAAATGGGTTATTTTGTAGCGCATGTATTTAACATCACCTGTCATTGTTGAAATTGCGCTTTTACCTAATTTTTTGACCCAGTCTCTTAGAAATACCTGTGACCTATAGCCTTGTCATATTTTGACCCCCTAGGAAGCTGGTTTTTATTCAATATGAGCGAAAAATTAACATTTCTCTCCCATTTACATGGCGCATATTACCCATTCACCTGGAGATATTGTAAAAAGTAGCGTGGTGACACCCTTTTATTAAAAGTGTAAACTAAATGGTATTATGTCAGGATTTTATTCGCCAAGTTTGGTCAAAATGACACCATTAAAAGAGACAGGAAGAAAGTTCAAAAATTATGTAGTGATATAATTTCGATATCGTCATTTTGTAATCGATACTTAAAATTTCTTTACAAACATCATGAAAACTATAAATTCGATAGATATGGATCTTAAGTCTTGGTATTTATTAAAATTAACTGATTTGCTATGCGTTTAATAATTGCTTTCTTTAGTTTAAGTGAATTATATCATTTTTATTTCTAACGACGCTATTTTAACGTCCGTTACCATGGAAACGAGCATGGTGACCCCCATTTTTTATTTCATTTTTGCACTTTCACAACTTCCAAGAATATTTGTGCAAAGTTTCAAGAAAATGACACCACAACCTAATTTAGACCTCATTCGTAGTACTTCACCTTAAAAAATGTCAAACTGTACATCTAGCATCATAATAAGGCATAAAGTAAACCAGTTCATTTTTAACACAACTGACTGAAGATCAATTTGTTATTGTGGTAGGGTTGATCATGTTGGACAGTGAGAAATTTTTCCATAAACAACAAAGAGTCAAAAACCGCTGAACAGACTACCTTGATATTTGGTACAGATGTTTCGACCATGTTGAAGGCTCCAATTTTTTAAATGAGCCAAATGTAGCACTTAGATAGTTATGAGAAATTGTTAACTTATTGACTTTTAGGGGCCTTCAATTATGTATTTTTGGAAGGTACACCAATCCTGCATTTTGGACTGTTTCATGAGTTTTGGAGCAGAAATGTTTCTTTGATGAATGCTAGAAATATGCAGGACAGACTGAATGGAAGTATCAGAGATTTCCACGTTCTTTTGGCGATAAAACAACATATTTCATGTTTTAGATTTCTCCCAATCTTTGTTATGACCCGTAACATTTGTCACCTGACTTAGTCCAGGGGTACCTAAGAAATTGTAGTTTTGACAGTCAATGAGATGCCATGACTATGCACGCAGTAGTGTTGACCCAGGGTCTAGGTAGTCGCTTCGGGAAAAGTGATGCCGTGCCGGATTATCCAGAAGCCGTGACAAAAAACCAAAGGTTTTGACTAGAATCCCACCGTTGGTGGCGCTAACAACATGGCAGCTAACAAGTCAGATGCTAGCGACGGTAAGAATTTTATGCCATATCTCTACTATCTTGGTGTTGAAGATGGTTTAAAGTAGCTCATACAGTGTAGAGGATGTTAAAAAGTGTACCAGGAAAGTTTCTGTGTTCAATTTTGAATAATGGCCAAGAATTCAGTGTTCCTGCATCATAGTTGGTGCAGTGTAGGTTCACAGGGCAGGCGCTAGCTAGGCCATTCATACACATGATCATGAGACAGAATGCAGGGCACTTCAGTTTATCCAAAGTCATTTTATCAATATCTGTACTACTTCGGATAGCCTGTTTTGAAAGTGTGTAGTGTTTCACCCAGGATTGCATCAACAGGAGGATTTCCTCCTTTACCCGAAAATTACGGGGGTGGGGGCGGTTACCAATTCATGTGTTATGCTTGTGGTCAGGTCTGGCAGCAAAGAAAGTATTCTTACTGATTTCATGAATACTGATACACCGCTAGTAAAATTGTCAACTTTTTAATTTGTCCTGGGCAGGCTCTATATGTATCATATGCAATGGCTGCATGATTGTAGCTAAGACAAGGGTTTGCATATGGTTCTGAGAACACAAATTTGTGCATGTTTTGCCCAAGTGTGCATCAATGTATTGCACAGTAAGTGAGGCTACCCACAATTCTCCATGATCCGTACACACAGAGATCACTCACTGAACTGAAGCAAATTTCTTCTGTACACAGAGAAGCTCGGTCCATATTTCAAAATTCTGGGACCATAGTTTTGATAATCATAATTCTCTAATTTCTCACTGTGAATAATGAGATCAACCCCTTTTCCGCAGAGGATATAGCAATTTGTGATTTTGTCAACATAGATTTTTGACAGCCATATGCAATATTTTCAAGGAGACTAAGGGAGTAAGTTGCATCTGTGTCGGCATAACAAAGGGTATTGATTTTCTTGAATGTTTGTAACAAAGGAAATTAACATGTCTGACAGGTGGTATGATGAGACCATCTTAGTTGCTGATTACTTTACCTTGACAAGTGTACAATTTTTAGCACCTTCAAACATCGAATTCTTATTCAATTTACTGCTGAACTTTAAACAAAATCTGATTTTTGGAACACAGTTTTAACCAATAATCCTTAAACTAAATTCTAAGTTTCAAATTGTTCAGAAACTGATAAAATTGAAGAAGCCTTTAGCAAATAATGTCTGAGCACACAAATCAAGGGGAATTGTGGGTAGTCTCACTTACTGTGTATTGTCACATCTTTGATAAGAGCCAGATAAAGCTGTGGAACTTTGGCAAATTTACTGACCGTGCAATAGACCTTGTGACTCATAAGAATTATTATTATTTGTGTAAATTCCTTATATCCACATTGTCTGTTAAAGAAATTGAACCAAACTTAAATTAACATCTGGGCTGAATTAGTTATTGCGAATTACTTATTATGTAATCCTTTAAATTCATTTAGGATCATCCATTTGATACGTGTATCAGAAAATGTAAAGCTCGATGAAAGTTGCAAGGATTGACAAATCTTCATGAGCCAGCCAGGGGAGTCACTAGTGTCAGGGTATTCCATAGAGTCAATGAAGGACGGCTTAATGCCCTCATAAGACATGGGCAAAAGTGGCAAGATAGAGTAAGCAATTTTGATGACCCCAGCAAGACCATACTACCTGGTGTCATTTTGTTACTTTTTTGAGAAGTTTATAACATGTGACAAGATCAGAAAGCTTTGTCTATGATATGTATAATTTCAAATTATGTGATTGTTGGATATTCCTCTCACCATTCTATATGTATCTTGCCTAAATTGTCTGTGTTTCAGTGTGTAAAAAGAAATATGGACACAGTTAAACTGTATAGTTTTTTAACAATGTACAAATTTAGTATATAGTACACATATATATTATGTGTAATAAATAAATCGATAACTCAAAAATATTTTCACTTTGAACAAACAACAATAAATATTTACTGCCAGTGTATCGTATAAACTCTACATAACAGATGACATATGAGGTAGAGTTTTTCATAAGTGAACATTGCAACAGGAAGAAGGCTAATCTTCTCACTGGCCATTGTGCTATGTTATGATGGAGCTTTGAGGCAATCTTGTATTCAAAGGTTACAAGTGACAATGCTTTTCACACATATATGTATATGTACTCTTGAGTCAGCAGTTCTGCACTTTTTATGATTTTTAATCAACCATTTTGTTTCAGTGTCAAATACACTCTATTGATTAACTCCCCAAAGCATGTAGACACCATCTGATATAATCTGGCTTGTCAACATGAGGTGTCAATATGTGTAAACTGTACTGGGTTTTTGATTGCATTCTAGCCCAGACTAGAATTCAAATTTCAACAACAACAATACAGTCTCAGTACACACCGAGTTGAAAAGATGGATAGTGCTTGTAGGTGTTCAACATGCATTGCAGAGAAGAACTAAGAAAGTGAATTTGACATAAAAATATCAAAAGTGGTGAAATGTTACTGGAACTTTAAAACACCAAATATTGGGCATGTAAACATCCATAGCAAAAAGTTTAAGATATTTTACTCAATAAAGAGAATAGAAAAAGAAAGAAAAAACAGGATAGTGTGAATTTGAGATCCAACAGTACTCTTGAAATATCACACTGTAAAATATTGTTTATTAATCATCATGATAAATTTGAATCAAGTAATTCACGTCATTGACATACAATATTACTCAATATTCTGTTCTTCAAGTTCAAATGAAATAAACATGTATACAGTGATTCATATGCAGTGTAAAAGACAACAGTTACTGTCAGGTTGGCTAAGATTTGTATATCATTCTTATCATTGAAACAGCTTAATAAAATGTACATGTTAAGATATTGTGTCTTAAATGTTCTTTATACTGGACTTTTGAATATATCTGAAATACCTTGTCAATCAGTTCCAATAAACATATCGCCAATGACACTTGGCTCTGTTGGCTCACATCAATGGTTCAACTTGGCAAACCGGAGTGAGTATACTTAACTAAGTTTACACCTGGGAACATGCATACCAAGAGATACTCTCTTGTCTTCCCCCTCAACTCTTTCTGCCAAATTCATGTTTTCACTTGTTCCAGCAACTGCCTCATCTGAAAAAACTCCACACCGGGTCTACTTCTGAAGAGTGCACGGGGCTCCACAGCAACACCTTCAATGTCAGCAAATAATTTCATGGCATCTGATATAACATGACAAGAAAAAAACGAAAGTAATCTAATTATACAACTGAAAACAATCCTTGGAATTTTGGGTCATGTACATGTAGTGCTGCATCTTGCACTGCATATTGAGATGGAAATTTCAGTACAAAACATCAAAATATTATCAACGATTTACACAAATTTGCTAAACATGTTTGTTACACTGTAAAAAATTGACACACAATTAATGGTAGGAGAAAAGATAATAAAAGTGATAAATTGGTCAGTGATTATTGATTCACCTGCGATGGTAACGATTGTTGGCAGTAGTGAATATATAAAGTGCAAATGCAATGTGTATTACAAGTTCGCACAGGGAAATTAGCAGAGGAGTAGTGGGTTTTACACGGACTATAGACATGAAATTCCTCTTTCTCTTCAGTTCTACATGTCATCATCATTATTATTCAAAAAGTAGCCAAAGATAATGAAATTTGGAAGCAAGGTTGAGTAACATGTTGAAAAAATCATCCGCATTGTACCTTTATTGGACTACATGTACTCAGTACTGTAATGCTTGAATGCTGCACATTAGCAGTAATGCATGTAAGGTATAGGAGGTTTACCATTCAGTCATTTGTTGAAATACTGATGAAATATACATATTTGTATGTTTGGGGGCAATCTTCTTTTTTTTCGTTGTTGAAACTCATTTTTAGCTCCCATAGCCATATGTATATATGGCAATGGAAGCTATTCTTATAGGCTAGGAAATGTCTGTATGTATGTATGTCTGTCCGTCAACATCAAAAACTCCAAAACCGCTGTACATTTCATCTTGATATTTGGTGTGTACATGGATGATGGGCTGTAGATGAGATTTTGTTCAAATGAAGTTGTCATTGCCAAAAATATGCAAATTAAGTGAAAAAATGTAAAAACAGTCAAAATTGAAAAAACTCAATAACCACTGAGCAGATTACATGAAAAATTAGCATGTAAGTACTTTGGGCTGACATGAAATGATTGTGCACATCTTGGGTCAGTATCTTGGACTTGCTATTTTTCATGAATTTTTTTGTAATTTTCTCCCATTTTTGGTCAAAAAATCTTCTGCTCTGAAACCACAAGTCCGATTGATTTGAAACTTGGTATGGAAGTGCATAGGAGTGTATAAAGTGTGAAAGAGGCTGCCCACCTAACTATCCAAAATGTTTTTGTGTCGAGTTTGTGTTTAGTTCGTTTCGAAAATGTGTTCCTACATTCTTATCCGATTGTTTGTGTTAATAAAAAATGTTTGTTTCGCCTCGGATATTTGTAGGGAAGTTTGGATTAGTGTGTACGGTAATGTTTTGTTTGTGTGGGGAAAGCTTATGGCGAGACGCAGCCGGACCTATGGTGTTACAATGTTGATAGAGTGGCCCTTTGACGCTAGCGTTTCGAAACCCGAGTGTGGTTTCTCATCAGTCGCAGTGTAGATTCTTTCCTTTGTTTGGTTTGTGAAAAATTATTTTAATGGGTTTTAGTGATCTTGCTCATCGAATAGCGAGGCAAGAATATCAATGTTTGGGTCTCGTTGTGAGTCCATTTGGTGGTCTGGTTTGTTTGTTTTTTGTTTCTCCACTTCTGTGAATTTTGTTTTGACTAGTGTGTCTTTTAGGTTTTTGTTTCTCTTGTAGGCAATGATTGGTGATTCTGGAAATAGATTCCTTAGAGTTGAGTCTTTCTCAAGTTCGGCCCAATGTTTCAAAAGAATTGCTTTAAGATCTTTTGTTTTTATGTAGGGGCTGTATGTTGTACTGAAGATGAGTTTGTTTGATGTTTCTTTACGTGTAATTGTACGGTTTGTTAGTGTATTACGAATACTGTGGTTTATTTTGTTTGTTATATTCGTAATTTCGTTGTTTGTGTATTCTCTGTCGAGTAGTTTGTTTCTGAAGAGAGCGACTTTTTTTAGTAAAGTCGTCATTGTTGTTACAAGTGCGAGCGTATCGAAGGATTTCACCTTTGATAAAGCCATTAAATGTTGCTGTCGGGTGACACGATTCTCTATGTAGAAATTGGAATGTGTCTGTTGGTTTAGTATGTGTTTTGATGTCGAGGATATTTTCTTTGTGGTATCTTGCACCTTTGAAAACTACTACATCTAGGAATGTAATTTCTTGTGTTGAGTTTTCGTATGAAAACTTAAACGTTGGGTGCATTGTGTTGATTTGTTGAATGAAATTAGTGAGTTCGGTTTGTGTTCCCAGAAAGATTGCAAAGACATCATCTCTGAATCTTTTCCAGAAGTGAATGTTGTTGTTGTTGTTTACGATTATTTTCTTTTCAAGTTCATGAAAAGCAATGTCGGCAATTTCCGGCGACGCATTCGATCCCGTGCTACAGCCGCGGGTTTGACGGAAGTATTGCTTGTTGAATTCAAAACTGTTGTGTTTTAGAATTAGTGAAAGCATTTCTATTAAGTCTTCCGTTGGTGGTTTTTTGATACCGTAGTTTGTTTGAAGCGAGGTTTGTGAGTTTAATGTTTCACTGACTAGCCGAATCGCTTCGTCGTGAATTGTGTTTGTGTACATCGATACTACGTCAAGTGTTACAAGAAATGCATGTTGGGGGACATTTGTTTTTTCTATTTCTTGTATGAAATTTGTTGTGTCTTTTAAATACGTTGGTTGTTGCTGGACCAATGGTTGTATGAAGTAATCCAAGAATTCTGAGATTCTGTTAGTGGGACTGGAGCAGCCGCTAATTATTGGTCTTCCTGCAAACGTTGAGTTTTCGGGCGGCGGTTTGTGAATTTTAGGTAGTAAGTACCATTGCGGGGTACGGATTTTTATGTTTTTTGGATCGAGATACTTATAAGTATCATGGTCGATGTGTTTTTTCTCGTACATTTTGTTTAATAGTTCGTGTACTTTGTTTACTGTTTGTTCTGTGTCGTCACTGTCTATTTGTGTATAATACTGAGTGTTGCGTAATTGTCTTTCGCATTCGTGTACGTAATCTTTTGTGTTTACAATGACGATGCCTCGACCCTTGTCGAAGGATTTTATTGTAATTAGCCTATTGTTTGCAAGCTTGTTTATCGCGATTCTTTGAGCACGCGACATGTTCTGTTTCCTTGTTTGAAAGGGTATCTCTAGAAGTGCGAGTTTTGTCGCTTCCAGATAGCTTTCGAGTTTTGTGTTTTCTGTTGTTCGAGGAGTCCAGTTTGATTTTTCTTTGAATGGTTGTTGTTGCGATTGTTTGTGTCTCATGATATAGCGTAGTCTCATTATGCGACTATATTTGTTGAAATCATGGAGTAGTTTTATTCTGTTTGGTTTCGTTGGCGTCGGAATAAATTTTAGGCCTTTGCCTAGTGCTATTATTTCGGTGTTTGTTAGTTTGAGTGATGAGAGATTTTTGATGAATTTCATGTTGTTGTCGGCATTTCTTTGGATGATAGCCGATTTATTTCTGCGGCTCTTTTGTCTGTTCCGGTGTTTATTCATTTTGTTTTTAGTTTTTTTCGTGTTGTATTTCTTTCTTATGTTGTTACGGTTTTTGTTATTTCTTTTATGTGTTTGTGTGTTTTCTTGCATTTTGTTGGTTTTTTGGTAGTTCTCTTTTTGGAGTAGTTGTTGGCCCTGAAAAGGGCCGTTTGGTATGGGTTTTTTGTTTTAACGCTTAGAGCGTTTGTTGTTTCGATGTATCTTCTTTATGGTTCTCTTCGATGATTCAATGTGTTTTGTGAGTAGTTGTTTTGCTCTCTTTTTCTCCCCAGCGTCGCTGATTTCACTGATGCGTTCGTTGGCTGCCTTGATTATGTCTTCAATTCTTGTGTTATTTTCTTCTTGGTGCAGTGGGAGGTAATTGTTGATGAGTTCGACAAATTTTAACCCACTGTGTCGTTCCAGTTCGCGCCACTTTGATTTGAACGCTTGATCTGGTCTATGGCCTGGTACTTGAGCTTTCAGGTTGATTTGTAGACTACGTGGGACTACTTTGTCGTGCAGGCATCGATTGATTGAAGACTGTTGTTGTTCTATGTTGTGTTGATTGGTGTAGAGTTGTTGTAGTTGGTTTCTGGTTTTCTTCAAGTAGCCGAACACTTCGTTGCTTATGCGATCTGAACTGGGTTGAGAGGTTGAAAAAGTGAGATCTGGTGACTTACTTTTTCCGTTTCTTGAGTTAGGTTGTGTTGCTGGTATGAGAGTCGGGTCTTCGTCGTCTGATGACTGGAAAGGTCTCTCTACGAGCTTCAGTGCCATTCTATCGAATGTATGTTGGAGAAGGCAAATCATTGCCCAATTTATGGTAGATAGACAGGAAGTCTATTGTTATAGGAGTGTTTTGTGATTGGACGGTTGTCTTAAATAGACTGTCTGTGATTGGTTGTTATTTCAAACGATTTGATTGGTTCCTGTGTCGGATTCGATGATCCTGATTTTTGTTTTTTGTTCAAGGGAAAGATAGGTGACTCGGGTTTTGTAAGACCATAGCATGTTTTCCCGCCACTTTTTGTATTGTTGTAATGATGGTTTGTTATTGCGTTCGTGATGATAGATGAGGGATACTGAAGGGTATTCTCGGGTTTGCCCACTTTCGACTTAAATCTGCTAGGCAGAGATAAGTAGTAAAATCGAATGTATAAAGTGTGAAAGAGGCTGCCCACCTAACTATCCAAAATGTTTTTGTGTCGAGTTTGTGTTTAGTTCGTTTCAAAAATGTGTTCCTACATTCTTATCCGATTGTTTGTGTTAATAAAAAATGTTTGTTTCGCCTCGGATATTTGTAGGGAAGTTTGGATTAGTGTGTACGGTAATGTTTTGTTTGTGTGGGGAAAGCTTATGGCGAGACGCAGCCGGACCTATGGTGTTACAATGTTGATAGAGTGGCCCTTTGACGCTAGCGTTTCGAAACCCGAGTGTGGTTTCTCATCAGTCGCAGTGTAGATTCTTTCCTTTCCCAAATTTGGGCAAATCGTGGTGAAATTTGCATATTTTTAGTTTACAGGTCCATAGACTCCCATGTATAAGGCAGATCTCCATAGACTCCCATGTATAAGGCCACGAAAAATAAAAATTTAGTTTCTCATCGTATTCATATTGCAAAAAGGATGCAGTGACACAATTTTTAGTCCCCACGGATGAAGTCCAGTGAGCTTATAGATTGGGTCATGTCCGTCTGTTCGTCCATCCGTGAGTCCATCCGTTCACGCAGATATCTCGGATATTTGACAAAATGTCATGTGACCTTGATGACCTTTGACCTCAAATATACATATTTGTCCATAACTCAGTAACCACAAGTGCTACTGCCTTCATGTATGGTATGATGGGACACCTTATGACGCCACATATTGTACCTCATTAATTATGCGCATATCTAATTTTGAGCGAGCCAATAGAGCTAGAGGTCTGATTTTTGGTATATAGGGATGACTTAGCAAAACAATTTTTTTGACAAAATGTCACGTGACCTCGGTGACCTTTGACCTCAAATATACATATTTGTCCATAACTCAGTAACCACAAGTGCTACAGCCTTCATGTTTGGTATGATGGGACACCTCATGACACCACATATTGTACCTCATTAATTATGCGCATATCTAATTTTGAGCGAGCCAATAGAGCTAGAGGTCTGATTTTTGGTATATAGGGATAACTTAGCAATACAATTTTTTTGACACAATGTCACGTGACCTCGATGACCTTTGACCTCAAATATACATATTTGTCCATAACTCAGTAACCACAAGTGCTACAGCCTTCATGTATGGTATGATTGGACACCTTATGACGCCACATGTTGTACCTCATTAATTATGCGCATATCTAATTTTGAGCGAGCCAATAGAGCTAGAGGTCTGATTTTTGGTATAGAGGGATAACTTAGCAAAACAATTTTTTTGACAAAATGTCACGTGACCTCGGTGACCTTTGACCTCAAATATACATATTTGTCCATAACTCAGTAACCACAAGTGCTACACCCTTCATGTATGGTATGATGGGACAGCTTATGACGCCACATATTGTACCTCATAATTATGCACATATCTAATTTTGAGCGAGCCAATAGAGCTAGAGGTCTGATTTTTGGTATATAGAGATAACTTAGCAAAACATTTTTTTTGACAAAATGTCACGTGACCTCGGTGACCTTTGACCTCAAATATACATATTTTTCCATAACTCGGTAACCACAAGTGCTACACCCTTCATGTTTGGTATGATTGGACACCTTATGACGCCACATTCTGTACCTCAATAATTATGCGCATATCTCATTCTGAGCGAGCCAATAGAGCTGGATGTCTGATTTTTGGTATATAGGGATAACTATAGGAGAGAAATTTTTTGACCAAATGTCATGTGACCTCGATGACCTTTTACCTAAAATATATGTTTATGTCAATAAATAAGTAACCACAAGTGCTATGTCCTTTGTATTTAGTAGGATAGAGACCTTATGACAACACACGCTTTACCTCATTAATTATGTACACATCTAATTCTGGGCAAGCGAATAGAGCTACAGATCTGATTTTTTGGCATATAGGGATTAATTAGCAACATAATTTTTTTTTTCAAAATGTCATGTGACCTCAATGACCTTTGACCTTGATTATACATATATATGCATATTTCAGTAACCACAAGTTCTGTACCCTCCAATTTTGATAGGATATTAGACCTTAAGATGTCACATCTTGTACCTCATTTATAATGTGCATATGTATTTCTTGGCTGGCCAATACTGCTGGAGGTCTGATCTTTTTTCCCGATTTAGAACCATAACTTAGACATGCCTCATGTGTTTCAAATTGGGAACAACGACATAGACCTATGTGCCCATAGATCTCAGCATATACACTCCAGTGATACTTCTTAATGACCACATTTTCCTGCCCCATCAAGACTAATACTCCTATTACAAGTGGGGACTATGTCATTGTAAATGACTTGTTGAGTTAATGGTTGTATCACAGTATTCGATATATCTAATTCTGTATCTTTTCCATTTTATATTCTGAATAATTACATTAAACATATTTCACTGTCTCCAGTACATTTCATTTAAGTATTTTCACTTCATGCACTTTATCCCTTTCACACATGTTCAAATATCTGACCAGAGAACAAACACTAAATAGTCCAGGATGGGAGCTACAGTGTCATTGACGCTATTTTTTCTGAAACTGCTCGTTAGATTAAATTTCGTTTTGCAGTTTCCTAGGGGTAAGAGGCCTACTCCTAAGATATAAGCAAGTGGTGCAGATACATGCCAAATGTTTGTTTTGGGGCAATTTTCACCAATTTTGGTCAAAAATGTTAAAAAATATTGTTTTCTGACAAAAATCATACTAAACCTGTATGGGGTTAAATTTTGTTAAAATAGGGTTGATTGTTACAAATAGGGGTAATGTGTCAACCCTATTTGTAACAATCAACCCTATTTGTAACAAAAGTTAACCTAATTTGTAACAAAACCTAATTTTCAAAAAAAACTTGGCCGTATTTGTTGAAATATTGATGAAATATACATATTTGTATGTTTGGGGGCAATTTTCTCGTTTTTCCTTGTCGAAACTCATTTTTTCCGAAACTGCTCGTTAGATTAAATTTCGTTGAGCAGGTTCCTGGGGATAAGATAGACTTTTTTCAACAAAATTGAAATGCTCAAAAAAGGTTTGACTCCTGTGATTAATCACTCGGTTTTAACGAGACCTTTGATATGTTCATTGCCATCTTTTAATCCATCCTGTAAACGAAAATGATGTTTTAAACTTAGTAATGAAATTCTCTTCTAAATCGTGTATTTTAGATATTTTACCCACTGAAATTTTTAGCTCACATTTGGTATACCAATGTGAGGTAATCGTATAAGCTGAATCAGTTCATTTGCATCCGATTTGCATGTATGTATGTATGTATGTATGTATGTATGTATGTATGTATGTATGTATGTATGTATGTATGTATGTATGTATGTATGTATGTATGTATGTATGTATGTATGTATGTATGTATGTATGTATGTATGTATGTATGTATGTATGTATGTATGTATGTATGTATGTATGTATGTATGTATGTATGTATGTATGTATGTCCGTCCACATCAAAAACACCTAAACCACAGCATCTACTCTCTTAGTATTTGGTGTACAGGTGCACCTAGGGGTGTAGATGTGAATTTGTTCAAATGAACTTGTCAGTGTCAAAAATATGCAAATGAGGGGAAAAATGGAAAAACCCTGCAAATTGCTAAAAGTCTGTAACTGTTGGTCAGATAGGGTTGAAACCTGGTGTGCAGGTTCCTTTGGGCATTCTAAATTAGGTATTTAAAATTTGGGATGAAATTTGCATGTTGCTATTTTGGGGTATTTTTTTCAGTTTTTAGTCAA
The DNA here is from genome assembly GCF_041260155.1 of Ptychodera flava. Classification (NCBI taxonomy): domain Eukaryota; kingdom Metazoa; phylum Hemichordata; class Enteropneusta; family Ptychoderidae; genus Ptychodera; species Ptychodera flava. The sequence goes on along the minus strand of NC_091931.1, from coordinate 46,013,272 downwards.
AAATTGTTTTTCTCTGAAACCACTCATCTGATTGCTTTGAAAGTTGGTATACATGTTCCTCAGGATGACGTCAGTCAAGTTTATACAAGTTGAATTGAAATTTTCATATTTGTAATTTTGGGGCAATTTTCCGAATTTTTGGTCAAAAATTTTTTTATTCAAAAACTACTAATCTGATAGCTTTGATATTTGGTATGCAGGTTCCTAAGGTTGATCAAAATCAGTTTTATGAATATCGTGAAGATATCTCAAATTTTGTATTTTTGCTGAATTTTTTGGTTAATTTTCTCATTTTAAGTAAAATTTCTTCTTCTCTGAAACCACTAGCCCAATTGCTCTCAAATTTGGATTGGGTGTTTGCAAGGGTGTTACCCTTCTAATTGTTGAAATTACGACAAAATATTACTGTTTTGGAGCAATTTTTGTCATTTTTGGTCAACAAATCTTAAAAAAATGTTTACTTTTTAAAGCCCCTGAACAGACAGCTTTTATATTTGGTGTACATATGTCCAGGGACGACAATAGCTAGATATGTGGAAATTGTCCTGAAATATAAAAATTTGTATTTTTAAGACAATTTTGTCATTTTTGGTAAAGAAAACTTGTTCTCAAAATTACTTGATAGCTTTGTAATTTGCTACAAAATGTTCTCAAAATTACTTGATAGCTTTGTAATTTGCTACAAAAGTCCCGAGGGATGTTATTAGATAGATTTTCTGCTCAAAGTGTTTGGAAACCCCCAAAGTTTTATATTTTCGGTAATTTTCTCAGTTTGTGACCTTAAATGACCTACACCAACCCAGGATATGTTGTGAGACAGTTTCAAAGGCTGTGAACATAATTTTGTCATATTTGGTATCAATTTGTCGTAAAATTTGATCCAGACAAAGCAGAGGTAAATTTTTTTAGATGCGAACCAATTTTTGCAACTTTTATATGTAAGACACTCAAGAACTGATGAGAAATTTGGATCCAGGATAATTCCAGATGTCGCAATCACACCCTACAGTGGAAGGCATTTCACTATCTGTAACTAATTTAAGTGCTGTTCACATTTGAATGGAAGCTCTCATAGCATTAATTAAAATATCCCCAAGGTTGTAAATATATTTCCTGTCAGCTGGTCTTATGTAAACATTGTCTACCAAGGGGTGGAACATTTGATATCCAGGAGGGTGTAGGGTCTAGGAGATTGATGAAGTAGCATTACTTTTTACCAGATCCCTTGTACATGTTTTTCTCACTCTTTATTTTTTCCCCACTCTCCCACCTCTTCTTTTTATCAGGCGTTCTCTGGCTAATTTTTTGTTGACATTTGCTTATGTATGTAGTATCTGCTTGTCCCATTGCTATAGAAGTTGATATGCATGTTCCTCAAGATGACCTCCAGTGCCTAAGTTGCAGACCTTATTTGCTTTTGTCATTCTTGTTTTTCTGGTTTAAATATTTCTTGATTTTACCAATTCAAACCGAATGTGATGTGAGCACACTGTCCTTGACGGTATTTTTAAATCTGGTATTCATGATCTTGTACCTTTTACACACCTTTTTAATTCTTCACTCTCGACAGGCATTGTTCCGGAGGTTTTTAAAACTGCAATTATCCGACCTTTGATAAAGAACCCTGGTCTAGATCATAATGATTAATATACTTAAGAACTACATACCTGTGTCGAATCGGTGTTTTATGTCAGAGTGTTTAGAGCGCATTGTCGCCAAACAGTTGAAAAACCATTTTGCAGACAACTATTTATGTTCAAAGTGTCAATCCGCCTATCGCCCGCACCACAGTACTGAAACAGCCCTTCTACGAGTGAATAATGATATAATGATTGCGTTCGACTCGAAAAAAGATGTAGTTATGGTTATGCTAGATTTGTCAGCTGCGCTCGATACTCTCGACCATGACATTTTGATTCACAGATTGCGATCTCGTTTCGAAGTAACAGGAGTAGTTCTGAAGTGGCTACGTTCATATCTATCAAATCGTGCACAACGTGTATCTGTCGACACAACAACTTCAAAAGATGCCGTTTATACTATGGTGTTCCACAAGGTTCGGTACTTGGACCCATCCTTTTTACACTGTACACTGCACCTCTTGATGATATAATTTCTGCTCATGGTTTGGAATACATGTTGTACGCAGATGATTCTCAGATTTATGTTGTGTTTGCAATAGCCCCGTAGATGTTAGATCAGTTCTTGAATTATGTGTTCAAAATATTCGTCAATGGATGATGTCAAATATGCTGATTCAAGTAATATTCCATCTGCACCTGCTTATGGTGTGTATGTGTCTCAACTTCTCAGATATTGTAGGGCTTGTGATTCCTACGCGGATTTTCAAATGAGACACAGCTTATTAGTATCAAAACTAGTGAGACAGAGATATACATCCAAAAGACTCGTGAGGACTTTCAAAAAGTTCTACGGTCGATATGATGACATTGTGGCCAAATATGACACCTTGGTCACTCAAATGATTAGCGACAGCCTATCGCTTCATACAATATTAGACAATTTGGGACCAATCCTGACGGGTGTAGCATGCTAGCAGGATACGCTTACCCATTCCGGACACCTGGTACCACCACTAACTATCAGTGGTTCAGGATGGTCCTTAAATTTGTAAATCTCAAATGTCCCATGGACCTGGTAATGTATTACCTTGAATGAAAATGATTATTGGACCAGTTTAATGTCATATTAATGATGGCAAGACTGAAGTCTTTCAGTTTTCATCGCGTTTCAGAAGAGGTGCGATGAAGTTGAATTCCCTAAGAATTGGCACATTTGACATCAGTCCGTCTGCATCGGTAAAAAATCTTGGAGTACGTTTAGAGTCTGATGGTTTCATGACGAATCAAGTAAATAGTATTTGCAAATCTGCTTTCTTCACTTTGTACAGAATTAGTAAAATTCTTTGTTCGATTGACAAGAAATCCACAGAAAAACTTATACATGCTTTCGTGACATCGCGCCTTTGACTATTGAAATCGTCTCCTGTGTTCAAAAATACCGACTTGAAAAATTGCAGTCTGTTCAAAATGCTGCACGCTTAATTAGTCGTACACGGAAATGTGAACACATCACGCCTGTTTTAATGGACTTGTTTTGGTTACCTGTAAAAGAAAGATTCAAATTTAAAATTCTTCTCCTCACTTTCAAAAACTTAACTGGTAAATGTCCAGAGTATTTGAAGTCACTGATAGATATTCAGGTTCAACGACGTGTTCTCCGTTCCTCCGATAAACTATTGTTAATTCGGCATGATACGAGGAACACTACTGTAAACTATGGTTAATTTCCCGTGCTTTTCCAGTTGCTGCTCCAATATTATGGAATGAACTAGCGTTTACTAATGCTATTTTAAACTGTTCGGTTCAATCTTTTAAGGGCCAGTTGAAAACTTATCTTTTTAAGGAATGTTACTGTGTTTAATGATATGTATTGATTTTCTTTCATTTGTCATTCTTATTTCATTGTTTGTGTACAGAGCACTGAGATGAAGTGTAGTACGCTTTTTAAGAAATAAATAATAATTAATATAAGTATTATATAGAAATAATAACGCGAATAATAATAGGTTCAATTTCAGTGAATATTTCACCATAAGGGTATTTTGGGTCGAAAAGACCAAATATGATATCGATTTCACTGCCCATGTTTCCATGGTAACCATTTTAGGGGTTGAAAATGTCAGTTTTTCTAATATCCCATGAAAAGTTACTTTGATTGATATGAAAATTACGTAGTGAGGGAGTTCGGGTCAGAGAACACAAAAACCAGACTTATCTTAATGTTTCGAGTTGCCATGGTAACTATTTTGGGATTGAAAATGTTACTTTTTCCCCAATACCTATTAAAGAACTATTGATTGATGTGAAAAATTGATAATAAGGGTTTTTCTTGTTAGCACACCAAAGAAATCACACTCATTTTAATGTGAGATGTTTCCATGGTAACCATTCAGGAGTAAAAATTACCAGTTTTTCAAAGATTCCACCTAAAATCCGGTAACCAACAGAATATGTTATATCAAAGGGATATTTTGGGTTAGCAAGACCAAATATCCAGTGTAAAAATCCAGTAATTAACAGAAATATTATACCAAAGGATTATTTTGGGTTAGAAAGACAAAACATGATATCCATTTTTACTGCCCTGTGTTTCCATAGTAACCTATTCGCGTTTTAAAATTTCAAAGTTTTTCCAAAGTCTATTAAAAGTAATCCCAGTTACTATGCAAATGCTCTCCTAAGTGTATTTATCACAGCATAACTCCATGTTCATTTTTGTTTCATGTTGCTATGGTAACCATTTAGGTAACCACAGTTTTTTTATTTAAAACCATGCATATTTTAGATCAGGGGTATCTTTTTTCGTTAACCTGACAAGAAAAGGCTATTTTACGAGATTCTGCCCATGAAGTGAATTTTCTAGTCTTTTGATGTGTATACTTGCACACCTTTAATACCCAAGGAAACAGGTATAATGGACGACAGTGGGGCTCAAAAGTTTTGTGACCTATTAATGACCCGTTTCACTCTCAGAGTTGTATGCAAATTTTAAAAGTCGCCATGACAACCTGACAACAGCATGGCCTTTTCAGCACTGAGACATACTGTAGCAGGGTTAAAAATTGACCATGGCCCTTCTGCCGGGAGGAGGCATAATTTCTGTGTCATTGTGATTGATATATTATTATCAAAATGCAACGAGAATGCGTCTTTATTGGCCATCGTTTCCTGTGCCTGTCATTCAAGTACGTCAGTTCAAATATTGAAACTTTGTTGCAAAGTTCCACCGCACGGCCGGTCGTCTTCGTAATTTCCAGAACAAAGTCACATTATGTGCCAAGCTGGGTTTGACTGCATTTATCTACCTCGTCCCAAAGTGACGGACGGACCTTTCAACCTTTCAGCTTGGTGAAAAACGCATTAATTGATTCGCCAAAGGCCTGTGGATTCGCTTATTTTTGCACAAGTGCTACATGGACATAGGAAAAAAGTTCGACTCACCCTAGCCCTCTCGATTGTTGAATACAACCACAGTCCATGATGAGAGTTCTCGAATCAAAAACTGTAGCCGTGCTCGAAAACAAATGTCTATTCATAAATTACGCCATTGATATAGAAGAGTTAGCATTCCAAATCTTTCACCCTGTTTTTTTCAAAGTTTGGAGAAGGGCGGCATTTCCATCTGAATGATTGAACGACGTGAAATTCCATTGCATATTCCGGCAATATGTACACTGTACAGTAGAAATACTGTATACGCTCCAGGTACGTATAACTATAAGCTTATACTCCACAAAATGGCCACAGGCGGCCTGAACTTTCTGAAAGGATTTCCTAAACGTCCTACTTGTTACCTTAGAGACTCACATGTGATGTCCTGAAAAGTATTCTCTGCAGTTATTCCAGTTTCTGTCAACATGCAAAGCTGAACGACATGATTATAGCACGAGACGTAGTGTACAGACTACACATTCACGCGCATGTTCACTCAATTGCGCATGCTCATATTGGCAGACTACACTGGCAAAAGAGTGCGCATGCGTAAAGTTATATTTGTAGCACAGATCTCGCGAAAACTCATGCCTTTGCTCTATTTCCATCCCAAAACTTCCTTGATTGCTTACATTAATGCACATGAACAAAATAAAACCAACAACATCAGCATAGGGAGAGGGTTTATGGTTTTCGCCACAACTACAAATGCCACGCTGAAGATACATTTACAAGGCCAATAACACTGGCATAGACTCTTCACAGTCGCTGTGCCTTGTTTTGTGCACGCCCAGAACTGCCACGATGGGCCTGCATTCGAAGGCTACGCTGTGCAGCTCAGCAGCTGTGAGCACGCGCTGTCAGACACAGCGACTGTCAGTTTTTGCAAGTATATGAATATTCATAAGGGTAGTGATGTCAAAAGGGACACCTAACTGGGCAGAGAGAATATACGTACGACAATTAGAAGTCACCCCTATTGACAAAATTAAAATAAACAACACCTCTTTATCAGAATTCCCTTAGCTACAATGAACTGTTATTAGATTTCTATATAATACTTATAGCCCCTAAACTTGTAATAATAATAATAATAATAATAATAATAATAATAATAATAACAAGTCATCGTTGATGACACAGTCCCCACTTGTTAATAGGTACTTTGATTACAGGTCCTCAGAGATGATAGAGTCCTCTTCATTAGGTCTGTGATAAAAATACTTTTGAATAAATTCGCTTAATACATGTCTGAGCTGTAGTTCAGGGAATGAAAAAATCGTAATAAAATGGCCACATGGCGGCCTTATTGGATCGTATCACAAAACAAATTGACGTGCATATGTATGACATAGGTCAATGTCCTTGTTACAACTTTGAATAAAATCGGTTGAGATATGCCTGACTTATGGCTCTGTACATGAAAAAATCGTAAAAAAATGGCCGCACGGTGGCCATATTGGATTGTATCACAAAACAAATTGATGTGCATAGCTATGACATTGGTCAATGTCCTTGTACCAACTTTGAATAAAATCGGTTGAAACATGCCTGAGTAATGGCTCTGTACATGAAAACATCGTAATAAAATAGCCACACGGCAGTCATATTGGATCATATCACAAAACAAATCAACATGCATCTATATGACATATGAAGTAATCCTTGTACCAAGTTTGAATGAAATCGCTTAAGGCATCTCTGAGATATCTGCGTGAACGGACGGATGGACGGACGGACACACGGACCCACACACGGACATGATCAAACCTATAAGTCCCCCCAGATGGTGTCTGTGGGGACTAAAACCATCCGCACAAAGTTTCATCAAATTTGGTACAGTTGTACCAGAAAGAGCGCTCTAATCTCGAATTATGCAAATTAGACCTAATTATGCATGCCACACTAATATAAATAGACCTGCATATGTATGCCATAGTGTAGTATCCTTGTACCAAGTTTAAAAAGAATTGGCACAGGAATATCTCAAATATCTGCATTCATGAGCCCTTATGCATGGACACAGCATTAATATTAATTTCATCCTGGAACGCCTGTGGATCATTCCTGGGGACCCTGTGGAAGGATATCAAATACAGGAAAGAAAACGGCCGTCACACAGCCATTTATGATCGAATCATTACAAAAATCGGCGTACATATATGTGATAGGGATTAATATAGGTACCAACTTTCAATGCAATCGCGCCCGGCATCGCTGAGAAATTTACGTGAACGAACGCACAGTCGTAAAATATAGGAAACAAAATTGCCGCCACACAGCCATTTAAGACCAGATCAAAACAAAAATCAATGTGCATATGTATAACATATAGAGTAATCTATGTACCAAGTTTGAATGGAATCACTCCTAGCATCACTGAGAAATTTGCGTTAACATACGCACCGATATCAAATACAGGAAACAAAATGGCTGCCAGACGGCCATATTGAATCTGATCGTAAAACAAATGGACGTGCATATGTATGGCATAGGTGATAATCCTTGTACCAAGTTTGAATGAAATCGCTTCAGGCGTCTCTGAGATACCTGCGTGAACGGACGCACGGACGCACGTACGGACATGACCAAACCTATAAGTCCCCCTGGACGGTGTCCGTGGGGACTAATAAAGAGGCCTACTCGTAAGATATAATCATGTCGTGCAGATACATGCAAAAAGTTTGTTTTGGAGCAATTTTCACCAATTGTAACAAAAGTTAACGCTATTTGTAACAGTAAAAACTAAAAATATAAAGTTTGCTCTTCCGATAACATGTTTTCAAAATAGGGCAGGTAGGTCGGCTGGGTTTTTTTCCAAAATATTTTTATTTTTAAATATGCACTTTTCAGGGGTTCAGGGCGATCAAATACTGACCACAACATTTCTAGAAAAAGTGTATCATACATATTAAAGGACTAAATACATAAAAGACGTCAATGTCCTCGTTAGAGCAAAAATCAAATATCAGGTGACGAACACGTGATTTTACAGGGTTTTTCTTTCTTTTTTTACTTCCGTGTTTACGTTGCTCTAAAAAGTTCAGGGTCGGCAGGCCAAAAAATAGGGTAGGTCGGGTTATCGGAACAGCACAACTTTTTTCTTTGACCTAACCAATCCTCCTGCAGGCCACCGAGACTTTGGTCGGCCTCTGTAAAGGATGCTTCATAGTAACTAAAATCATCATCGAACAAAATTTTAAAAACCTCGCCGCCCTGGAGTTCGATATTTCTCCTCCTTCCGTCGTATTTTTCTCTGTATTACTCCAATAACAATGCCGTTAAATCGATAATTTTATCAAGCTTCAGCAGCCGAAAACCACATGGAATTAAGGCAGAAAGGACCATCATGTAGTCAGGCTAGGCACAGATAGGTGAGACACTACACATACGGTGACCAAAGTTAGAGAGTGGAGTAGTTTATGTTTCAGATACCTTCGATCTGGTTTTTGGCCTGATGGTATCAGGCCATGTAACCGAGTGGTTCAAAACGTCGCAAAAACATAATCAAGTGCATTGTTTTAGAATTCGAGGGACAGATACTTCTCGATCTGAGTAATCATAATTTTATTGAATGTTATCGTGATCCCTGTGAACATGAAAAGGAGAGATGATACGTGATTCTGAAGAGTATTCAGAACGAAAATCTCCGAATCTAAGAAGTGGTGCGGCCAATGCAATATAAAACGAAATATGCCATGCACTTGACTCATACCTTCATCAAAGGTCATATGGTTACTTATCCATCAGCGCTCGGCAGCAACATCGAGTGGGAAATTACCCTTGCGTCTCGGTTTCCCAGTTAATTGTCAGTGAAAATCTCCCTACAGCAGGTTATACAAATTGACGAATATTCAATTTGGATATGAAAATGGTGGTAGACTTCATGACACTGTCGTGACACTGGCAAGTGACACAGCTGGGCACTGTAACCTCCTTAAATGTAATAATCTCCACAAATGTAATATCAACCACAATTGTGATAAAATCAACCACAAATGTAATAAAACAGTCAACCATTAATGTAAGAACCCGCAACCACAAATGTAATAAACAAATTAACCAGAAATGTAATAAAACTCAACCATAAATGTAATAAACTTGAACTTGTATGTGATCATTTGTTTATCAATGCCCTGAGTAAATAATAACTTTAATAAGACTAGTGTCATGTTATTGCATACTTTCATGAAACTAGGTTTCCTTTCCGAAACACAGAATAGCATACTTTGAGAACACTATGAGAAGACGGCAAGGTACCGATCAAACCGTTAGATAAAGGAAGTGGAACGCAATTCAAGACACTGATAATTACATAATAAGGAAGCGTCAAAATAACTCGTCAACCGGTGATACCACACAAAGTGTATGACAGACGACTCAGATCAAATAACAGAGAAATATACAACCTTATAACAGAAACTTACGACATAAAACATGTTGACGAGAACACATATTACATTTCAATCTAGTAAAAACAATACGAACACTACCTTGTTGAACAGAGTAGCACAAATTAGACATTATAACATCTCCAGTGAGGAACAAACTTCAAATGGGACAACATAGGAATACAGACAATCGATGGATTATTCCACACACTTTATCCCCTGAAGACGAATTTGAGGCGACTGATAAAGAAATCACCGCAAATTTTCGAAAAAACGGCGTTAAAGGATCGTTATGTTATGCAGTCTCTTCCACTCTGGAGTAGAGACTGCACTGACATTCAGATTGCAGCTGTGTCTCGCCGTGGCCAATCAGTTCGATACACAAAACAGCGAAACGTAAATACACTTTCAAATATACAAACACACTAAAACGCAAACAATCAAGATATGAATAATGTGTGTAGTTGCTTTCCTTAGTACATAGATAAATATTTAAGGGATAATTCCTCAATTCCTCAATTGCAACGACAAAAATGGTTGATTTTTGTTACATTTATGGGTGATATTACATTTATGGGTGCACTTTATTACAATTATTATATTATATTACAACCCATTTAATTAATAAGCCGGACTCAATTATCAATGAAAATGCCAATGTGCCATGTTGTAGCATAGGAAGTAAATTATTACTCTTTTCCAAAAAAAAACAAACCAGAATCTGTCAGAGCTGATCACAGAACTGTACGTAAATCCATTCATTGAATCTCTTTCTGTGTACCATTGAGGGGATCGTGAATAAAACATCCGCATTTTCTGTATGAATCATGTTGCATGGTATTTTGCAGAAGATAAGGATTGTTGTGAAATTAACGTGGACGAAGTTGATTATGTAAAGGATAAAGTCTACTTTTCTATTGATCCCGTATATTGATTGAATTTATGAAATTGGAAAAGGTGTAATTAATTACACAAGGGATGGCATGCAACTTTAATTTCGGAAAAAGATAGGCCCTGGCATCAGTGAAGGATGGCGGCGATATACGTATTGAAGCCGTCCACAATGATAAATTATTTGCTGCAGGTTTATGTTATCAGCGATGCAATAGTCTCTGTCGGGAGTAATCGACTAAAGTCGATACTGTTTTAGTTCAGGGCATGGATAGAGTATGTTGTCGGCTGTCGCCTCTGGATGGATGCGTGGTAATCGCCATATGAGTAGAGTATAGAAGATACTTTATTGTCCATTAAAAACTATCTACTGTTGATTGATCAATCAGAGTGCTCAATTCAGGGTGTTATTACTCGAAAAGCCTTGGTCACCAAATTCCAGAAACGAATGACAGCGCCGTAGTGAAGTACTGTCCAATCAAAAGTGAACATGTCATATTCTGTAGACATCTGGTACGTTTTAATATTCAAATTTGGTAACACAGCGGAAACCAGCTGCAACACAAAATCTGCTGTGCCCCAGGGCATTTATATAATGTGCCCTATGGCATTTATAGGATGTTCCATTACATTGGAAGGCTATTTCACAAATAAAAGTTTTAATTCATATCCTAAACATGTTACATTGACAAAGGGGACGGTTGACGTAAACACATTGAAAACGAAAATATATCAGTTAGGGGCGATGGTTTTTAAGTCGGATAAAACCCTCGTACTCGGGCTCTTCTGGTATATAAAATCCAACCCTACGATAAATGTGCGGCCTCGACATTTTATCTTTGGGTTGGACTTTATATACCAGAAGAGCCTTCGTACTCGGGCTTTATCCTATACTAAAAACATGGAAAATTGTCTTTAAACATCAGGACCTCTATGGAAACACCAAATACGGACAACACCATACAATACAATACAATAGTTACAGGCAAACACAGCACTAGATTAAAAGTTCCTACTTAAAATGGTGTTCTCCGGACAGACATATCCATATTTAAAACAGCAACTGCTGACGGTATAAATGACTTCTTAAAAAGATTCTTCCTAGCCCTGGGCACAAGTAGACGGCGTCTCGAAGGCAGATATTGAAACTTGTCATTCAATGGGTGAGATTTTAAATCTCACCAAGAATGGATAAACCTTCCTACGAAGGGCATGAGTGTACAGTTCTCCAAGATCTTTTAACTTTGTCCTGACAAGTCGACTAATAATAATAATAATAATAATAATAATAATAATAATAATAATTAATATAATATAAGTATTATATAGAGATAATAAGGCGGATAATAATAGGTTCAATTTCCGTGAAAATTTCACCATAAGGGTATTTTGGGTCGAAAAGACCAAATATGATATCGATTTCACTGCCCCATGTTTCTATGGTAACCATTTTAGGGGTTGAAAAATTCAGTTTTTCTAATATCCCATGAAAAGTTACTTTGATTGATATGAAAATTACCTAGTGGGGGAGTTCGGGTCAGAGAACACAACAACCAGACTTATCTTAATGTTTCGAGTTGCCATGGTAACTATTTTGAGATTGAAAATGTTACTTTTTCCCTAATTCCTATTAAAGAGCTATTGATTGATGTAAAAAATTGATAATAAGGGTTTTTCTTGTTAGCACACCAAAAAAGTCACACTCATTTTAATGTGAGATGTTTCCATAGTAACCATTCAGGAGTAAAAATTACCAGTTTTTCAAAGATTCCACCTAAAATCCAGTAACCAACAGAATATGTTATATCAAACGGATATTTTGGGTTAGAAAGACAAAATATCCAGTGTAAAAATCCAGTAATTAACAGAAATATTATACCAAAGAGTTATACTGGGTTAGAAAGACAAAACATGATATCCCTTTCTACTGCCCTGTGTTTCCATAGTAAGCTATTTGCGTTTTAAAATTTCAAAGTTTTTCCAAATTCCATTAAAGGGCCATTATTTGTAACTTTTGACCATTTTTGACCTCGGAAAATTCCATGTTTGAGGCTCATATTTGTTGCAAAATGTTATTTTACGAAGAAACAAACATGATTAGTGATGTTATAGCCACATAAAACTGCTAATTTTTGTTCAAACGTGTTGCCCTTCCGAGCTCGTTTGTTGACGTCTGGCATGCTCAGCGTGCTGGGGAGAACGCAGATGTGGTGACGCCGCGATCACGCGAGATGTACAAGTTTACGTTTATTGCGTCGTGGATTGCCAGACATCTGGCTACGCAACGTGCACGGACAATGGACTACAAGCTCGGACAATGGACTACGACGTAACTACCGGGCATAAGTAATGAATATTTATTTTGAAATTGCTGTAAATGGCTCGCGCAGGTGCAGAAGAATGCCAACGTTGCAATCCGCGTGTCAACAGAGTTTGTATTTCTGTCCGGACAAAAATTGAAATTTTCGTTGTAAAATCACATGTTATTTAGTTGTAGGGCACGTAATGTTTCCGAATAATATGCGATTCTCTGTTATTTGACAGGCTATTCAACATGAGCCAGTGATCATTTCAATCGAAACTAACGGAAAAATCGCCAAAAGATACAGCTAATGGAACTTTAAAAGTAATCCCAGTTACTATGCAAATGCTCTCCTAAGTGTATTTATCACAGCATGAACTCCATGTTCATTTTTGTTTCATGTTGCCATGGTAACCATTTAAGTAATCACAGTTTTTTTATTTAAAACCATGCATATTTTAGATGAGGGGTATCTTTTTTCGTTGACCTGACAAGAAAAGGCTATTTTACGAGATTCTGCCCATGAAGTGAATTTTCTAGTCTTTTGATGTGTATACTTGCACACCTTTAATACCCAAGGAAACAGGTATAATGGACGACAGTGGGACTCAAAGTTTTGTGACCTATTAACAACCCGTTTCACTCTCAGAGTTATATGCAAATTTTAAAAGTCGCCATGAGAACCTGACAACAACATGGCCTTTTCAGCACTGAGACATACTGTAGCAGGGCTACAATTGGCCATGGCCCTCCTGCCGGGAGGAGGCATAATTTCTGTGTCGTTGTGATTGATACATTATTATCAAAATGCACCGAGAATGCGTTTTTATTGGCCATCGTTTCCTGTGCCTGTCATTCAAGTACGTCAGTTCAGATATTGAAACTTTGTTGCAAAGTTCCACCGCACGGCGGTCGTCTTCGTAATTTCAAGAACAAAGTCACATTATGTGCCCAGCTGGGTTTTACTGCATTTATCTACCTCGTCCCAAAGTGACGAACGGATCTTTCAACCTTTCAGCTTGGTGAAAAACGCATTAATAGATTCGCCAAATGCCTGTGGATTCGCTTATTTTTGCACAAGTGCTACATGGACATAGGAAAAAGTTCGACTCACCCTAGCCCCCTCGATTGTTGAATACAACCATGGTCCATGATGAGAGTTCTCGAATCAAAAACTGTAGCCGTGCTCGAATACAAATGTCTTCTCAATAAATTACGTCATTCTTGATATACAAGAGTTAGCATTCCAAATCTTTCACCCTGTATTTTTCAAAGTTTGGAGAAGGGCGGCATTTCCATCTGAATGATTGAACGACGTGAAATGCAAAATTCCATCGCATATTATCCGGCAATATGTACACTGTACAGTAGAAATACTGTATCCGCTCCAGGTACGTATAAATAAGGAATTGTGTGTTAACACAAATCTAGTTTGTAAGTCCACGGAGCTAGGCTGCCTGCAGAACAACATGTCCTGAAGTCACTTTCTGAAAGGATTTCCTAAACGTCCTACTTGTTACCTTAGAGACTCACATGTGATGTCCTGTAAAGTATTCTCTGCAGTAATTCCAGTTTCTGTCAACATGCAAAGCTGAACGACATGATTATAGCACGAGACATAGTGTACAGACTACACATTCACGCGCACGTTCACTCACTTGCGCATACTCATATTGGCAGACTACACTGGCAAAAGAGTGCGCATGCGGAAAGTTATATTTGTAGCACAGATCTCGCAGAAACTCATGCCTTTGCTCTATTTCCATTCCAAAACTTCTTTGATTGCTGACATTTAATGCACATGAACAAAATAAAACCAACAACGTCAGCTTAGGGAGAGGGTTTATGGTTTTCGCCACAAATGCCACGCTGAAGATACGTTTACAAGGCCAATTACACTGGCATAGACTCTCCACAGTCGCTGTGCCTTGTTTTGTGCACGCCCACGACTGCCACGATGGGCCTGCATCCGAAGGCTACGCTGTGCAGCTCTGCAGCTGTGAGCACGCGCTGCCAGACACAGAGACTGTCAGTTTTTGCAAGTACATGAATATTCATAGGGGTAGTGATGTCAAAAGGAACACCTAACTGGGCGGAGAGAATATACGAACGACAATTAGAAGTCACCCCTATTGACAAAATTGAAATAAACAACACGTCTTTTTCAGAATTCCCACAGCTTAAATGAACTGTTATTAGATTTCTATTTAATACTTATAGCCCCTAAACTTGTAATAATAATAATAATAATAATAATAATAATAATAATAATAATAATCTTTATTACCCTTAATCATATTAATATTACAATTCAGTAATGAATGTACATCTGAGTTGTGCTACGATAAAGAGTAAACGGAAACGGAAAATAGCAAATGCAAGTCAAGTCCATTCCCAAAGCCATTTGATGTTAAAGCAAGAAAAAGAAGAAGAAACAAGAAAACTGGCGTATATCGTGGGTAGTGTACGCGAAAGTAGCTGGACTGCAAAGTAACCTAATAGTAACAAAGTAACTAAGTGAATAAAAGAACAACTACATATATAAATATATAACTAAATAGATACATTACGAGTAAGTAGAAATCCGTAAAAAAGAAAACCATAACAAAATAAACGTATAGAAAATATATATATATATATTAAATATAATATACATATATGTAAAGTTGAATATAACTCTTCATCACTTAAAACACTAATCGTGTAAGAATAGACTTGAAAGTGCTAAGTAACTAATAAGTGAATAAGAACAACTACATAAATAAAATATAAGCTCTTTTTTGTATTTATATATAAAACCAAATATGAGCTAATAAATATATTAGTAAATAAATACATTACGAGTAAGTAGAAAATACGTAAAATAAAACAAAACAAAACAAAACAAAAAACACAATGTATAGAGAAAAATATATATTTGTATGATATACATATTTTTTGTAAAGTTAAATATAACTCTTCATCACTTAAAACACTAACCGTGTATAAGGAGACTTGAAAGGGAGTGTCTGAACAAACTTCTACTAGTTTTTGTTTCAATTTGTTTACTAGGTAATGTATTCCATAGATGCAACCAGTATATGATATTGAGAATATACCCAAGGAAGTGTTGACACTTGGGACATAAAGGTTACCATTAATTTTATGACGTGTACTGTAGCAATGAGAAGGCAACTGACAGTATGTTGTAAGACTATGTGGCAAGTTATTATTTATAAGATCATACATGTACTGATATGTAATTTATGTAATTTGTATATATCGAGAATATTTAGTTGTTTGAACAGAGTAGCTGAGTTTGCTGTGAAGTCACTGAAAGTAATAGCTCTGACTGCCATGTTTTGTGAAAGAAAGATACTATTGAGATGTGAGGGATATGTTGAACCCCAAACTTCAAGACCATAATTGATGTGTGGTAGGATGAAAGTTTTGTATAGAAGAATAAGGATATTGCGTGGTAAAAACTGTCGTAATTTGAATAGGATGCCAACCTTTTTTCTGATAATAGAATTAATCATTTTAATGTGCCTTGACAATTTGAGATGTCTGTCCATGTGAATACCTACAAATGATGTCACTTCAACCTCATCGATAACTGTATTATTGATGTGTAGAGTACCATTCAAGAAAATATTTTTGGTATGATTTCTGAAGACAATGTAATTTGTTTTGAGGTGGTTTACAGTAATTTTGTTAGCCAACAGTATTGAGGTGAATGTCGACAGTATTTAAATTTATATTAACTTGGTTAGCAGGGAACGTATGAAATAGATTGGTATCGTCAGCAAACAATCTAAAATTGAAGTATGTGGAGGAACGGGCAATGTCATTGATAAATTGTAAAAATAGGGTAGGTCTAAGGACAGATCCTTGTGGTACTCCACATGTAACATTAAGGTATGATGAGGTATTATTATTGACAGAGACTAGTTGGGATCTATTGTGTAAGTAATTTCTAAACCAAAGTAAAGGAAGACCTCGAATACCATAATGAGCAAGCTTAGAAAGGAGAATTTCATGATTGATTGTATCAAAAGCTTTAGAGAAGTCAAGGAAAATACCAAGTGTAACTTTGCCATTATCAAGTTGTTTGATAAGATAATTGATTAGAATTACAATTGAAAGTTTTGTGCTGTATTTATGACGAAATCCATATTGATGCTCATATAAAATAGTGTTTTTTTCTATGTACTGAATTAAGCGTGCATTGACATTTTTTCTAGAATCTTACTTAACAGGGGCAATACTGATATAGGTCTGTAAATTCTGGGATCATATGTTGTGCCTTTTTTAAAGATTGGTGTGACTTTGGCTATTTTTAGAGATTGGGGGAAAATTCCAGTCTGAAATGACAGATTGAATATCTGATATTATAGCTGCCCCATCAATTATAAGTCTGGCTGGCATTTTGTCATGGCCACATGCCTTTTTTGGATTCAGGGTGCAAATTTTGTTATGAACTTCAGATTGTGTAGTGGAGGACATAAAAAGGAATGTGTTGTGGGTTCAGTGAGGTAACTATAAAGTTTTTATGAGGAAAATTGATTTTGTTGGCAAGGTCAGGTCCAATGTTGACGAAATAATTATTGAATGCATTTACTATGTCAGGTTTTGCTGACAATGTATTATGCACTCCATTTGACTCTTTTCCTCATGACTTCCGAGGACTTGTTTGATAGTTTTCCAAATAACATTGGTATTACCCTTATTTTCTATAAAAATACTGTTGTAATACATTTGTTTAGCTTTTCTAAGAACAGTAGACAACACATTTCTAAATTTCTTATATCTATCAACAACAATGACATCAAAGTTTGATTTGAGCACTTTACTATACAATTTGTGTTTTGTATTAATTGATTTTTTAATTGCCTTAGTGACCCATGGTTTTCGGTTTTTCTTTGTACTGCGAATTTGTACATTAATGGGAGCATGTCTATTGCACAATTCATCGAAAACACTCTGAAAATCATTATATGCTTCATTTGCATCCTTACAGTTATAAACTCGATCCCACGGAGCATGTTAGATCTTCACAGAAGCGAGTAGAATTGTAGAATTTGTAATTTTTACATATCTTTATATTTTTCATTAGTCGCATTCTCTCTGTAACAGAGATATGACCAAACCATGTGACAATGTTGAAAGTTAGAATGCTTTCAACCACTCTTTTTTGGGAGTGGAGATTTAGCCGAGCGGTTCTCTCTGTGGCCTCTCCGCTAGGCGACTGATGCCGTATGTTGTGGGTTCGAACCAGATTGAAAACTAGCCGTATATTCAATACAGCACTGATACACAGAAACAAGGATGTGACTAATAACATTCAAACTCTTTAGTTCCTCAGAATAAATATCCGTTGGTGAACTTTCCTATAAATTTTGTCTGCATTCCCTTTGAAACTTAACTTCTGGTCTACTATGGACCCTGATATGGATGATACTATTTCAACCTGTTGGTTGTCAATGGGAACATATTCTACTTCATGTTGCACTGATAGAGTATGAATGCAGGTAATCGACCTAGGGAACCAAAATGTTGTTTGACCTTTGACCATATCCGAAATACCGGATTATAGTTTACCTTGCCACTTCAATTCTTTCCTAGATACACATGGACACTGGCACTGTACTCTACTATCTTTTTGACAACTTAAAACCTTGGAAGCTCTACTTTTATTATTTTCTGTGAAAGTTATGTAGAAGGTTAACGGTACAAACGAATCAACAAAAGAAAATAGTAGTGTTCTTCAATTTTATTACCAAATAACAAAGTAAACAACAGCAAAAACAACATTAAAAACCAAGATTACTCTTTTCCCTGTGGCCAGCCTCGCGGCGATTATTCGGGCTGGGGCCTGCCTGAGCACGTACACTGGCGTTTGGAATACACAGAGATTAGAAAATAAGCTGAATTATCCCCAAAGGGTAGAAATAGTTTTATTTTTTTCGCAAGGTTTCTGGGGAGAGGGTGTAGGAGAAATGTTCTACAGGTCCTCTTACCGTTAATGCTAATAAGTCACAACAACGCATATAAGCAGATTATGAGTGACAACAACAAGATGTATCATACTTTGCACAATAGCGAATGTTTTGCTCAGTGCTCAAAATAAAAAAAAATGACTTGATCTTCACAACAACATTTAGGCTCAACATACATCAAAATAAAAGATAAAAAAGAAGGCCAGTCATATATTTGAAAGAACTTCAGAAGGGAGGAGCAATTGAAAACCCTTTTGCCGAACCATCCAACAGGAGCCTTCAATAAAACAAGAGTATGAATTATAGCAACGGCATTGAGGGTTCAAATGAATCCCAACAAATGCCAAGGCCGTATCCGTAACGAATTATCGGAAATTACGTAAAACGTCACCACAAGGAACCTTCATACAAAATTTCAAAGCAATTGGATGAGTAGTTTCCAAGAAGAAGATTTTTGACCTGTTTTTTAGCAAAAATGGCGAAATTGCCCAAAAAGAGTCGTGCATATATCAGCACAATTCGTTACGTCTCGCAGGAATTATCTCTAGAAACCTGTATACCAAATTTCAAAACAAACTGCCTCGCAATTTTAAAGAAAACATTTTTTTCAAAAAACGACATATTTCCCCGTGATATAAATACGCATATTTCTTCAAAATTTAAACAAATACGGCCAAGTTTTTTAAAAATACGGTTACAAATAGGGTTAACTTTTGTTACAAATTTGGTTAGTGTTACAAATAGGGTTAACTCTTGTTACAAATAGGGTTAGTGTAATTTCTGTCAGAAAACAAGATTTTTTTTCACATAAATGACAGAAATTGGTAAAAGATGCCCCAAAATAAAGTTTTGGCATGTATTTGCACAACTTGATTATCTCTTACGAGTAGGCATATTATCCCTAGGAACCTGCAAAACGAAATTTAATCTGAGGAGCAGTTACGAAAAACTGAGTTTCGACTAGAAAAAAAAAGAAAATCGTCCCTAACATACAAATATGCAGATTTCATCAAAATTGAAACAAATACGGCAAAGTTTTTTTGAGGTTTTGTTACAAATAGGGTTAACTTTTGCTACAAATAGGGTTAGTGTGATTTCTGTCAGAAGACAAGATTTTTTCACATTTTTGACCGAAATTGATGAAAGTTACCCCAAAATATACTTTTTGCATATATGTGCACAACTTGAGTATCTCTTACGAGTAGGCCTATTATGCCAAGGAATTGCAAAACGAAAGTTAATCTGACGAGCAATTTCGGAAAAAATGAGATTCGACAAGGAAGAAAAAGAAAATCGCCCCAAAACATACCATACAAATATGCATATTTTATCAAGATTTCAATAAATACAGTCAAGGTTTTATTTTAAAATTAGGTTTTGTTACAAATTGGGTTAACTTTTATTACAAATAGGGTTGATTGTTACAAATAGGGTTGATTGTTACAAAAAGGGGTTGACATGTCACCCCTATTTGTAACAATCAACCCAATTTGCAAACAAAAGCAGTTGCCGAAAAAATGAGTTTTGACAAGGAAAAAAAGAAAATTGCCCCCAAACATGCAAATATGCATATTACATCAATATTTCAACAAATACGGCCAAGTTTTTTTTTAAAATTAGGTTTTGTCACAAATTGGGTTAACGTTTGTTACAAATAGGCTTGATTGTTACAAATAGGGGTGATACAGAGGTAATGTGCGGTGTGCGGTGGTCGTCAACCCCATGAGCGTACTGTGTACCCTCGAAAAACTCACTATGTTTACTACATTTCCCCCTCTTGAGCTTACAACGTATTGTCAAAAGACAGAGGACTTACAAGACTTACAAAACTTCATTACAAGATTTAGAGAATATACACAAAAATTACAGGTGCCGACATCGTGGAGTTGAAGATAAAATAATCGCAATCATACCAATCCATAATCCAATAACACTAGGTCAAAATTTGTAAGACAATAGTTGTAAACATAGACACAAAACAGCACAGAACAGACAATAAATAGACGGTACACAAACAAAGTCAAATTCATGAAAGAAAGATATATGGACCTCTGGCCAAAAGACCAAGAAGTTATGTCAGGTGTTTCGAAAATAGTAAGCGCATCCTGCCCACATGTGGCACCCGCCATATATCAAACTGTAAGTCAGATAGGTAGTGGTCACTTACTAAGGCCCCATGTCACCGATGCCATCAGTGATCATTTGTCGAAGAGAGATATTGTATTTATCTACCAGCTTGCGATACCTGCCAAAAAAGCGTTTGAATGTAGAGACAAATCTTGCTCTGGTGTAACCTTGATTTAACAGTTTGTAAGAGAGATGGCCATGTCTATCTACAAAATCACCATATGAACTGCCATATGAAAGACATTGACACCAAAATATACGCATTCAACACTTATCATACAAACGGGGAAACTTGGCGGGCAACTCGAATTGCTCATCGGGTTTCTCATTGAGTTCTCTCGTGTAACGCCATTAAGGTGCGGAATTGTGTTTTATCGTTTCTATATAATTTTGCTAGAAGTTTGAAAATCTAAACCAAACAGATAGACAGTAGTAATTTGGTTACAGTTAGACCTGTAGCTCTGGTTTTGTCGTCCGACCCAAATACGGGCCAGGCAAAACCTCGAGCTACAGTACTGCAGCTAAGTCCCATACAACTCTCATTCGAGGCCATGTTTCCAAATACATCGTGGCATAGATATAAGGTGACTCCCTATAGCTTGCTGGAAAAGGTAGCCTTATTCAAAGTTTCGACTCCTCATCCTGCATCGCATAACCTCATGTCCGCATTCTGCATGGCATAATGGCATGTCCGCATTCTGCATCGCATAATAGCATTTGCACCTCATCATGTCATATCGTAATTATGGATGTCAAGTCTTCATGTCCAAATGATTGCATTTTGCATCTCATCATTCCATGTCGTAATTACGAAAGGCATGTCGTAATTATAAATGGCGTAGTGTAATTTTGGCTGGGATCCAACGCCATACTCTCACCAACCGGCTGTCTATTCCACATCCCCCTGAAACAAAGATTTTCGAGTATCTCAAGGGAAAAGAAAACAAAAAAGCGATAGTTTTTGTAAGAGCTTATTACTTTTTGTGCACGTGACTTCAAATAAAATACAATCTCCTTTTCTGTCAGTGGGTAAGTATGCGGGCTCTATCTACAGTAAATAAACTGTACGCCCATATATAATTGATTTCTCGCAAAATCGAAAAACAAGCACAGGACTCACACCGATATTGAACCCAACACACCTGTTTAGGGACTGTTCAGTTTCTTCGGCCTGGGGGGGGGGGGTGGATTGTTTTTGCCGACGTCAAAAAATGGCTGACACCGCCATTCAAACTTTCCAACCCCCGCGCGTAACAAAGGTAAATGTTTCTAGTTATATATATATATATATATATATATATATATATATATATATATATATATATATATATATATATATATATATATATCTCGAAGTATTCAGATGTCCTCGTTGGAAATTACAGTGCTCGATGCTATATATATATATATATATATATATATATATATATATATATATATATATATTATATATATATATATAAGGGATGCTGGAGAATTGATTTTACAATGTCATCTCTACAACGTTGTTTCGTGAGTCGCGAAACTCACTCATCAGGAGACTAGACTGGAGTGAATCTACATGGGCTAAACATCGCTGGTTACACAGGTGGTGGAATTTTGGTTGAGATTGACAGTTGTTGCATAACAATATATTGCTGCTGCTATGAATATTCATGTTTACGGAGAGGACTGATTTACTTCGATGGATATACCGGGAGTTACTAGTTGTTGCATAACAATGTCTTGCTTCTGTGACGGCATGATGACACAAGTTCATTTCTTTTATTGAGTGTGGAACATTCTGGATGGCGGATGATAATAAATTTTTCTGTTAAACAAAGGTTGCACCGCTTGTTAGTACTGTCATATGGCTTGGCTTTGGCTAGGACCTTCCATGAGATAGTGTGCGTGATATTGTTGTTCTTTAGCGTCCAAATGTGTTTACTGAGTTCGGTGGAGTTTCTGGAGCGTTCATGTCGGAATGATGTGATGTGGTTTCTGTATCTTGTCTTGAAGTTGTTCTCTGTAAGCCCAACGTACGTTTCGGAGGTGTTGTTGTCTGACCGTGTGACTGTGGCTTGGTAGACGATGGAGGCTTGAAGGCAGTTACCGTCGAGTGGGCATGTGTCTTTTTGCCGGCAGTTGCATGTCTTGCTGTTATTGGTCTCAGTGGTATTGTTGTTGCTTTGAGGCCTCAAAGTGCGTTGTTGTGGCTGTCGATAATCTGCTTCGTGTTGTCATGGTGCTGTAGCTGATCTTTATGGTGTTTCTGTTGAATATTTTTCTGAGCTTGTGATTTACCGGAAAACATTTGTCTACTAAGGAAAGGAATCTCTGTCCGATGTTGGTGCTTACATTTTTGCTAAATGGTGGGTTGTACCAGATGATGTTGTTTCTTTGCCTGTTTCTTCTTTTGTTTGTGGTTGTCGGTTCGTATCGTAGAGTGTATTGGTATCCACTCTCGTCAAGTGCTTTTTGATATGGTGGGGTAGATTGGTCGAAGGAGGCTTGGTCGGATGATAGGTTGGAGAGGCGTTTGTTGATTCCGGCTGGTATATTCCTTATAGTGCTAATAGGGTGGTTGCTTTCACGGTGAACGTACTGGAGTGTGGTATTAGGCTTCGTGTAGGGTTGATATGTATTTGCGGCTAAGTTGAATGTGACATCGAGGAAGTTGATAACTTGTTTGTTAGCTTCGATTGTGATTTTCAGCCCGTTGTTTTTGAAGATGCGGCAGATTTCTTTTTTGATGTTTTCTGTTATATATATATATATATATATATATATATATATATATATATATATATATATATATACTGAGAATCTAGGAACTTGTAGTTGTCACTCTATAGGCTGTTTCATGCGCTGAGCAATCATCAGGAGTGAGTATTTGGCGGGAATGGGACTGTTTATATTGTGTTGCAGGTGACTGTGCATATTCAAATAAGCGGTTGCGGCCAATGGCAAGTCAGTTATTGATGAGGAGGAATTTGCTGCGGTGTCTGCATTTTGAGAGGAATTCTGTTCGTTTGTTAAGAGTTGATTTGCTGTCTGAATAAATTATATGGAGTTTTTCTGTTATGCAAAGGTTGCAGCGTTTGGTTTTATTTGAATAGGGGGGAGCTCTGTCGATGATTGACCATTTGATATCGTAGTTTATGTTGTTGTCTTTGAGTTTCCATATGAATTTTGAGAGTTCTGCTATTTCTGTGCTTGGGTGTTTTGAATGTGTACTTGTGATACGTGTATCGTTGTTTGAAGGTTGAGTCCGTGAGTCCAATGTAGTATTTCTGATCGTTGTTTGTGGTTACAATGGCTTTATATACTACTGAAGAGGTGAGGCAGTTTCCTGAAAGTGGACAATCGTCTTTTTTTCGGCAGTTGCACAACTTCTCTTGTTCCCTGTCTTTATGCAGTATTTGGTTGTTGTGGGCTTTGATTATACTTCCCATGTTTCTGGAGCAACTGTAGCTTACTTTCACGTTGTTTTTGTTGAAGAGCTTGTGTAGACGGTGGCCTTCTGGAAAGTGGGTCTTAATCAAGTTCAGGAATGTTCTGCCGATGTTAGTTTTCACTGCCTTGCTGAACGGGGGGTTGTACCAAATGATTTGTCTGCTTCGTTTTCTTTTGTTTTCGTTGCTTGGTGACGGGGGCTCGAACTTCATTTTGTATGTGTGTCCATTTTGTTTCAGCGCCTTTTCGAAGTCGGGGGCTGCTTTCTTGAATGTTGCTTCACAATCTGAGATGTTTGATATTCTGCTGTTGACTGAGGTAGGTATTTGTTCCAGGATTGTCGGGGGGTGGTTGGATCGCCTGTCGACGTAGAGAAGCTGATTGTTTGGTTTGCTGTATGGCTGATAAGAAGCATTTTCCAGGTTGAATGTTACGTCAAGGAAGTTAGTGGTCTTGATGTTCGCTTGGATAGTTATGCGGAGATCGAATGCGTGGAAAATGGAAGTGAGTTCCTTTTTCAGTTTTTCGCATTGTCTTGCTGATTTACTGCTTGTGATGGCGAGCCCGTCGTCTCGGTAAGGGAGCGTTCAGTTTTTACGGCCTGGGGGGGGGGGAGCGGCAAAATCTTGTCGCCGGTGTTCAAAAAAATATAGACCCCCCCTGCATTTTTTGTGAAAAAAAGATGACCCCCCCCCTTTGTCAGACGAAAAAAATTGATGACCCCCCCCTGAAAAATAACCAAAACCCATATGTCAAATTTACCCGCATGGTTTGGATTTGAACTCCGGTACGCGGCGCACTTTATTCGATGCCAGTGCACAAACTTCTCAGCCACATCCATTGAAACGTCTGTTAATTAGGACGACTGTAAGGCAATTTTTAACTTCATTTCCATAGACAACTCATGTCCATAGACATTGTATAAAGTAAACTTTATTGGAGTGGTAAAGAGGGTCAATCATGGCCATTGCATGAAGTAAACCTAATTGGAGTGGGCCGCCAAAGGCGTCTGCCTGTTAAGAGGGTCATGGGTAATACATAATGTATATTTATTGTAGTGGGCCGCCGAAGGCGGCCCGCCGGTAAAGAGGGTCGATCATGGCCATGGCATAAAGTGAACTTTATTGTTGGTATTATGTTTTTGAAAATGTGGTGACCCCCCCTTTCCTACCAGTGAAAAAGCGATGACCCCCCCTTTGCGGATTCCAAAATTATGATGACCCCCCCTGGATTTTGCCGGCCCCCCCCGGCCGTAAAAACTGAACGGTACCTAAAGGCCGGTGTTTTCTTTGCCGGGTTTCTTGCTGAGGTGGGAGAGGATGTACGATCCGACGAGCTCACATCTCAACTCCGTCAAAACTTCCCATGGTTATGTCAAACATGTCTTCTGAGTTTCTCTTGGTCCATACGGAATCATTGTTGAACAGTACTGATTTTCTTGAGTGCATTATGATTTCTTCTTCTTCGTCGGAGATGTCGGTGTGTTTCCGTGCGTGATGGATGGCTTCTGTTAGCAATTTCTTTGTGATTGACGGGTAGAATTCTATAATGTCAAATGCGATGAAACTTTTGCTTGCTTTCCGTTGGATGCTTTTGAACCAGTTTATGGCATTTGACGTGTTTTTCCATTGATTTAGATTTGTTTTGGAGAGTACATCTTGGTTTATGCGGTCAAGAATTGTCTTGCTTATGGTGCCGATTTCTGTTTAGATGGATTGATGAGTCTGCAGGTTGGCTTGTTTATGAAATTGTCCTTGTGGTCTTTTAGGGTGATGAAGGCTTCTTTCTTTGCTATTGTTTCAACCCTGTCTTCAATGTGTAGCTTTTCGGTGATGGATTTGGCCTCCTTGTTGATTTCATAGATGCTATCATCGTTCACTTTTTTGTATGATTTAGTGATGTTGTCATGTAGGAGTTTATCGTAATGTTGCTTGGATGTTTTGTAGAAGTTTGTGGTTTTGTCGGCCGGTATGATAAGTTTATCAACATTTCTTATCGTTTTCAAGTCTTGTTGTACTTGGGCCTCAGCCCAAGTACATTTGTTTTCATTCCGTGGGAAAAAACTCTGTAAGGTATAACCATTTCTTGCTGAGACCAGGGAGGGCAAAATGTCTTGGCTTCATCTTTCTTGGCATAATAAATGGCGTAATGATGCTAACTTAATGGAAGTGCTGCTCTCAGCCAGTCATGAATAAGTGAGATGTGAATATAAATGCTTCTCTATCTGAGTTTTTGCCACAAAATCTTCTGAATATAATCAAAATGTGCATCGAAATGCAACAATTAATGCACCCTCCGTTTCCTAAGCGATGGCACGACCCTTGCTACACCCACTGGACGAGCCAAAGTGGGAGGGGTAATTTCAGTTGGTCGAACAGGAGGGCTCGAGACCAGAATTTAACATTTAAACTTGAAACATGTTTAATCACTGACAAGATGTGGACTAGTGTTAATCAAAGTGAAAGTTTGAAAAGGAAAGGTTTTATATCCCGGACACAATGAAAAACATTACGACTGGAAACTGTACCCCCAGTTGAGAATAGTAATGCCCACAGCGATGGAGAACACTTATCCTTGAGCTGAGAAAACCAGACCATCATTTCGAAATAGAGCTGCAGATTCGAGAAGCTCGTTCAAAATAGCTAGGTACACCCCATAAAGGGGTGGTTTCGAGTTTTGAGGGCAAATTTCGCCTCCTTCATATAGAAATCGTACGTTTGTTTTTCCAGGAGAACACACCATTTGACACAAAATTTGCATGTAGAGGGGTCGCCAGTAAGTACGTGGTCAAATCTGGCATAAGGGACCGTCTCAGATTGTCGCAGAAGTTCAAGAAACGAAATTTCTTCGTTTAGATCAAAACCCCCTCCCCCCTCCCCCTAAACGAAACTTCAAAAGTGCGAAATGTTCATGTCTGCCTGAGAGTGCAATGTTGCATTTTGCTATAGCTACTAAAGACGTATTCCCCTTGCCACATTACAACATTAAACAAACCGAGGCTTGGTCTGCAATGCCCTAATGCAGTAACATCCGAGTAATCGTCATACGGTTCAGGCGATTTACCCATATACGGATATCCCTCACTTGTTATAGGAAACCCTGTCCAGTTCTGGCCGTTCCAGTATGCATTGACTGTTTGATTGCGTTGTGTTCAATCATATTAAAACGACTATGACCAGGTGCATAACAAGTGAGAATAAAGACATCTAGTTTAGAGCAGACGCTTATAAATAGCACATTTTTAAAAATGATACTTTTTGTCTTTGAATAATTTGATGAATGAAAGGTTTAGGATACAATGTTACTATCGGTAAGGCCAAAGTAATTAAATTCTTTGTTTTGCGTCCCCACCCGCGTAGGTTTTTAAGGTTTTCGTGAAAAACACACACAATGTATTTGAATAGGAAATTTTAGGACATGACCGCTTAGCTTTTCTGAACTAAAATTTTGTTACAATTTTTTATTTGCTGCAATCAAATTACATTGTGTTAATTTTCTTGTGTGTGTTTTTCAGCCGCTTAGACGCGTACCTTTTCCCATTTTGAGTGGACGCAAAACAAAGATTTTAATTACTTTGGCCTAAATTGTGTTTTGGGAACGAACGAGATGGAAACAGTTACAAAGTTGTTGGCACGAGTGAGCATTTTTTCTTTAATTTAAAATAAACACACGAAAACTTGTGATCACAAAATAAAAGTGCGAAAGTGAAGTTCACTAATTGAAAGGAGGTCAAACCCCCTCCCCCCCTAAACGAATGAATTTCGCTTTTTGAACTTCTGCGACAATCTGAGACGGTCCCTTAATTACTTTGGCCTAAATTGTGTTTTGGGAACGAACGAGATGGAAACAGTTACAAAGTTGTTGGCACGAGTGAGCATTTTTTCTTTAATTTAAAATAAACACACGAAAACTTGTGATCACAAAATAAAAGTGCGAAAGTGAAGTTCACTAATTGAAAGGAGGTCAAACCCCCTCCCCCCCTAAACGAATGAATTTCGCTTTTTGAACTTCTGCGACAATCTGAGACGGTCCCTAAGAAACAATATGAAATGTTGGGTAAAGCCAGTCCAAAATAAACTGATTTGAACTTTTGTGTTTTGTAATTTATACCACTGCAGTAACACTACCTTTTTTTGACAATATCACACAATGTAATACGTTTTGAAACTGAATACTCCGACGTATTCTGTGTCTCCTTTGCTAACAAATACGGTATGCCGATTACCATGTAAGGAGATGATAACGTCAAGACAGATTTGTAGTGCATTTGGTCCTGGATGGTGCACGAAGTTTTGTCGAGGTAGCTTGTGTATTTATTTCCTAAATGGAGAGATTAGGGTCGATCTAAACGAAGGCCGAAGAATGTTATGATACTCTAAGCGAGCTGAACTCTAACGCGAATGGTTGGATAATTTGGAGGATGTCTAGAACCGGGGTCTAGAATGATCTCGTCTCATTAAGATTATTTGGCGGTCAGTATTGAATTTCAACTGCGTCACAAGTTTGCGAAATGAGTATTCCGTCGAACGGTCAACGAACGATGTGTTTTAGAAATCTGGAGACATGGCACATCGCATTTTTATTTTAGTATTTTATATTTTACAAAAGATTTAAGAAGCAATGATTTTGTCGAAAATTCTGAAAAAAATATAGGAAGATTTGATCGCGAACACATTTTCACTTGGGGTCAACTAGCCCTGCGTACGATGCTGTGTGTTCCGCTACAGCTAATCGCCCCGCTCACCACAGCCCTGCAAAGACCCGTACGTAGGGTCGGTGACTTCAAATCCATTTTGGGACTTCACGTAAAAAGCCAAATTACTGCCGAAATTCAGCGTTCTTGGGCCCAAGTCGTATCCCAGCCTACCTCAGCTACTCGATCGCTTCCAAAAATGACAGTCTTTTATTCACTTCTCGTAAATAACCGTCGATGTCGGCAACTCTCTCGCTAGCCCTGCGTACGATGCGTGTTAGCTGTAGCACATAGCATCGTACGCAGGGCTAGGCAGGGTCAACCGGATGCGCTATTTTGCGGGTTGCGGGCATGAAAAATGTGTGTTTTTGATATCATTTTCGCCCTTCTCACACTTCAGATTAGTTCAACCGCCGATAGAAGCACAATTTTCAAAATCGTTTTCAACGCCGTTTCAAATAATTTTATTGTGGTGAACACGATTATAGTCCTAGGAAACTTTTCAAAGTCACGCTGGATCAAATGCTTGAAGGGGGCATACCGGCATGGAGCGACTATCATACTGCAGGTGCAAGTCATACGTTCATGATATTAGGAGATAAATTATGAGAGCTGCAGAACACAAACTCATCCAAAAATATTCCAATTAGATCGATTCCTGAAAATAAGGCAACGCACCGGCGTGTTTTTCCCACTGAAATTCTCGCGTAAAATGTTAGCAGAATGTCGTTCTCTGAGGTCGCGACCTCGCTTGAACCGAAACGGCAAAGTAAACTAAGTCCTTTGTTGTACGTCTTTTTCTTTTTAAAGATTTCATGAAAAATTCACGGCATTTACAATACACATCACTTCTACGCTTTTTTAAGTCAAATCTTTCCTTATGCATTGCATTTAACTAGGCATTGTTTAATTTTCTGTATGAGTTGCCCTGGAACCGAATTGTGAATGGATGCATTACAGAGAATTTACTTCCTATGGCCTGATACTAGAAATGTAACAATTTTCATTCCGCGATAAGTGGCGACATTTCCGAGGCGCGATTTTTTTTGTCAGTCTGGTATTACGTATATTTCTCACTCACATCCATGGCAAGAAAGAAAAGTGATTCAGATCCCTAATTATTTGTAATGGCCAGGCAGCTCGGAATAAATAAATTGGTCCTCGGAATCGACGCTTTTAGTTTAGCAGATTTTGATTTTTTTCAGAAACATGACGTATTTTCACCCATTTGGTTTGGTCTGTTATAGCATCTTTAGTCCAAAAAATCAAGTTTACAGCATTGATGTTTTCAACAGCCTTCAAATATACACTATTACGTTAAAATACACCATATAGTAGTGTTTCATTAATTTTAACCATCTTGACCTGATGGTGAAATATGGACTTCGCAGGAAAAGGGATACTGTACGATAGACCTGATCATCATTATTGATAATAGACACATTCTAAAGGTTTTATTTCTTATATACTAACTGCCATATTACATATATTAGAAATCTAGCCATAATTCTAAAAACCCGAAGCCCGCAGCCCGCAACCCGCACTTTAGCAGATACCGGGGTCAACATGGGGTCGCAGCCATGTTAAATGTTAAAATGTTAAATCTTTATTTACTCGACACATACTAACAGAGAGTATGGTATGGTACATCAAGATGTGTTACAAATGTAAGTGAACAATACAGAGAAAGAAAAACAACCATTCATCTCTGTAATACGAAAACATGCAATAATTACATTCATTGGAGCTGCTTCAGCTCAGTATAAACATGTGCTCTTTAAGAAAACAGTAAAAGTCTGAACAACAAATGAACAACAGTTACCAGGACATTTTTCAGCCCGGAGCTGCTGGAGGGTTCAGCATACATTTGTATTCTTTAGAAATACAGCTAGATCAAGAACATTTTGTTCCATTAACTTTTTAACAACTTCTTCTTTTTCTAAGAGACTATAACATTTACAAAAATCTGTACCACTACTTTGTCCCAATAAAATTCTTTCTGAGGTATGATTTTTACATGAAAATAATAAATGAAACTCATCATCAATTTCATTATAATCACATCTCTGACAGATTCTTTCATTCAAAGGTAATCTAGGTTTACTTTTTCTTCCCATTTCAATACCCAAGTTATGGTCACTCAATCTGAATTTGGACAAATGTTTACGGAGTGTAAAGTCAGACAAGCATTCTAAGTAATTTTCGAAGACAAACTGAGTTTTGAAAATTCTATATGTACGTAATTTGTTACCATTTCCATTTTTTCTTACATCATCAAACAGATTTCTCCTCCATGAACCCAAATATTCACTTGTAAGATTTTCTTTTATTTTCTTCTTCAGTTGACAATATGATTTCACTCCCAATGAACTGAAAACATGCATATGATTACAATCCCCCAAATTGCGATTAATAAATTTCACCCAAGGAGATTGAATTTTTCTGTTTTCTGTGAGTGCCTTTTTAAGAATGTGATTTGAAGGCAAACTGTTCAGTCTACACCAATATCTTATAACAGACATATAAAGTGAGATCTTCAATGGTAGTCTACCCAACTCAGCTCTTATGCCTTCCAAAGGAGTACGTTTACTGACTCCTAGAATAAATCTGTAAAACGACATACAAAGACTTTCAGGACAATTATCAGTACTAGTGATGTCTGTTGCCCAAATTTCAGAAGCATATGAAAGAATTGGAACAATCAATGTGTCAAAAAGTTTTAAGCAAAGTCTAGGATTTAACATTCTTTCACATAAAATTGACTTTTTTATGCTGAATAAAGCTTTCATTGCTTTGTTTTTAAGATTATTCTGGTTTTGTTTGAATTTTCCATTAGGTGTAAAAAGAACACCAACATATGTAAAATGTTTCACTGTTTCAATCAAATTGTTTTCAAAGTAAAATTGCACATTGTTTATGAAATGATTACTCTTGTTAAATACCATTGTTTTTGTCTTATCTACATTAACTGTGAGACCCCATAATTTACTATAAGAAAGTAACTTATTCAGACAATTCTGTAAACCTTCTGCAGATTTTGACATAAGTATTAAGTCATCAGCATACAAAATACAACTCATTTTCAGGTCTCCAATTTCTATTGGGAAATCAGACATATCACCAAAAATACCTGGGAGATCATTCAGAAAAACATTGAATAAAGTTGGTGAAAGGTTACAACCTTGTTTAACAAGGTTGTAACCTTTCACCAACTTGTTGGCTCAAAACTTATTTCTGTCTGCACTCAAAACTCAAAAATGTCGGATATGAACCTGAAAAATCGATGCAATTTCGTCAAAATTCGGCGAAATTTCAGCCTATAGACAAAATTTCATCTAGGTAAGGTAAATTTACTGAAATTTGATCGACAAATAATCCTGAGCTTGAACGTGACAGCTCGCCTTCTCCGGGAAGTCAAGCATCCAGCTGCCCATACACAGTTGCCCATATGGCCAGGTTTATGAGATTGTTTTCAAGCGAGCGAGCCAATAGAGCTAGAGGTCTGATTTTTGGTATATAGGAATAACTTAGCAATACAATTATTTTGACAAAATGTCACGTGACCTCAATGACCTTTGACCTCAAATAGATATATTTGTCCACAACTCAGTAACCACAAGTGCTACACCCTTCATATTTGGTATGATGGGACACCTTATGACACCACATATTGTACCTCATTAATTATGCGCATATCTAATTCTGAGCAAGCCAATAGAGCTGGATGTCCGATTTTTGGTATATAGGGATAACTATAGGGTAGAAATCTAAATATGCCCATCTAAATATTAGACATCTACCATCGAGAACAAAAGAAATTTGCTGTAATTTGAATATTTAAGGAGTTTAAGCAATTTCCACTATAAATAAAGAACCCCTGCCTCAAACTCCACAAAAGTTGCTAGACATATTTTGCCGTTGTCATGCCATTGATTCGTTTAATAACCAGTTAATCAAATGCCTAATTGACAGGAGGAAATTCAAGACCATATTTGAATAGTAGTATATATTGTCCTCAAAATTACTCTATCACGGCCCAAGTACTCATTGCCTTCAGCAATACTGCCTTGTTTGAGTTGTTTTTGGAAATCACACTTGACATCACGGAATTCTACAGTTTCTATCATTTTCTGGACGTCGTCTTCAAATGCCTTCATCTCGTCGATTTGGGGTGGGTACTTACTGGTTTTGAAGCCGAATGTTTCCCTCCTCTCTTCGGTGTCTTCTGTTTTTTTGAGGAAGTGCAGTACTTTCCATCTCAGCAAATCAAGACAGCAAATCAACTCTTAACAAACGAACAGAATTCCTCTCAAAATGCAGACATCGCAGCAAATTCCTCCTCATCAATAACTGACTTGCCATTGGCCGCAACCGCTAATTTGAATATGCACAGTCACCTGCAACACAATATAAACAGTCCCATTCCCGCCAAATACTCACTCCTGATGATTGCTTAGCGCATGAAACAGCCTGTAGAGTGACAACTACAAGTTCCTAGATTCTCAGTATTACCGCCCTGCAGAAATGCATTGAGCACTATACTTTGCCTGTATTGACAAGCAAACCATTTTCGTATATATATATATATATATATATATATATATATATATATATATATATATATATATATATACACACAATATCAGACACGTACACAATATCAGACACATACACAATATCAACAAAAGATGTGGCATCTGTTATCACGAACAACATTGCAGTATGTGACAGATTTTGACTTAAAGTATCAGAGAAAGAACAAAAACTATCACTAATGTACTTGATGCCCAAGATGCATAAGAACCCATCCGGAGCTCGCTTTATTGTAGCATCAAGCACTTGCAGCACTAAACTACTCAGTAAAGCGGTTTCTAGTGTCTTTAAATTAATTTTTGAACAGGTACACAGATTCCATCTAAAAAGTAAATTTTACAGCAACATCAAAACTTTCTGGGTTGTGAAAAATTCTTTTCCAGTAATTGAAAAGTTGAACGTCATCAACACTAGGAAAAAGGCCAAATGCATCTAAACATTCGATTTCAGTACACTATACACCAAAATTGAACTTAAGGATCTACTGAAAGAATTGTACAACGTAGTTGACTTTGTATTTGAGGGTGGAACTAAACGATATATTGATTTCTTTTCTTCCAAGGCATTTTGGCGCAAAGAGAAACAAAGCCTTTGTTTTTCTCAGGCATCACTAAAATCTGTTATAAAACATCTCATAGTTGAAAGCTATTTCCAGATAGGTAACATACTCCTTTTACAAAACACAGGCATTCCTATCGGTATTGAACCAGCACCATTTTGGTCAAATTTATATCTACACAGGCATGAGTGTAGATTCATGTCAAAACTCATTCATACCGATATAGCTCGTGCTCGGAAATTTCATGGATGCGCATGATTCATCGATGACATATGTCTTCTAAATGATGGTGGAGAGTTTTGTAGATCATATGCATACGAGCAAATATATCCTGCAGAGCTCTCGTTGAAGTGTGAGCATAATGGACAAGATGCTACATTTCTCGAATTGGACATATCCATAGTAGATGGAATATTCGTCTATAAACTCTTTGACAAGCGCGATGATTTCAAGTTTTCTATAGTGCGAATGCCAGATCGCGAAAGTAACATCCCTTGGTATATTTTTTATGGCACTGTATTGTCAGAATATCTTCGCATTGCTCGCGAAACACTTCTAATAGAAGATTTTCTTCCAAGAGTTGCCAGCCTGTACAACAGGATGTTGTCTCAAGGAGGAAAACAGCCAAAAATTATCAGAAAGTTTCATAAAGCTATGTCAAGACATCCTCAACTTTTTTGAAAAATTTAATGTAACACCGAAAGACATCATATATAACATAAGACTCAGACAGAGTTCGCGTTTACGCAAAAATCGTGCGTATTTACGCATTGAAATTGACTCTCTACGCATTTTTTTCATTGTTATGCGTTTTCTATACGCAAAGGATAACACCGAAAGCACTCCCCACGACTGAGCTTTGGCGACAACCAGACGAAATTTGTTGCAACACATTTCTGTCAATCACTCATTTTGTGTGGAAAGTTTCTGATTCTCTGGGCGTTGTCTGAAAAATCGGCATCGTAGTTCATACGTTATCACGTTAGGCACGTTATCTTGTCAGCTGTGCCTATGAATTACGATGCTAATTTTCAGGCGAGCGATAGTTTCTGAAACTTATGACACAAAGTGTGATTGACAGAAATGTTGCGACAAATTATATAAATGCCAACCGTGCACGATCATCGCGTCTCCCTGTTCCCAAATTTTGATCAAGCACATATGCAGCATGGCGTCTAAGCAGACAAATTCTGTTTTCTTTCAACTTTGCTCTACGAGTCCGTGAAAAAAATGATTCATCGGTAGAGCTCGTCGGAATCCCAATAAATTTTGAACACTGCAGAAGTGTCTGGATAAGCTGCCATAACTCTAACTTTTGGGTTACCCGATGTGTTTTGACGGTCGCATGTATACCCTTCGCCGTTACGTTTCAAGATTGTTCAAGTTATTCGTTAAACTGTTTTCATTAAAATAATGTTACATCGTAAAATCCGAATATGTAGTGTAGGTTTATTCAACGGCACATTGTATTTTGCAGTCAGTTTTTCCATCAATCGAGTGCGGAAGTGAAATTACGCACTCAAATCCAGCCAATACGCAATTTTAGCAGACTAATGCGTATGCCGTACGCGATGAGAAAAAAGTCACCGCGAACACTGCTCAGAATATCTTAAGGTGTGGTGGTACCTGATCAGTACTGCTTGGGGAGCCAAGGCAGTTGACTGTATTGTTTTCAAATCCCCGAAACAGTCGTCTTGGTAAATAACTGATGAACACCTAGGAGATTTTGATGATGTTATTTATTTGCTGTATATTAATTGTTATAAACTAATCCTGCTGATGTCATATCTTCATCATTCATATGACACAATCATAGAGAACCCATAATGATCTATTGTTTGCACTTGCATGACGTTACTTTAGATTTGCTGTATTTATTTCGATCCAAGTGATTTTAAACTGTTTAACTACTTTTGACTATATATAACATATATATATATATATATATATATATATATATATATATATATATACATATATATATATATATATTGTATAGTTTGAATAGAGTATTCCACACTTTCTATCCATAACCAGATGTCTAGAACTGTTGTAAGAAAAATGTGATTGTGAAATGAAAACAGAAAAGTATCAGGAAGTTCATATGAACTGCAGATTTCATAATTAATACACTTTGCAAAAGAGACTTTCACTATACAGACATCAAGATATTTCTGACATTCATCTGTAATATATTAAATTACCGCGCCCGAAGGGCGCTTTGAAAAATGCAAGTGAATGATGAAATTTGTGGCTGGCACGATGCATTTTTAGGCAAGTATGAGTCCGTACCAAAATTCAAAAACACATGCACTGACCCCCTTCTTATTGGAAGTTCCAAAAACATTGTGACCCCCCTTCACTGAAGTCAAAAACAGGGTGACACCCTGCCCCCATTTATCCACCACCCCCGGGCCGAAGAAAGTGACCAGTCCCTTGTCTACATTATGATTTCTCCAGGGCTAACTCCTTTTCGTTTTCTACATGTTTTTGTAATTGAGACAGTTTTGTATTATCTTTTCGCTTTTTTGGGTTTATTTTGTCTCACTTTTAAATACTTTTTGCCATGTATTAACCTTTGCCC
Source organism: Ptychodera flava (assembly GCF_041260155.1). NCBI lineage: Eukaryota > Metazoa > Hemichordata > Enteropneusta > Ptychoderidae > Ptychodera > Ptychodera flava. The sequence continues at coordinate 45,976,704 of NC_091931.1, read as the reverse complement.
TGCTACCCACAGTGGATACCACGAGGTGACCCCGGGTGAGGTGACAACTGTTGTGACAGTAAAGTTCAAAGTTCATAGGACCGGAAGAGCGCTCTGTCTCAGGTGATTGCTTCGCGAGTGGTCCTCACCGCTCTCGCTGTAACGTTTATGGAAATCACAGCATGAATTTCTGCAACAATAGCACAGAAGGCGCTATTTTCACCACAAACAGGATTCATAGAAAGTTTTAAAACAGGAAAAATTTAACTCAACACTAGGGAGTGTTCAGAATTTACTTCCACGGGACCTTGAGGATTTTCTATTTTCCTGGTGGTTTTTTTCCATGTCCCTCCTGCTAAATTATGAAGAAAATTTATGGCCCCCCTCATATTTCCTGTTTTTTTCCATGACCCCTTTCCAATATATACATGCATGCTTGCGCACTAAAACATATAGAGTCTGACAAGTTTATTACACTTTGCAGGAACAATACAGTGGTCATTTAATCAATGATATAACAAAAATTTCCAGAGTTACAATTAAGTGGCCATAAAAAGCATATTTTGCAGGGACTGCAAGTGGCACACTTTTGGGAAGGCTAGTAATAAAGAAATCAGGTTGTAAATTTCTCAAGAAAATTTAATTATTAAACGCGAATATTTCTTTCATAATGTCCACTATAAATAATCCATTTTATCGCCCGTTTCTTGATTATTTTGACAATTACTTTATCCCAGATGTTGTTATATCAGTGGTCTACATCAAACACTATGGTTGTAAATTTTGCCAAGTTGTTTTTAACATGACATATTAGTAGCAAGTACTCTGAGGAAGAATTTGTATACTAATAATACACAAAGTAAGGTCTGTTCACTATCTACACAACTTGTCTCATTTTTTTCATAAGTACTCTCCCATAGGTGGATATGAATTGAACAACTTGCAATGGCAAATGTTTGACTGTGGCAGGTACAGACTTTTAAAGTGGGGGACTACCCAATACCAAGAATATAGCCATTTTCTAGAAATCACAAATATTGTAGCTTGTAAAATGGGTGTTCCCAATCTACTTTTTGAGATAGTTTACATCCAATCAACCATTACACCATGATTTTGAGCTCCACACATGAATTAACTGAAAATTTGACCCGTTCAAAGAAAACAATAGCCATGATGGATAAAAATATTATTTCATTACCCTCTTGATTCTTAAGTACAGTATCCTCTACAAGTAGTATTTCCGATATAAACATCATGTATGAACAGCATCATCCTGATGCTGTTAAGTGCTTGAATGATATCCATGACAAATATGTTGTCGTTCCTGCTGATAAAGCTGCCAATAACATTGTATTTGTCTGTAAGAAGTATTATTTTGAATGTCTTATAGACGAACTTGGTGTAACTAAGACCTCCACCAACTCCACTTACAGACAATCAATGTTCAGCAAATCTGAAATTTTGGCAAACCATAAGTCATTCATGGATAATTTTAATGTTGCAATAAAGGATGACCATAATAAGTTGCCTAGCTTATACTGGATACCAAAGCTCCACAAAACACCTTACAAAGCTAGGTTTATTGCAGGATCTTCAAAATGTTCAACTACAGAGTTATCGAAGATACTGACTTCTGTTCTTTGTACTGTTAAACGGGGACTTCAAGCATACTGTGATGTTGTCTTTTCTCGAAGTGGTATAAATCAAATGTGGATATTAAAAAATTCGAAGGAACTCTTGGAAAATTTGAAATCAAGATCTGTTTCAAAAATAAGATCTATTAAAACTTTCGATTTTTCCACATTGTATACCACAATACCACATAATAAATTGAAATAACGCTTGAAAAACATCATCAACCAAGCATTTTTCTACAAAAACGGTTCACGCCGTTACAAATATGTGGTATTAGGGTATAATTCTACATATTTTGTTAAAAATACAACTAACGCTAAAGTGTTTTATACCGAGAAAGACATTATCAGTATGATTGATTTCCTCATCGACAACATATTTGTAGAATTTGGAGGGCACATTTCCAACAGTGTATAGGAATTCCTATGGGCACTAACTGTGCTCCCTTGCTTGCAGACTTATTTCTGTTCTCATATGAGGCAGAATTTATCCAGAACTTAATTAAACAGAAAAAGGTCTCTGTAGCTCGAACTTTCAATCTAACATATAGATACATAGACGATGTTATTTCTATGAATAACTCTGAATTCAGTAGATATCTCGCTATGATTTATCCTCCAGAATTGGAGATTAAAGAAACTACAGAAACGGCCTTTTCTGCTTCATATCTGGATATTTTACTTGAATTTGACTCTAATGGTCACCTTTCTACTAGGCTATATGACAAGAGAGATGATTTCAACTTTAGTATCATCAATTTTCCACACCTCATAAGTAATATTCCACTCTCACCAGCTTATGGGGTATACATTTCCCAGCTTATTCGATATGCTAGAGCATGCAGTTCATATGGTGATTTTGTAGAGAGACATGGCCATCTCTCTTACAAACTATTAAAACACCAGAGCAAGACTTGTCTCTACATTCAAACGCTTTTTTGGCAGGTATCGCAAGCTGGTAGATAAATACAATATCTCTCTTCGACAAATGATCACTGATGGCATCGGTGACATTGGGCCTTAGTTAGTGACCACTACCTATCTGACTTATAGACTGATATATGGCGGGTGCCACATGTGGGGCAGGATGCGCTTACTATTTTCGAAACACCTGACATCACTTCTTGGTCTTCTGGCCAGAGGTCCATATATCTTTCTTTCATGAATATGACTTTGTTTGTGTACCGTCTATTTACTGTCTGTTCTGTGCTGTTTTGTGTCTATGTTTACAACTATTGTCTTGCGAATTCCGACCTACTGTCATTGGATTATGGATTGGTATGATTGCGATTATTTTACTTATTCAATAACAAAGATGCCACCTTGTTTAATGTAATAAAAATTGTGGAAAAATGCTGAGTCAGCATTTTTTCATCAGTGATTTTACAAAGAAAAACTTACAATATCAAGCACAGTGACGTGGTATTTGTTATATATTTTTCAATAAAGCATCTTTCAGTGAATTATTTGTAAAAGTTTCATGAAATTGACAATATTCCTAGTATGTTTTCGACATTTCTATATTGTATGCAATCCAATGCAATGACTAACTTTGCATAGCCCCTGGGTAGTCTGCTACCTTATGCCAAGAAAAATTGCTATTTGCATCAAACCTAGAATTATTTATCTCATTGCAAGGCAAAACCAGTCATGCATTCTGGAGTACCATGCAAATCATCTCTGTACTTTAACAGTGCAATATTTGTACTTAAACATGACTACAATGCAAGTTTTCTCACTGATAGGCATGATACACACAAAAACAAGCTATTAAAGCACGCATAATTCAGTTAGAAATTGTAGGAGAACATAATTGACAAAGTGATATTTATCTTTGAAGTTTAATGGTACACAATTTGTAGGTCTCTAGATATTTATGGAAAGTGAGATGTTACATGCTCGAGTCCAGCATACATTTTTATCTGATGATGCTGAATAACTTACAGACTCAGTGTGAAAATTGGGGAACCCAACTAGTTTTTACCTTCTCGTGTCTATTTATAGACAGAGAAGGTATTAGAGTTGAAAACCAGTATGCTGCTGTCAAGTACTTCCGTCTGTCAAGACTTCCGTCTGTCAAGATCCGTTGACGTCATGCCATTGTGATTGGTCATATCATAAACTGGTGGGGGTGTTCATGGCTCAGGTTGAGGTGTGGGAGAACGATTTTGAGTTATGACAAAAATCAAAAGGGACTTAGCGGCATAGCCACAGTGTTAAGCCTTTCTCTAAGGTTTCTTAGTTGACTACAATCTATTACAGACTACTGAGCTGACGTTAGGGGTACTCACTTTGTGTTTGCTCACTCTGTGAGCGCTAGTGTTTGGTACTGAGTTGCGTGGATATCCCCTCATGGCCTCACGTGATCTTGGCCTGTTGCATAATCTGCAGAGATGATCATATGCCTCCTCCGAGTCTGAAAACTGTCATTGTGTAAGCCTGTCGCTCTGTCGGCATTTTCCTTGCATTTTTTCTCATTTAATTTTGCAAAATATCGGCGAGTACCTCAATATTTCAAGATAACCCTTTCTTCCCAATCGTTTCCTGGAGTTTCAGAGTCATATGAACGAAAATGAGTGAAAGTTTTAGACAGGAAAATCGGACGTCGGCCATGTTCAATGTTTACAGTACAATCAGAAGTTTACGTGGAGGAATTAACCAACAAACACTATTCATGATGCCCGCCCTCTAGAGGCAGACCCTCCTATATGAAGTACCACATTTGATGCTTGTGGAAAGCTTGACCACACAATGGAGCATTTAAACTTTAGAAAATGACAAACTGAATAAGAAGGTATTCAGAAAATGTCAAATACTGCGGAAAAATGCGCAAATATTCAATATAAACAGGTTAACTGACTGGTCAGCTATAAAAAACAATGAAAATGTTTATGATCAAAAGTTTTTGAGATGCGCACATTTTAACAAATACAGAAATTATTAATATTATAAATATAAGACCAAACTATTTTTTCAGGGATGGGACAGGTTGGAAATGAGGGGTGAGAGACAAAGGCACTCCTATTGCTGCATGTGGATGCAGCCACACCATTTCATTTACAGCATACTTATTCACTGTGTTGTGTTCAAGTTCCATATTGTACTGACTGTCATACAAGGATAACATGAGCAAATCAAATCAAATTAGAAAAGGATCAATGCTGTTGTGTGGATTTTGCTGAACATGGCTGATTTAATATTTCGCCCTATATATTTGGTATCCAGCAAAGCATATTTTGATGTAAAGTCAAAATTAACACTACATTGCTGACAATATATTTTACCGTTTCTGCATGAACTTTTCTTTTTTAAATTATAGTATATTAGTACTTCAAACAGATTAACAGTTATCTTGATGTCAACCCATAATTTTACATCACAAAGACTGTAATTCTGCCAATTTTTTTGATTTTCGGTCATTTTATAAATTTGCACTGCACAAGATGATTGAACAAATTGCAATGTTTGAATTTGTAAACTCAAAGAATAAAAATCCTTTGGTCACAGATTAAATTATTTTTTAAAAAGAAATTTACTCTTAAACACTTTTAGCATATATTCTTTACACGGTCATGTATTTCAAGGAAAATATGCCTATTAAAAACAGTAATTTCTTCACTTTCAATTTTTTTTCAATACTATGACAATTATCAGCCATGAGGTTATACAAACACAAGACCAGATAAGCGTTTTTCATCATTTTCACAGGACTCTTTGGAAAATCCATTAAAAACAGTTAAAAGTGACTTTAAATGATCACTTGGTATACATTTAATTTACAGATGCCAGGTTGTGTATTTCACATGCACTCAGGTCAGTAAGGAAGTGCGTCATTACTATTTTGGACTGTGAATTCTTATTTCTGAATTATTTAACTTTTTCCCACATTGAACTATCTTTAGGCAGTTTATACTGTAGCTTAGAATTTTTTTGATTGATGTATTTAATCATCTTTTGGGTTCTTTGGGTCCATATCCCACCTCATGCCCCCACATCATCAACTATTTACCAACAACTCCATGCCAACAACCAATTACCTGACCTGGCCACACATTAGAGAAGGTACAGCGTCATTGACGGTATTTTTTCTTTTCTCTTATTTTCAAATTTGGTTGCCATAAAACAAAGTGGCTGCCACTGAAAGCAACTATTCTGAGAAATGTTTCAGAACCTTTGTTGAAAAGAACACCTTATCCATAACATGAATTCACATAATGTATATGTTATATTTCCGCTTGTTCCATTCACAATTTAATGTTCATAAATGCAGAGAACCCTGGATACGTCAAAGTTCACAGTTTGTCAGCAGTACATTTTTTTTCAAAGTTGTAAGGGCATGCATATTTCGATTTTTTTTCTAAACTTTAAAATAGTCATGATGCGCATGTTTTCAGATGACAGGAAACAAAACATGTTACATTATAATTTGTCTTTTGGCCTTTCCTGCCAGCTGTCACTGAGAAATCCTTGATCATACAAATCAGAATGAATGGGATTCTAAAGTATTAGTATCATTTCACAATTGTGTGAGCCTACCCACAATTCTCCGTGATTCATACATTATAACTGAGATCACTTCTTGAACAACAGCAAATTTCTTGTGTACACAGGATGCTATGGTCAATATTGCAACAATCTGGCACCTTGGTATTGATGCACACGATCTGGATGCACACACAGAAGTGTTGGAAAATCAACTTTTTTTCCACGGAGGAGCTAGCAAATTTGTAAATTTTTCGCCGGATGTTTTTGACGGCCCTGCGTAATTTTATCGATCAGGACTTCTTGATAAATAATTAATTGATGTGTTCTCTTCCTTAGCCCCCCTAAAAGATTGTGGTATTTTTGTTTGCCCCCCCCCTAATTTTTCTTGGGGAAAATGGGTGCCCCCCTCGAAGTAAACTCTAAACACTCCCCTAGGCCAAGTTGCGGTCGAGCCGCATCGTATGTTGACCTGCGCATGCGTAGTGAGTGAGCCCATTGCGCGACGTGTACTCACACGACCTATGTACTGTTGTCTGGGTATCACTGCTTGTCCTGAGTCTGTGTAAAATTGTCTGCGTACTGTTCTGTTGGTGGTTGTAACCCCTGTGTCCTGTAGTCCAGGAGCGACTGGCGGGATCGCATAATGATTGCCGTAGCTGTTCTAGCAGTGGTGGCCCTGGCCACAATCATTGTATTCTTTTATTTGAAGGCTCTGATATGGCCACAGCAGGTAAGAGCAGTCGAACCATAGAGCTGATCTTTTTTAGCTCCACCCATGGTCGAACCAAGGATTTTGTTCCGGTGTTTAATGGTACAAGGAATCTCCCGATCGGGAGAAAAATTGACCTCCTGATCCACAGGCGAACTAGACATTAAAAATATGATGTTATTTTCCTAATTAATAAAAATAATAAATCGTAATTATGAAACATTGATATCACTGTAACCGCGTTCGCGAGTTAGTATTTCATCCGGATTGAGCTTCCTTTCTGAGGAGCAGCAGTCGATAAAACGCTGTATGTCTATGGGTTGTATATGACAATATAAATACAGCGCTGTTCACAGTTACAGGTTTGTTACTAAATATAGCTGTACGTGCGCGACATCGGGCACGCAGCTTGAATTTGAATGTTGCATACATGGCTGTTTTTGCAGCTTGTACTGTCAGTCGTACGTGAAGATGCCTTTATACTACTAAAAAAGTAAATTCTTTTCCTGGTGCACGATTGTAATCTCGTTTCTTATTTTGCCCCGTTCTCACGCTATAGGTCAAAAAAACGGCGTGATTTTTGGGCTAAAGGTTCTCGACGATTTCAGGAATATGATGGTATACAAATTGTGTGATAAAAATCCCGAAATTTGACTAAAAATGCGATTCTTTAAACTCCCGTTTTAGTCTCGGGAGAGAGTTAAACGTTTATTTATTCCATCAGTCGTCGGCACCCCCGTTAGAGGTCCCGGTGGTAAATGGTTAATTAAAGTGATTTTTGCAAAAAAAAAAAATTAGAGTCGGTAACCCCTAATTTGTGTGTCATTAAATTTAGAATATTTTTATGCGCTAATTTCTTCGATTTTTGGCAGAAATTGCTCTTTTCTGTATTTTTTACTCGGTCGGTCGAGCGCGTGAGTGACGCTCTTCCATTTACTACCTGACACCATTTTCGAACGCCATTCATACGTGACCCCCGTCGCTTACCCTATGCAGTTCTGTGCTTTTATGGTGCAGAAGGAAAACAAACAAATGGCTTAGAATTGGCACATCTTGATTGATTTAACCTCTAAGGTATATTTCAAATTTATATGTTTATCGATATTTCGCAGTTTTAATGAAGAATTACCTGCGCCTAACGACGAAAAGTATAAAACTCGACATGTTACGAGTGTATCGGTGTGCGCCCCCCTGACGTGGTATTACCATAGGAGTCATCATCATAAGGTCCGTCTACTACCTTATGAGCTGCTAACGAGGTATTTGGTCAGGGCGATAAGCCCCCGCGTTGGCGATCGGCAGAACAAATTAATGAAGGGGATTAGGGAGGGCAATTAACATATATAGACTGTTTTCTTTGAAATACTATCCACAGATAGCTAGGGTAAAGTAATAGGCACACACTAGACACAGGTAAGGCTTGTATAATGAAAACAAAGTTTAATACAAGACATTTATTGATCATATTCATAATTTCTAGACAAATATTGCTCGCCAGACCCTGTGATGCGTACCTGTGGTCCCGATAACATTGATGGACAACTTTTGTTGCCAATGCCAAAGAAATGAGTCCTGAGAATGGTCGGCCGATATCGTTTTTGTAGTTTTGATATACAATCTATCAAACTTGCTTCCTGATTTAGGGACGATTCAGAATTTACTTCCAGGGGGAGGGTGGAGGATTTTCTATTTTCTCGGTGATTTTTTTCCATGGCCCCCCCCCCTAGTAAATTATAGAAAAAATGTATGGCCCCCCCTCATCTTTCCTGTTTTTTTCCATGGCCCCCCCCTAATATATACATGCATGCTTATACATTATAGACATATCCAGTCTAACAAGTTGCAGGAACTGTAGGGGACATTTAATCGATGATATAACAAATCATTTCAGGGTTATGTGACTATAAAAAGAATGATTTGCAGGGACTGCAAGTTGCACACTTTTGGAAAGGGTAGCAATAAACATATCTGGTTGTAAATTTCTGAAGAAAAGTTAATTACTAAATATGAATACTTTTTTCGGTATGTCTCACTGATACATATGATGCACACAAAGACAAGCAAAGATGTCAGTTAGAAATGGTGAACAGAAAATCAGAGGAGCAGATAATTGGCAAAGTGATATATATCTTGAAGTTTAATGGTACATCATTTGCAGATATCCAGATATTTCTGGAAAGTGAGATGTACATGTACATGCACATGTTCAGCATACATTTTCATTTGATGATGCTGAATATTTGCAGACTCACGGTGAAAGTTTTAAACATTAGGAATTAAAATTGGTGAAAGCCAACTTGTTTTTAATTTTCTCTTTTTTTCTAATTTGGTTGTCATAAAACCAAGTAGCTGCCACTGAAAGCAACAATGCTGAGGAATATTTTAGAACATTTCTTGGACAAAACACCTTATCCAAAACATGAATTCACATGTTATTCTGCTCATTCCATTCACGATCCAATGTTCATATTAAAATGCAGACAACTCTGTGTAAGTCAAAATTCACATTTTTGTCAGCAGTATTTTTCAAAATTGACAGAGCATTCATATTTCAAATTTTTTTAACAAACTTTAATTTTAAAATAGTCATGATGCGCATGTTTTCAGATGACACGAAAAAATTATACATGTTAATTTGTTTTTTTGCCTTTTCTGCCAGCCGCCACTGTGAAATCTTTGATTATACATATCAGAATTAATGGGACACAAAAGTATTAGCATCAATACACAATGTGTAAGCCTATCCACATTTCTCCTAGCCTCATACACACTGAGATCACTTCTTGGACTACAGCAAATTTCTTGTGTACACAATATTTCAACAATCCGACACCATAGCATTGGTGCAGTGCCACTTGATCTTCTGGATGCACATACAGGATTATTGGAAAATCAACCCTTTTGTAAATTTTTCACCATATATTTTTGACAGTAATACACAATATTTTTATTTTCAACATTAAAAAACTATTCGCTGAAAAGCACCTTGAAGATGGAAAGCCATAAATTTATTTTCAAAAAAGTTTATAGTAGATGTAAGCACTGTAAAAAGTTATTAGAACATTTAAAAAATTTAGAAAGGGTAAAATTGATGAGAATGAAACATAGAAAAAAGGAGCAGAAAAGAAGAGTGGCAGTAGCAGTAGTTTACTCAAAGGATGAAGTGGGTGTATATTTGGGGTAAAAAACCTCAATTTTTGTATTAATGATAAAAATTAATTTAAGTCAAAAACTAGACAGTATTTTATGAAATGTAATATTTCACTTGAAAGGAGAGTATTCATGTAGAAAAAAACAACTATTTTATTTGGCATTATCCATCCTCATTCTAATAATTGATTAAAATCATGATCAGCAAAATTAAAATGCCTCTTATTCAAAATGCCTCTTATTAAAAATGTAATAGCTTTATTGCCAAATAAAAAACATAATGTGAAATTTCAGAAAATTTGACCCAGCTGGAGTGGAGTTAAATTCTTTGGAAATTTTGAAATTGGGAGGCAAAAGAAGCCAAGAAATCGGGTGATTTGCATACATTTGCATAAATTAACACTTCTTTATCATGCAACTTTCAACTGCTTTACAAGCTACAAGGTAAACCCAACCTTAAAAAGACATTTGCTGTAATTTTTAGCATTTGTTCAATGTTCATCTCTGTGTATCAGCATTTGTTTGTTATTCTATCACTACATATAACACCCAATGCTGTATTTAGCAACATACCAGTGTGAACATAAATGACCATTGTTATTGTAGATAAATGAATTCTAGTCTGGACTTGATCTGAGATCTCTTTTCAACAAAAACAACCCTGACTGTTCACTGTATGGTTTGCATTGACATGCTAAATACTGGACATTTCATAACGCTTCAGGGAGGAGAACAAGATACTGCAGTAGATGCATAAAACAAACCACTGTGAACATTACCGAATTTGGCAGCTAAAGGAGTTTAACTAAACATGTTGAGTTTATCTGTCACCCAGGTAGCGTCTATGATCCTCTTTTGTAGAGATCAGAAATTCTGGGCAAATATTGAATTGGTGTTTTTTTTCCTTGGCCCCCCCTAAAAGATTGTGGTACTTTTGTCTGCCCCCCCCTAAATTTTCTTGGGAAAAATGGGTGGCCCCCCCCCTGAAAATCCTCCACCCCCCCTGGAAGTAAATTCTGAATCGTCCCTTAGTTCACACACTCACTGGAGGTGAAGGAAGTCAGCATAGACCACCCCGCCCATAGTCGTCAGAGGTGCTCGCAGCGCCGTGTTGCCTGGCTAAAAAGTCGATCGACGGCTGAGAGTGTGAGGCTGGAGGCCCTGTTCGAGAATTTGCATCCATATGTGCAAATCAGCTTTCGAACGATGATGACATGCACGGTACGTGAAAGTACCCATGATGCAATGCGATTTGTACACACGGAGATCGGCCTGCCCGTATCCCCATTGCGCGTATGCACCCATAGAAACACGATACACTATTGTTGAGTACATGCAGGTACAGTCATCAGCGCGTTGCGATCGCCTCGAAAATATTTAGACTGACAGTGGAAGTTTTTCTTGTATTCACGTATATGTATTTATCATCGGCCAGATATAAGGATTGAACTTTTAGCACAAATGCTGCGATGTCTGATACATTGATAGCATGCATTACCAAGTGAATGTCATGTCAGCTCTGGCTACGCGGTGACACTGACAGAAACACATTTTGGCGAACGCAAGCTGCACTGAATCGACACCCCTTCCAAACCAGCAAAGCTGTTGACGCCGGGTGTGAGGATTTAATGGACCGCAGTTTTCAACAAGCGATCGTGAAAGTTCTGTAAACATTTCAGTATCCTGTGATCGTGCAGAAACAGCGTACTGCGTAGCGCCTTTGTAGTTTTACGTACGGCCAGTGTTGTTTACATCAGCCGGTCCCCGGGAGAAGACGGCAACGCAACCCTAAAAACGCATCGTAACAAAGAGGTTTAGTCAACAGTTGGCAATGCAAAGCCACATTCCTATCTGTTCTAGTCTTTACAGTTCAAGGACCGTGCAAAAATGAACATTGATTCATATTTCGTGCGATCGAGAAATTACATGATTAATACCGGTACATAATACACAGATCCCGGGGGGTAACTCCATGGCTAATAGTACGGGGGGGCTCCGCACGAACATGGAAACCCAAACTGTTGTGATACCAGTTTTGAGCAAAAAAACCCTACCCTTTCTGATACCTAGTTGTGGAAACGCAGCTATCTCTTGGCGGGGTAGCGTGAGTTGCTATGTGAGTGGCGGGGTTGACCTTTGACCCGCATAGCAACTCACGCCACCCCGCCAACAGATAGCTGCGTTTCCACGGCTATCTGATACCATACAATACCATACGTATACAGATACGACCATAGGCGGCCCATACATATTGATAAGCTTATTATTGAGTTTTTCTAAGTTTTCTCTGTCACTGTCAGTCCCACTCCTTTTCTTCATGCTCTGACTGATCGTAGTAAATAAAATAAATGACTATATAGCCTAACCTATAGCCTCTTGACTCTTTATTCATTTTACACTCCACAAGGACGTATATCTCTCATACACACATGCTGTAATTGATTAGTCAACATAACTAATTATGCTAATCCGTGGACTTATCAGAGGTTGGTCAACATCGTCTTTCGCGATGTTGACCAACCCGTAAAATCCCTGATAAGTCCACGGATTAGCATAATTAGTTGTGTTGACTAATTAATTACAGCATGTGTGTATGAGAGATATACGTCCTTGTAATGGAGTGTAAATAAATAAAGAGTCTACAGAGGCTAGGTTAGGTTATATAAACCATTTATTTTATTTATTCCGATCATTCAGAGCATGAAGAAAGAAGAGAAAATGATAGAGAAAACAGTGTGAAAAACTCAGTAATACTTATTGGGTCGCCTGTGATACGACTCACTCGCCTTGCGTACCAGGGGTACCAACAGCCAAACCGACAGATCGGAAATATTGATGGTAAATCTGGGATGTAGATACATGGGTTTCCAGTGTTGACAGCATGATTTTTTAACAAATGTCAGTTTGTGTTTTAAACCGGACCCTTTCTCATACCAACACCTCGTGAAAAGTATACCCTTTCTGATACCAAACAGTGCAAAAAAACGACCCCTTTCGCACGGACCCTCCCCGTATAGCCATCTATGGGAGTTACCCCCCCCGGGACACAGATACAGCCAATGAGCCATGTCATTTGTATTTGTTTCAGCGCCGTGTCTCGTACGATTTTAATCCCGGCACAAGCGAGCGTAAGCCTGAGTACAGTGCATGTGCATACAAAAGCAAAATTATAACATTGCAAAGTACATTTTTCATTCCAATGTGACTGTCTGTTTTCAAACTCTATCTCCTCCCTCGATTTTGGGGTCAACATAGGCAAGCAGTATATCGTTTGAATCGTATTTAGTTGCACGACAATCTAATGTTGACCATTTCTCAAAATCCACGTTTGTAATCGAGAAATAGCCAAAATTCCGTTAAAAATCTCATTTTTTACTAAATAATTGCGCTGAAATTTCCAAATGACGGTCAAATAAAAATCTGGGAACATAATTTTACTCGGAGCAAGCATGGCAATGGCGTATGCACTCTTTCAGGCATCATTGATAAAAAACCAGAGAAGAGAAAGCTAAAAATTAAAAAAGTGAAGTTTCAGGAAAAGGAGTTTGGAAAATGGGTAGGTCGGATCACCCACTGAGTACGAGTATATGATTTTGTTACCATCAGTTATTATGACAGGACATGTCGACAAATATAAAGTCATAGGTTTTAATGAATTGATCCTTATTAAACTGATTAAACGTTGCATAAACTCACAAAAAACAAGATGATGATGAAGCAAAGATTGAATGGGGGAAATGAATGAAAGTTTCAGGATGGGTTTTGAAAATTGGAAGGTTGGATTACCTACTGAGTATACATGTAAGCTTAGATTTGTTACCATCAGTTTTTATGACAGGACATACCAACAAAAAAATATATGACAGAAAGTCATTGTCATAAAATTAGGCTTTAATGAATTGATCAGTTTTCAACTGATCAAGTATTAGGCCTATAAGCCTTACATTTATAAATATAACCCACAAAGGAAAAGAAGATAACGATGATGAAGCAAATATTGAATTAGTGAAAGTTCTGACACATTTCCACAAAACTATCTAGGATAGACCTTTTGAACTGTCGTTTGTTGACAGTTATAGTTTTCAACACTTCTGTACAGTTATAATTTCAAACACTTCTGTGTCATTTCAGGTCATAAATTCAACACTTGACTCGTTCCTTTATGAATGGCATAATTCATTCTTCAACTCAATATAGCTGTGGCACCTTCACATTCTCAAAACAATTTATGGCACCTTCAAGAACCAGAAAACGGTGTAGCAAAGAGTGTTGTTTGTTATGATAAAATTTCAAATGCTACATTTGTGAATGAATACAACTGAATGCAGACAAAATAAGTAGATATCAATAACCACTGATACCAGAAATAAACCAGTGTATCCAGAAATACCAAGTTCTACTTGAATTTTGAGGGGTGTCTAGAAACAAAATATTGATAAGCGTTGATCATTTATTGCTTGGTTTGCTTTTCACAAGAATGGAAGTAAGGTCATGTGACATTTTAGTATGATTTAGTGTAGCTGTAAATATCATGTTGCGGTATCGGGCCACAGTTTGAAATGGATAACACAGGTGGAAATTGGCAAGACTAAGTTCTATAAATTACCCTATTTTAAATGTTATCCCTCAGCTACAACATCATGTATTTACCTTGAGATTCAAGATTCTCGCCCATCTAAATCTAAATCTTCTAGTCACGAGTTACCTGAGCCCCTCCAATGGCAGAGACACATTAGACACAAGATGCCGGGGAACAAGAGTTTGATTTATTTGATCATTTTTCCTACCTCCCCTGTTTTATATTTTCTGACAATTAAATAAAGATCACCGTGGAAGGGATTGACATAATTTTGAAATCCCCAATTCTTGCTGTATATCAAAAACAAAGTAACTGTAAAAAAAGCTTATCATATCATTGTCTCCAATCAAATTCTGTAAAACATTTTTCCCAATATGATTTTTTTGTGAATATGCAACTTTGTAGTCGAGGCAACCGCTCGCAATATGTTAATGTGGGTCAAAGATCAAGCCGACAATAACAGGAAAATGTGAACATTTTTCTTAAATCATGTGTCAAAACTGCAGAATCTGATGTGAATACTTCAATAGA
Source organism: Ptychodera flava (assembly GCF_041260155.1). Taxonomy (NCBI): domain Eukaryota; kingdom Metazoa; phylum Hemichordata; class Enteropneusta; family Ptychoderidae; genus Ptychodera; species Ptychodera flava. Next base: position 45,961,637 of record NC_091931.1, on the reverse strand, counting down.
AGTGCCTTGGGGTGGGGTGGGGTGTGCTCTAACATATCTACTTCTCAATCATTTTGGTAGCGCATAAAGCTCAAACACAATATAATTGGGAACTATTTCATTCAGCAGGGTTCTGCGAAGCATCTTGTAGTATTATAAATTGTTACACTAGCAGTCGCCTATTAAATTAACATGTGCTTTGTCATTCTTGCATGCGTAATTTTCAGAAATGTAATCTAAAAATGCGGACAAATATTTATTCTTGCACATTAATGAGAGAACAGAGACTTAAACTGTGAATATTATAGTCCTATTAACACAGGCGTCTTGCCAGACGGGGTGTTTTGGGCCATTTTATAGGTTTCATAGCTGACAAAGGTGACAAGTTTTAGTGTGCATGCATCATATTTACATAATAATTTGCATATCACTGTCACCAGCAGACTTCTGCTGATGTGCAAGGTGCTCAGAAGGTTATATCTGATTGGTCAATTGTTAGTATTCGCAGCAACTTAGAGAGTCTAATTGTATTATTTATTTATAATTGTAAGGTTCAACCACCCAATTGGATAACAGCTTCCGAGATGCTGCACATCAGCCTGCACACTTGGCTGCTGGTTGTTTTGCATGCCGATGACATTGAAACGATGGACATGATATGTTATGCTACCATAGCCTGAATAGGAAACGGAGCTGATTGCAGCTTCTCCTTGATTCCTGTGTTGATTTACTTAAGTGTTTGGCATGACTAAAATTGCAGAATTGCAGGACTCCCATAAAATGTGAATCTGCGGGGCGTTTTTTATACCCTTTGCCCTAAAGGTGAACTTCAAATATCACACGAAGACCATGAATAACAACACAATTGTGCATTGTCTGTTTCCCCTGGGTTCCAAAATCTTGTAGCAAATTTGGCTAGAAGACCTAAAAATTTTTTCGCCAAACCAGATATTCAATTAGCCAAGCCGATACCACTGATCACAAATGATGTCATTTCTTTCTCATTAATATGCAAAAATAAATATTTGTCTGCATTTTCCGTAAGAATGACGGAAATAATCCCTGTTAGTGCTACTATGGATACTAAAAGTAACACCAATTTATGGTTCAGATTACAAGGTGCCAACATCAGCCACACATACGACATAAAATTAGTCCGAATTCCAAGCGACACTTGTCCAAAGTTAGGCTATGGATGTCCATCCACGGTTAGGCGTATGCAAAGTTATTCACTAACAAACCTGAAATCGCTATCGTGCGATACTGTACATATCGCTACAGACAACGGCACGAAACCTGGTTCACCATACTAGTTTTTTCAAACGAATTAGATATCCATTCTCGTAGCAGTTCGAAAGTAAAATACTCTCAGACTTGAGAAATATGTGCATTTTTTAGACAGCCCACAGCGTATCAATGGCGCTTGGGTCAGGGGTCAGGGGTCATCATCAAAGACGTCAGTGTGTATTCACAGCCAGCTTGAATCATGCCATGGGTCGCGGAAATCATGGATCATAAATCCAAATGTTCACGTCTATTATGTAAACAGAACCGTAAAATATCAAATATATACCCTTTTGATATGGAGAAACATCTTTTTGTTTCACTGACGATCAAGTTAAATGCTCAAATATCGCAACAAGACTTGCGTATTTATTTGCACGTTGTGAACGCGGAACTAGGCCCACTCGGCGGACGAGCGAGCGCTTCTCTGAAAGTCTGTATACGATGTCACGTCACAATACACCACGGTCCGTGATACACTGAAAATTGTCGCGAATTTATATTTAAGGGAGCCAATTCACACAAGTTTCTAACACCGGTAAAGGTATTTTCTTGTTGGCAGCAATACACCACGAACATTTTCGCTATTCAGGAGTGCCTTACTCGCTCTACGTTCTAAAAAATGCCATGCATATGCTTTTGACCATAGGCGCCTGGCACATTGCTGGGATAATAATCGTATTTAATATGTAGAATGTCTATATCGAACTTGATTATTAAATAAAAGAATCACCGTACGCGATATTGGTGTAGGCCTATAGGCCTACATGTTGACTGGCGAATGGCTATGGCCATGGCTGCCTGGCTCGGGCCCGGTGAATGCACTGCATAATCACCAATGTGTAGAATGTTTACATGACTTGATTATTTATTAAAGGATAACGGTACTGATATCAATGTACATGTCGGCTAGCTTAACCGAGCGGCTGTAGAGCTCTGCAGGGCTTTGGCCCGGCTTTGGCCCGTTGTCCACTGCTGCACAGACAGGAAGACATGTACATTGATATCACGTACCATTATTCTTTAATAAATAATCAAGTCATGTAAACATTCTACACATTGATGATTATGCAATGCGTTCGCCGGGCCCGAGCCAGGCAGCCATAGGTAGGCCTACAATGCCAGTCAACATGTAGGCCTATAGGCATACTCTAATATCACGTACGGTGATTCTTTTACTGAATAATCAAGTCGTATATAGACATTCTATATATTAAATACGATTATTATCCCAGCAATGTGCCAAGTGCCTGTGCTTTTGACCCCGGGTTTTGCCCATGCATGCCGCTACCTTCCTTTCCAAATTCACGGTCGACTTTCCTACATTGATCATCATTTTTCTTTCCATTTCATAGCTTTTATACTTGCACTTAAAATGTGTGTTGTAGGGGTGGTTCCCCCCATATTGGTGGAGCAGCCAAAGTCAAAAAGGAAAGTTTGCCGTTTTGCTTAGTTTCACCGTCACTACGATCCTTCAATTCAATTCAGTGTTGACGATGACATGGCTTGTCACTGCACGGAGTTATCTGTAGGCACACATTGCGCGTAGTCAAACCCAAAACTTCGCAACATTTTAGTCAACTAGTCATGATAAACATTCGGTACTATTGATTTGTGAGTTATTTCGTTACAATTTTATTCATACTGTATGTGTTACAAAGGTCGGGGATGCACAGAGTACGTTGTGGAGGGACCGTGGTATAAAGTATTACGTCTCAAGTTGAATGCAGGACATGTGCGCGCGGACAAAGTGATGACGTCATAGTGCAATTTTCGATTCGCAAGTTTGGCTAACTTTTGCCAAAATCTTCTCGCCAAACGCTACTTTTTTCTCGCATTTGCGATTTGGCGAGCGGGCAGCGGAAACACTGATGTGATTTTGTATTCAAGCTATGCAACAGGCTGTTATCTAAGGGAGCCTTCAGTAATTACAGGAGGGAGGGTTGGCTGGGGAGATTAGGGAGGGTCACTTTTAAGAAAAGCGTCCAAGGGGGAGGGCCACTTTTTATAAACCCATCTTTTTGGGAGGGTCACTTTTAACAGAAGATAATTTTACGGACAAACCTTTGAATGTCCATTTTAATATTTCCTGAATAGGAAATTGTCAGCGAAATTACATACACATTATCGGCAAGCTTCACAAGCAAAGAAGATGCAGTGTTATCCTATACCTCGAACAGTTAAAACTGGTGAAAGATAATTAAGAGACAAAAATATATGGGACAGATGGCAAAGTCAGATGTCCATAAATGCATAGATATTGTTAGTTTTATGTGTTATATTGGCAAAAAAATAATTGATCATAGTTCTCTCATTATAGCCTACCATCTATAGTAAATCAACATTTTGGTGAAATTCCAAAATCCAATTTCTTGCAAACAAATACATTTGTAACCACCCTAGTCTAATCAAATACAGTAAACGAATAATCAAGAGTACATAAATACACAGATTTACCTAGTTTTGTATTTGAAAAATATTATTCAGTTTCCTTATAGACTAGCACGTGTCAACCTTTTGGTGAAATTCCAAAATCCTATTTTGTGCACAAAAAGCCATTCGAAACCACCGTAGTCTAATCAAATACATTTATATCAATAATTAAGCTTACATAAATTTGGAAAAAAATTATTCAGTTTCCTCATAGACTACCATGTGTAGTAAATCAACATTTTCAATGAAATCAAAAAATCCAATTTCTTGTACACACATGCACGTTTTACTTCCCACTTCAAGCAAAGTACATTTACATATATCATCAAACATATATAAATGTACAGATAGCTTGTTGTTTGTGTGTGTGTGTGTGTGTGTGGGTGGGGGGGGGAATTGTCAATAGTTTGTCTGATAGACTCCCATATATTGACATTTTAGGGTGAAGCTATGTATCAGCCACATCTTGCTGCCTTAATAATTGTACAAAATGTGGTGACCCTCCTGCAAATGCATTGATAAATTGCAACCCTCCCTCCCAAGAGGTCAGTCCTTCCCCTGTAATTTCTGTCTGCAACCATGGATGTAAAAAATTTTTTACATCCATGCTGCAACTAACATAGCAATTAAATTAATTGTTATGTAAATTAGCTGATATTGTTTCAGTTATTCCTGGGAAGAATACTGTATTTGGTGAGGAAGAGGTGTCAAGTTTTCGAATGCCGTACAAGGGGGAGGGTCACATTTTAGATCAGATAGGGAGAGGGTCACATTTTACAGTACAGGTGCATACAAAATTCCCCCTACCCAACCCCCATGTAATTACTGAAGGCTCCCTATATATACCACAAGTCAAAAATCCCTGGTAACTGCCAAGTCTTCTTGTCTGTTGTGTGTTAATTGCTCTCTGGCCTGATCTTGTAAATAAGTTACATCATGAACAATGACTGAAACATTTCTTCAACCACATCAGAGTTGACATCTGCTGTCCTTTCTATTAAATTGTTACAATCCTTGTTACTTTTTGGGATTATTCTTGGGACTTAATGCTGATCAAGTTGCTGGTCAGTGTGTCTAGTTTAGCATAAAATTTGCATAAATTCTATGTCATATTCTTCCAGATTGCAATGTGTTTCCCGAGCGTGTTCTTGCATCTTTGACGCAAGATTGAAAACAGTGTCCCCCCAAAATAACGTTTGTGGTTCACTGGGAACGAGAGCACACTAAAATCAGGGCTCAGTATTTCACTGTAGTCCAGCGTCCACAGACAGACTTATTGTCATGTTCACATTGCAAAATTTGGGTCGGCCCTGGTTTGGGTCGGCTTAAAATTGTCAATGTGAACGGGCCGGGTTGGCCAAGGGCATGCTGGTCTTGTTTTGACCAAGCAAGAAGGGGGGTCCAGGACATGCCGTTAAAATTGGGTAGGGTCCAAATTGCATGTCTGACGATATTGTTTGGTTGATCCTAGACTCAGATGACGCCCTACTGAACCGAAAAGTTTTCATTCAAGTCTTTATCATCCCATATATGTTCTCAAAACAATATCTTCCCACCAGATTTTGCTCTGCAAGCCTGGACCATTATCATCTGATTAACATTACTTTTAAGACAGGCATTAATTAAACAAAGATGTCAGAAACACTGTGCACTGGTTTTTTCTGCACCATCTGTGAGTCAAATTCTGTCTTGTCTTGTAAGTTCATCCATACTGGAGATTTCTCTGCTGGTTCAAATGTCGGTTAGCTGTCAGATTAGCTCTTTTTGCAAGTAAAATCCACAAGAAACAATAACTCTAAACAGGTCAAAGGCCACAAGTGGCAATCCTGGGCCAGTACTAGATCCTGTACAATGTGAATGCAAACCAAATCTTTTCCCAAAAGATGATTATTTATACCCAGCCAAGGGCTGACCCAAATTTTGCAATGTGAACGTAGCATATGTATACATCTCAGGGCTTGAAATTAACATTTTTACCTGGTAGTCCACTTTGGCTACCATTTTCTAAAATTGGTAGTTTAGGGATATTTTTCCTCAACCAGGCAAGAAAAGACCTATTTCTAAAGATTCTGTACATGAAGTGAATTTTCTAGTCATTTGATGTGAACAATACCCAAATACCTATAATACCCATTTAGGAAACCAGTACGGCACCATGGACAACAGTGACAGCCAAGTCTGGTGACCCATTGACAACCAATTTGATACTCAGAGTTGTATGCAAGTTTTGATAGTTGTCATGACAATGACTTTCTCTCAGCATGTGAGACACACTGTAGCAAAGCAGGGCTAAAAGTAGAGCATAGGCTTTCTGTTCAGGGGAGGAAACATAATTTCAGTGTAACTGTGATTGATATATTATGATCAAAATGTTGTGAAAATGCATTTTCATTGGCCATAATTTCCTGTGCCTGTCATCCAAGCTTAGTACATCAATTCAGACATTGAAAACATTGTTGCAAAATTCCACTGCACTGTCATCTTTGTAATTTGCATTAAAAGTCATAGTCTGGCTTTTCTGTATCCAGCTGGGTTTGAACAGTCAACAGGTCCCTCAGATCTGTAGCTGCAAAATGATGGACATTGCATGCCAAGTACTGACTGAATTTCATGTCCCAGGCACTCCCCAGGCTTTGGTAGTCTGTTTTGGCTACCATTTCAATGATTTTGGTAGCCCAAGGGAAAAGTTGGTAGTCTGTGGACGTGGGACTACCACTAATTTCGAGCCCTGCATCTTCAGGCTGCAAATTACACACTCAGTAGCCCATACAGGTTATTGATTTTTTGAGACCCCCAGACATGTAAAATTTCGTCTATATTTTTTCATCATAATGGTTAAGTACTCCATTACAGTCAGCGATTCATGGTGATCGCGAGCAAGCCAACATGCATCCACTAGGCCATTGGATATAAAGCAATGCCACACTATTTTAAAATGTAACATTATAATAACCAGACAGTGATGTTTGAAGTGGAGGCCTCTATCATTTAAAAAGAACGACTAGGTCAGAAGTCACCTGAATGAATGCGCTACTGTTAATTACCATATGCCAGTGACATAAAGAAAGCTTCCCAAAACATTTTAACACTTTGATACTTGTGTAATACATGAAACAATGTTTCATTTTCTTTTTTGCAGAATTTACAAAGGGAATAATCATGTGTAGAAATGCTCATTTTACTAAATTGAGCATTTGTATACAAAATATTGTGCAAAAATGATTTTAAACTGATTCCCTCAGTTTTGAGTCAATGGTGGTCTTAAATGGAAGTACATAAGACTGCTCCCAACATGATATATTAATAATGGTATTCATTTCATGTTCAAAATACACCTCTCACCTGGCTTCAATAAAGACATTACAGTTTTAGCATTAGGCTAATGCTTTCAATAACATCAGCAACTTTGGCTAATGTTGCCGTAATTGAAGTAGCAAAAATTAGAAACTGATTAGCCATTTTTCCATTGCAATCTTATTGACAAATCATTTACGGGCAAACATCAGAGTTCTCCATTGCGAACACTTGTGAAATTTGTTATTAATGCACATTTGGCATTTTAGAAGTCTGTCACTGTATCTCAGCCATAACTTGCTCAAGTCTGTTGGCAAATAAATATTAATTTAAAAATATAATAAATTGAAGGAATTACTTCAGGAGACTCTGTTGTGGATTATAGGTTGTTCCATTATGAGCTGTTGTCCTTAGCTGTGGTGTTTTACAACTTTTAACCTCTCCAGGGGTTAAAAGTCATAAAGTAAAAATCAGTCTCTAAAAGGCAAGAATCCCATCTTAAAAACCACAGCTATAAACCCCCTGTTGGCTGTTGCGTAGATCGTGGGGTGAGTGTGTTTGCCCAGCCAGTAACTGCTACCGAGAAAAGCTAAGTGAATGGGGTGGGGGTGGGGGGTAGTCTATCTCAGCCACAGAAATTGTTTGAACTTACGATGCCTTCACTGTTCTTCCAATGCACTCTACTAATGTACTCCATTAATGTACTAATCTTACGAGTTGGCCATCGTTGACTCTGCGTTTCTTGTTGACTTGTTGAGACGTACTGTCTGTCATCTTCAAAATCATCTGAATGACAATGACCACTGCCAAAATGTGATAATATGTCTTGTGATATTTATGCTGTTTTCCATTTCTCTGACATCTTGAGGAAAGTTGGAAGCTAACATGAGTGGGGAATTTGACTTGCCATGTTTATTTAAATTACAGTTATGATGACAAACTCCTGAAGGTTTGTATGAGTGTCGTGAAATAATGTGACATCAAAACAATTAAAATGGCGGCTGAGTGAATGACTGTGTTATGTGGCACATTGTGAATGATCATATACCAGAAAGATTGAGCAAGAACTTTGCCACAGTGACAAACAAAGGGCATGAAATTTTCGCCAAATTGAATTCGATTTCGTCTTTGCGAATTTGGCAAAAGCTCGTGCAAACACTGCTTATCTTTTAGTTTCTGAGTAAGTATTGCTGTACAGATTTCTAGAAAAGTAGACTCATTGCCAAAAATCTGCCTTATTTCATACTCTGTTGTCTCATTGTTTGTTTGCTGGTTCACATTTAATGTTGCACATGCTACTTACACAACTGGGAAATAATTGAAATCATTGTAATTACACCCATGTCTAACATTGTAAAGTTAATGGAGCCATTGTTGATAACTTATATTGTCATCAGTTTATTTCATCATTTGAATGAGGATTTTTGTCATTAACTGCATTACATGTGTTCAACAGGAATAACAGTGTATAGGGTGGTTTCAGTCGGGTTCAAACTCACAACGTACGAAACCCAGTCACCTAGTGGTGAAGCCACAGACAAAACCGCTTGGCCAAATCCCCAATCTCAAAAAATATTGGTTCAATAACCGAGCTAAGTTGTTACAATTTTTCTGACTGCAACCCCTCCACACGCTGTACGAGATTCGTGAAGCACTCACGTTCGTACGCTTATTATCACACATCGCACACAAACTTTATTGAAGCGAAGCAATGAATAAATCGCTTAAACTGGGCAAAAGATAGCCTCAGAATGTGATTAAATTACACAAAAACTTCAAGTTTTGACCACCAAATTTTACAGTTGATCACCGAAATGGAAACTGGGTAATCAAAATGGAAAACTGCCTAAAAATTGAAAGTTCAAACTGTTTGCAAACTCAACAGCACTTAAGGGGTGCTTCATCCAACACAGCGTATTTTGCTCAAACACCACTTTTTTGCGAATATTCATACAATTTTATTGAATTTGTTAACCCAAGATTACAATATTGCTTGGGTTCACCTTTTAGCTTGTCAAGCAGTGGTAAGTGATGTGATAAAAAAGTGTTAATTTATGAAAATGTATGCAACTCACCCAATTTCCTGGCTTCTTTCTACTCTCAATTTCAAGATTTCCAAAGAATTCAACTCCAGTCTGGCTGGGTCAAATTTTCTGAAATTTTCACATTATGTTCTGTCAATGCTATATAAAAAAACGACTATTTTGTTTGGCAATAAAGTGCTTACATTTTGAATAAGAGGTATTTTAATTTTGTCTATCATGATTTCAATCACTTTTTTGAATGTCAGTCTTTCAACCCTTGCCAATTTAGAATGAGGATAAATAATTCAAAATAAAATAGTCATTTTTTTCTACATATACTCGTCTTTCAAGTGAAGTATTACGTTTCAGAAAATAGCATCAAGTTTTTGACTTAAATTAATTTTTATCATTAATACCAAAATTGAGGTTTTTTACCCCAAATATACACCCACTATTGCTACCATAATAAACTTTACAGTCTCTTCTTTTTGAAAATATATTGTATGAGGGGGTTTGCTTGTAATCTTTGATTAGGAATATTGCTTTGAAAAAAACTGTGTTGGCAACATGCAGCTCCACCTTAAAGCTGCAATTTTCAATCCCAGGTTCTCGTATTAGTGGAGTTCTCCTCCCAGTCAAACACTTGGCCAGTACGATGTTTGATTTCTATAACATTAATTACACGAACTAATCTCAACCTTTTGGCACCTTTTGCTAATCCTGCAAACAGAGTTTATTAAGCTTTTGATTGACAGTCGGTTCAAATCCAATGGTCATTGATTCCCCACCACCAACGTTAGAATATTTCCTAAAAAATTGTCTTCCACTGGCCGAGAATGATTGAGTTCCATGGTGGTAAAAACATAAAACCAATGTAGGCTGCTATTCTAATTCAAAAGGTCATTAAATGTGTCAATTAGTAATTAATCAGCAGGATGTTGCCAAACATTTTTGCATTCTATCATAACACTGACAGATTATCACCTGTATCATATTTCACAAAGTTTGATGCAGTGCTTCTTGACATTCACCCTAAAAACAAAAATTAATTGTAAATGCAAATTAGCAATTAATTTAAACGATACAGCAAAATGTTATTGAATTGTATTTACAACACTATGAGACCAACATCTGCACCGTTTCATCAAAATTGATGAAGTATTTGTGTATATATCACTCTAATTAAGAAAGTTCATTACATATACAATTACAAATTAATTAACTTGACACTGATTAATGTCTTTATTCACTGTAAAAGCAATGTGAGCTTGACATCTGTACCAAGTTTCATGAAATTTGATGCAGTATATCTTGACATATCAGCCTAATTACGAAAATCCATGAAATTGGTGCACTGCTACATATCTTGAAATAAATTGATGTGCATATGTATGACATAGGTCAATGTCATTGTACCAATTTTGAATTATATTGGTGGAAATATGTCTGAGTTATGGCTCTGTAAATAAAAAAGCGTAACAAAATGGCCAACAGGCAGCCATATTGCATTGGATTGTGAAACCAACAGACATGCATATTTATGACATAGGTCAATGTCCTTATACCAACTTTGAATAAAATCAGTTGATACATGTCTGAGTTCTGGCAGCGGACATGACAAAATTGTAACATAATGGCTGCCATGCAGCCATTTGATCTTACAATCTAAAAACCCAATGTGCATATGTATGACATAAGTCAATGTCTTTCTACCAACTTTGAATAAAATCAGTTGAGACTTGCCTGAGTTATGGCTCTGGATATGAAAAAAGACCATAACAAAATGGCTGCCATAGAGGACATATTGAAACACTGGGAAACGCTGTATATTATTTCAAAATTTAAATACCAAATTGATGATAGCAATTGATGAAGAACTGTCAGCTTGTGGAATTAAAGTTGTTACGTGCAGAGAAAACGAACAAAAGGGTGAACTCAGCAGTTTACGTGTAAAACAAAATTTATTACGGAAAATAAAACTAATTGCTAAGTCAGGTATAGAATACAAACTGTAAAAGTGTACAGATTACTTATCTCAGCTGGGACGGCAAAGCTGCAGTCTCAGAGTTGTAACAGTCAGTCGTATAAATGAACAGTTCTTTGGCTTGCAGGCTTGAAGTTGCACAAAGTCCACAGTATAAATCTAGCGTTGTAGTGAAGGTCTTGAAGTCTTGAAATCAATACTGCTGGAGTTTCCAAAGACTTGAAGTAACACGCAAGAGACACGATCCCAAACGTCTGACTGCCAGCTGTGCACGTCCCTATTTATACTCATGTGCTTACATAAGAGCATATAAGAACAATCTAGAACTTTTATTGACATGCTAATTACTGTTCTAAAATTATCTCTCTTGCACAACTCAGTAAATTTCCAGAACATTCCAAACATGACTAATTGAATTCAAGGTTGTGAGGTCATTAAGGGCAGTGACCTTGAGAATGTTCTAGACTAATTGAACTCAGGTCATGATGAATGTGGGGGAAAATGACCTACATAACAGAGCACTATTTATAGTAACTGTGAAATTTCATATATTAATGATCTGCTTTCTTCTATTAAGTACTCTTAATTAAGTGACATCTGTAATCAACGATGAAAAATGTTGAAAATGAGTATATTGATACAGTGTGTTTTAAATGATGTGATATATTTTGTATGATTTTCCCATCTTTTTTTCTCAGGAGAAAGTGACTGCATACACTACTGGGAGAATTGGTAAATCCAAAATACCAGGCATGCCAAAATCTGACCCAGAGTACGTTCATATCCTTTGATAATAACTTAAGTTACATGTCGAGTTAGGAATATATTGGGGTGTGCGCAACCATTAACATTTTAAAGGCTTTATATATGAGAGAAAAGCCAAATTAACATGCTCGACTGTGCCTCACTTGATCATTTTGTTTTTGACTTTCCTCTTGCCCTTTCTGATTATAATTAAGCAATAATGCACCCCTCCAGGGCACACCTCCCACCTTTAATGGATGAAAACAAACTGTGTAACATAAATTGTACGAGGCGAGGCCCCATACATTATGGAGTGCAAAGATTGCTTTAGTTCATTATAGGTGGGAGGGGTACATTGTTGCTATTAGTGGGAGGGGTACATTGTTGCTATTGTTTTGTAGTTTTGGCAATGCAAGTGAATTAGTAGAATTTTGTACATGGGATTTCATTGTTTGTAGCTAACAGACTTTCATTATGAAAGAATTCTGACTGATGACTACCATGAAATTCATTGCCATATCATAATTTTACTCGACTCAGACCTTAGATTCAAAGAAAGGTTGGTTGTTTTTATCTGCAGCAAATGCATGTATGTTAACTGATGCCAATAAGGTGAATACATAACTGACCTGTTTTGAATTTTTTCTGACTTTCAAGAATTGATTCAAACTTAAATTGTACTACATCGTTTGATTTAAGCCAGGGATTTTAAGCAGTTTAATTTGAAAAGCGATAAAAAATAGCATGTCAGTTAGGCTGGGAAGTCATTGCAGTTTCATCTTTGTAGGAATTGTTACCTGTTAAGGTACATACCTGTATTATACCTGTATACAACCTGTATTAAATGGTGTATGTTCAACTTTCATGACTTCCAGAGAAAAGTTAATCAAATGTTGCATATGTACATTCATGTACATTCAGACAAAAACGTTTGAAAATCTAGAGTTATACTGAATGGGCATGAACAACTGAGCATATTAAATGTTGGCTGAAAATGGCGTACCTCGATTCTAAAACCTCATTTCATAATGTTGACCCCGATAATTGGATATATATCACATGTATATGAGAAACAATTTTTTTTGTTAGTAGAAAGCTCAACCTAAGTTTTTCATTAAAAAATAAAAGAACCTTCTTCTATACATTTAACAGAAATGGCAATCTGTCTGACATAACTGCTGCGGGAAGTTTTCATGAATTTCTACTGAATCTCCATTCCAAGTATGGCCCTGTTGCATCATTCTGGTATGGCAGTCAATACTATGTCAGCCTGGCTTCTCCAAAGGCATGGAAGGATCATATCAAAATCTTTGACAGACCACGTATGTATTGTGTAGTATATGTACTATGTATTGTATAGAGAGACACGGAGGCCGTTGTTCACTAGTCTCAAGCATGAGGAGAGTATACTTCATTCTGCACATGCGCACTACAATAATACGTCACTACATGAATATATTAGCATATATTACACTGCTTCCCCTTTTAAAAGAAAAGTGTTACATGCCTGATTTCTACAAATAAACTACATCGCAAAATCTACAGATCTAATTTCACTACTGGTTTTCTAACTCTATTTGATCTTCTAACTGGTTCAGTAATTCCACTTGGTTTTACTGATGTCTCCTGACTTGGTGTTACTTTGTCAGATTTACTGGTACCATTAACTATAACTGCAGTATTTTCTTTAGGTTTTACTACATTTGGTATTTCAGTCGGATTTGCTCTAGGCATTTCTTTTACTGACTGTGGACTGAAATCCCTTACGTACACCTTTGATTCACTAGCCACTGGTACACTCATATGTTTGAACTCTGGTTCACTTTCTTCATAGGTTTTCACCATATGATCTGCATGAACCATTTTAGTCGTGGACCCAATTTTGACCATGTAATTTCTAGGTCCTTTGACTTCAATTACAGAGCCTAATAACCACTTATCTAGTTTTGACTCGGCTCTAGGATTTTTCACTCTTACAATATCACCAATTTCAAAATATCTCTCTTGTTTTCTATGACGATCAAACTGCTCTTTTTAGCTCCGCTGTCAGCGACGCGGAGCTTATCAAATAGGTTGATTATCCGTCGTCGTCCGGCGTCCGGCGTCCGTCGTCCGTCGTCGTCCGTCAACAATTGCCTTCTCCTCTGAAACCACAAGTCCAATTGCTTTGAAATATTATATGCAGTTCACTTGGGGTGACCTTACTTCAGTTTGTTCAAATCATGGTGAAATTTGCATATTTGTATTTTTGGGGCATTTTTTGGTGTTTTTGGTAAAAAAATATTCTTCTCTGAAACCGCTCGTTCGATTGCTTTGAAATTTGATATGCAGTTTGCTTAGGGTGACTTAAATCAGATTTGTTCAAATGGTGGTGAAATTTGCATATTTGTATTTTTAAGGCAATTTTTGTCATTTTTGGTAAAAAAATCTTTAAAAATCTTCTTCTTCAAAACTACTGGTCAGATAGCTTTTATATTTGGTACATATGTGCCTAGGGATGATCTTTTTCAGATTTGTTCAAATTGTGCAGAAATATGCAAATTTGCATTTTTAAGGCAATTTTTACCATTTTTGGTCAAAAAATGTATTTCTCAAAAAGTACTGGTCTGATAGTTTTGAAATTTGGTATACAGGTTTCTATAGATGAACTAAGTAATATATATTGAATTTCTGATGAAATCTGTAATTTTGTATTTTTGGGGCAATTTTTGCCATTTTTGGTCAAAAAATGTGTATTTCCAAAACTACTCATCTGATAGCTTTGAAATTTGGTATAGAGGTTTCTACAGATGAACTTAATGATATTTATGGAAATAATGATGAAATCTGCAATTTGTAATTTTGGGGCAATTTTTGCCATTTTTGGTCAAAAAATGTGTTTCTCAAAAAGTACTGGTCTGATAGCTTTGAAATTTGGTATACAGGTTTCTACAGATAAGCTTAGTAATATATATTGAATTTCTGATGAAATCTGTAATTTTGTATTTTTGGGGCAATTTTTGCCATTTTTGGTCAAAAAATGTGTATTTCCAAAACTACTTATCTGATAGCTTTGAAATTTGGTATACAGGTTTCCATAGATGAACTAAATGATATTTATTGAAATAATGATGAAATCTGCAATTATGAATTTTTGGGGCAATTTTTCCCATTTTTGGTCAAAAAATGCGTTTCTCAAAAAGTACTGGTCTAACAGCTTTGAAATTTGGTATAACTAAGTGTGATATTTTGAAATTATGATGAAATCTGCAATTTTTATTTTTGGGGGCAATTGTTGCCATTTTTGGTCAGAATATTTTATTCTCAAAAAACTACTCATCAGATAGCTTTGGTTGACATGTTCTTAGGGATGATCGGATGTGATATATTCAAAGTATGATGAAATCTTCAATTTTGTATTTTTGCAGCTAATTTTAGCCACATTTTTCTGGCCACTGCATTGAGTTATCAAAGATTTCCACCTTCTTCATCAACATGTGTCAAAAATAGTTATTCTGTACATAAACACAGCGGAGCTATATCGGCCGCTAGGTCGCTTGTTGTGCATTTTGTTTCTTTTCTACTCGCTTTGCAAGACTGGGTTTTACCAATTGCAATCTAGTACGAAACTGACGTTTGCACATTAACTCAGCTGGACTTACACCTGTTGTACTGTGAGGTGTAGTTCTGTATCTAAACAGAAATCTACCAATTCTACATTTCAGAGATAAAGACGCATCTCCTGCTAAGACTTGTTTAGTGAAGGCTTCTTTTACCAGCCTCACTGCTCTTTCAGCAGCGCCGTTTGATGCCGGGTGATATGGAGCTACTTTAACATGCTGAATGCCATTCTTTTTCATAAACAATCCAAATTCATCAGATGTGAATTGTGGACCGTTGTCTGAAACTAACTGCTCAGGTAGACCATGTTCTGCGAAGATTAATCTCAGCTCATCAATAGTACAATCAGCTGTGATTCTCTTCATAGGTTTTACATCTACCCATTTAGAATGACAATCAACAAGAACTAAGAAATAGTATTTCTTATCTTCACAAAAATCAATGTGAACTCTTTGAAAAGGTTTCATTGGCCATACCCACGGATGTAAAGGTAATTTAGCTGGCATTTGCCTTACTCTTTGACAAACTGAACATGCTTTCACTTTACTCTCAATATCCGCATCAATACTTGGCCACCATACATGACTACGGGCAAGTGCTTTCATGGCACATACTCCAGGATGTTCCCAATGAAGCTCGTCTAACAACCTTTCACGAAACTTCTTTGGAATCACCACTCGAGTACCCCATAAAATACAACCTTGTTCCGTTGACAGTTGAAATCTTCTACGATAAAATGGCTTAAATGCCTCAGACATATCTTTGAAATAACTGGGCCAACCATTCAATACAAGATCATACACTTTACTAAGAAGTGGATTAACTTTGGTTTCCTTAGCAATATCATCAGCTAAAACTGGGAAACTCTCATCTATTACGCTAACAGCAAATACACTGTCCTCAGCACCTTGTGTGCTTGGACTTGGTAGTCTTGACAACGCATCACAATTTGCGTGTGCTTGTGTGTTACGATACTCTATATCATAGTCATATGCCTGCAGAGTCAGTGCCCATCGTTGCATTCTTGCAGCTGCTATGGTAGGAATACCTGATTTTGGACCTAAGATTGCTAACAATGGCTTATGGTCCGTAACCAAAGTGAATTTCCTCCCATACAGGAAATCATGGAATTTCTTAACTCCAAATATCAATGAAAGTGCTTCCCTCTCAATTTGGGCATAGTTACGTTCACTTGGGCTTAGAGTTCTAGAGGCATACGCTATTGGTCTTTCATCACCATTTTCAAATACATGTGAGAGAACAGCTCCCACACCATAACTTGAAGCATCACAATCTAATTTCAGCTTCTTATTTGGATCATAGTGTACAAGTAAAGTTTCACTACTTAACTTTGCTTTACATTTCTCATATGCTTTTTGACATTTTTCAGACCACTTCCAGTCAACTCCTTTCTTTAACAATTCATGGAGTGGCTGTAAAGTTGTGGCTAAATTTGGCAAAAACCGATGGTAATATTGTACCATACCTAGAAATGATCGCAACTGTGCGACATTCTTTGGGATTGGAGCCTGCTTAATTGCTTGCAATGACGATTCTACTGGTCTCAATCCTTCACCGCTGTATTCTAAACCCAGATATACAGTACTTGCTTTGACAAATTCACATTTCGACAAATTGACATGAAGATTGTTATCACTTAATCTTCTGAGGACTTCCTCTAAAATATCAAGATTCTCATGAACATTATTTCCTCCAATGAGAATATCATCTTGTTTACATACACATTTCTGAATACCCTGTAAGATACAATCCATCTTACTCTGGAAAATCTTTGGTGCTGACTTCACACCATAAGGTAACTTAGTATAGGCATACAGGCCTTTGTGAGTATTACTGGTTAAGTACTTCCGACTTTCATCATCAACTGACAATTGTGCATACGCATGCGTCAAATCTAATCGTGAAAATACCTTAGACCCTGACAATTGAACATACAAATCTTGAGTAGTTGGCAGAGTACATTGCTCATCCTCAACTACCGGATTAATACTGACTTTATAGTCTCCGCATATTCTTACAGATTTATTCGATTTGGGAACGACAACAATAGGACTCGCCCATTCAGAGCGGTCTACTTTAACAATTACACCGTTTTCCTCTAACTTTTGTAACTCTGTTTCCACTGCTTCCCTGAGCGCATATGGAACTCTACGAGGTTTATGAAACACAGGCTTGGCGCCTTCTTTCACACGGATGTGAGCTTTGTGCCCACGCATACCATCGTAGCTATCAGAAAACACATTACTGTACTTACGTAAGACTGAATCTAGTTTGTCTTTCGTATTACCGGTCATACAATCACCGCTTTCTTTGCTAGCTTTTTCAGCTACACCTGTAAAAATCTTACCCCAATTTAATTTCAACTTTTGCAACCAGTTTCGCCCAAGTAATGTTGGTTTACCAGGGTGATCTACTATAATCAGTGGCAAGTTGACACGCTGACTTTCATAGCTCACTTCGACCGAAATTTCTCCACTAACGGAAATTGTATCGCCAGTGTAGCTTTTCAATTTAATTCCCGACTGTCTCAAAGGAATTTTCCGGAAATTCTTTTCATACTCTGACTTTGACATGATACTGTAGTCAGCTGCCGTGTCTACTTGCATGGACACTGATTTACCATTAACATCCAGTTTTACATAATAACCAGATTTTTCTCCACTTACATTCATATTAATGGAGGACTCAACATGATACACATTACAATTGGAATCATCACTGTCGCTATCTGCTTCAGTGACAGCCTTTACTGATTTTGACTTACCAGACTTCGGCTTTTTACCACTTTTGTTATCTTTGCCCTTTGGTTTCGGCTTACAAAATTTCGCAAAATGACCACGTTTAGAACACTTATGACACTCAACATTTTTGTGTGGGCAATCTTTAGCCAAATGATTATTTCCACACCTATAACACTGTATAGTCTTAGAAGAGTCACGTTTGCTTACTACTTTACTGATCGTCCCTTTACTTGAAGTGTCCTTCGCCATTTGATTCGACTGGTGCAGTCCCGTTTCCATCGATATCGCGATCTCGCACGCTTCGACGAAACTCAACTCTGAAATGTCTTTCATAGTCATGAAGTGCTGACGAATTTTCGAGTTGTACAGTCCCGTTACAAGTTTGTCCCGCAAAATTCTGCCTTGACAGCACTCCTTGTAGTTACAGTCCCGCAGCTTCTGCTTCAACGCGGTTATGTAGTCTTGCACCGATTCTCCTGGCTTCTGGTCCCGCTTCAGGAAATGGAAAGCTCCGGCAAGTTCCATCCGCGCTGGATCGTAGTACTTTTCCAAGCACGCCACGATCTCTGCTAGCGACTTGTCTGCTGGTTTTGCTGGCAGGAGTATATCCTCCAACTCGGAGAAAGCCGTTTGACCAATGCAATATAAAAGAGCATCTTTCTTGCTTTCTTCCTCCGTGATGCTGTTGACACGGTAGAACCTCTCCATCCTATTGTAGTAAGACTTGAAAGTACTTTTCGTCTTGTCGAAAGCTTCAGTCGTAGCACGTGTTATTTGGGCGTTGGCCATTATCGCTTGTTTACTTTATCGCTTAAGACAAAGGAATGTACTTGAAAACTTAAACTTCGGGTGACACAGTCTTAAATCTTCAGATTCGCTGAGATTTTCCCCGACTGCACTGCGTAGAACAACTGTTCAAAGTTTTTCGAGTTACTTTGAAGTTACTTCTCGCTACTGGATCGCTTCCACTGTTCCGATCCTCTGCCCCAAGTTCCGCTCGACGGCGTGGCACTCTTCCTTGCTAACTGCTTGATAGTCCGAATTGAATCTGCCGCTTTTTCTCCGTTCTCCGACCTCGATTTTGTTCGAAACAACTCACACGTTGCGCGAACAATGCACTTTGCACTCTAAGGTCACTGATGTTTTATCCTCGTCGCCACTTGTAGTATATGTACTATGTATTGTATAGAGAGACACGGAGGCCGTTGTTCACTAGTCTCAAGCATGAGGAGAGTATACTTCATTCTGCACATGCGCACTACAATAATACGTCACTACATGAATATATTAGCATATATTACACTTTGATATACATTTATGCCATTATTAGTCACTGTCTGATGAAGTATGGAAGATGGACTTATGAATTGGGCTTGGTGCATGTGTCTGTCCTTCTGTCAAGAACTGTATAATGGATATGACAGGACCAATTTGTCTTTAAACTTGGTATATAAGGACAACACACTATGGCATAAGAAAATGCACATCAATGTACTTTGTCATCCAATCTAATATGGTGTCCAGTCAACTAATTTGTGCAATGGACTATTATTTACATATGATTTAATTGATTTCATTCAAAGCAGGAGCAAAGTATACTATAGCTTATATATGCACTAAGGGCAATTAGCGGTCAATTTTAGCCAGTGGATCTAAACTAATATGTGGCTGTCCATTGTTGTATGTTGTCTGTTGTCAGTCAAGTTTTTGCATACAGCTAGGCTTCTTCTTTAAAATCACTAGATTTTTATCCCTGAAGTAGTCCTGATGGAGATGTTAGGACGGTGTGGAAATTTTGAGCTCATATGCGTCATTTCTGTAAATATGTTACTTCTGTCACACACTTCCATCAAATTCCTGAAATTCCATGGATGCTACAATGTACCGTATGGCTGGGATTTGTGTTATTGTGTTTTTTATACAGAGGAGAGTAGTCATAGCAAGACACAGCCGTAATCTGTATGTCAGTGCAGAGTCCATACTCCACTCCAGAGAGGAGAGATACCAGAAATACAGCATCAAATTTGATAGCATGTATTTCATATTTCAGATGTTGATCTCTCAATGCTGTAATAGTGTGCAAAAAAAATTAAGCATTATTTTGTCACTTATTTGCTTATGTGCATATACCGGTATAATGAATTTTCATAAGTAGGGTGGTAATATGTCAAGAAATACTGTATTAAATTAATAGCTTAATATGTATATATATGTATTCATATTGTCAGGTTTACTTTCACCATCTTATTACACACTGTACACTCAACTTCAACTACCTACAAAGCTCTCATTGGTGTGTACACTGACCCCTCCCCATAATGCAAGGGTAATATTACTCTCATTTACACCTTTTTACTTATTTACGTACTTTTTACTAATTATATGTCAACTGAGGAGATAAAGTGTCATATTGACACCACTTTGTTCCTTTTAGTAAAAAATCTCTTTAAAAGAATTACTTAAAATAAAAATCTGGTTTGAAATTCGGCACTGCATGAAGTTTCTTTTGAGTGGTATTAACATAACTTATTTGGATTAACTTGAAATGAACAAAATTATTAAATATTGTGATAAGGTCTTCTTATTTTTAGAGATTTTATTCCTACATGAAATTTGAATACATTATGGATTTGATATGTAATGGTAAACTGTATTTGATGTCAAACTGTAGTAAAAAAGCTTCACCAAACAAAGCTTAAGGTGATTTGAACAGGTTTGGTCCCCAGTGTAATGAGAAAAATAGTACCAAGTCATAATCTACATTATAGTCATAAATTCCATGGTGACAAACTTGATATAACAAGTCATCGTTGATGACACAGTCCCCACTTGTTAATGGGTACTTTGATTACATGTCCTCAGAGAGGATAGAGTCCTCTTCATTAATTAGGTCTGTGATAAAAATACTTTGATACAGATGGCGCTCAATGGCCAAGAATGAGTTCCATGGTGATGAAAACATAAAACCAATGTAGGCCACCATCCTAAAGTTCATAAAATGAGTCAACTAGGAATTAATCAACAGGATGTTGCAAAACATTTTTGCATACAATTCTAACACTTGACAGATTATCACTGGTACCATATTTCATAAAGTTTGATGCAGTATTTACAACACTATGAGATCAACATCTGTATCGAGTTTCATCACATTTGCCGTTGTATTAATTTGTGGCTATATCACCCTAATTAGGAAAGTTCATTACTTATGCAATTACAAATTAATTAAAATGACACTGATAAATGTCTTTTTCAATGTTAAAGCAATGTGAGCTTAACATCAGTTAACATCTGTATAAAATTTCATGAATTTGATGCAGTACGTATTTCTTGACATATCAGCCTACTTACGAAACTTCAATAATTGACATGTTACTGCTACATGACGTGAAACAAATTGACGAGCATATGTATGAAATAGGTCAATGTCCTTGTACCAACTTTGAATGATACTGGTGGAAATATGTCTGAGTTATGGCTCTGTACATTTGAAAATTGTAACAAAATCACCGCCATGCAGCGATATTTGATCTTACTGTTAAAAAATCAACATGTATATGTATGACGTAAGTCAATGTACATGTACCAACTTTGAATAAGATCAGTTGAGACTTGCCAGAGTTATGGCTCTCGACATGGAACAACCATAACAAAATTGCTACCATGTGGCCATATTGGACCATCTCGTGAAACCAATCGACATACATATGTATAAATAAGTCAATGTCCTTATACCAACTTTGAATAAATATGCTTGATACATGTCTGAGTTATGGTTCCGGACATGAAAAAATGGCCAAACGGAGGCCATATTGGATTGTATCATAAAACAAATCAATGTGCATATGTATGACATAGGTCAACGTCCTTGTACTAAGTTTGAATAAAATCGGTGAATAAAATTAGTTGAGACATGCCCAAGTTTTGGCTAAGGACACGAAAAAATTGTAACAAAATGGCTGCCATGCAGCCATATTGGATCATATCATGAAACAAATTGACATACATATGTATGACATAGGTTAATGTCCTTGTACCAACTTTGAATAAAATCGGTTGAGATGTGCCTGAAAGTATTATGGCTCTGTACATGAAAAATCGTAACAAAATGGCCGCAAGGCAGCCATATTAGATCGTATCACATAACAAATTGACATGCATATGTATGACATTAGTCAATCTCCTTGTACCAACTTTGAATAAAATCGGTTGAAACATGTCTGAGTTATGGCTCTGTACATGAAAACATCGTAATAAAATGGCTGCCTAGCGGCCATATTGGATCGTATCACATAACAAATCAACGTACATATGTATGACATAGGTCAATGTCCTTGTACCAACTTTGAATAAAATCGGTTGAGATATGCCTGAGTTATGCCTCTGTACATGAAAAAAATCGTAACAAAATGGCCACACAGCAGCCATATTGGATCATATCACAAAACAAATCGACGTGCATATCTATGAAATTGGTCAATGTTCTTGTACCAACGTTGAATAAAATCGGTTGAAACATGTCTGAGTTATGGCTCTGCACATGAAAAAATCGTAATAAAATGGCCGCCTGGCGGCCATATTGGATCGTATCACAAACAAATCCACGTGCATATCTATGACATTGGTCAATGTCCTTGTACCAACTTTGAATAAAATCGGTTGAAACATGTCTGAGTTATGGCTCTGTACATGAAAAAATCGTAATAAAATGGCCGCCTGGCGGCCATATTGAATCGTATCACAAAACAAATTGACGTGCATATCTATGACATTGGTCAATGTCCTTGTACCAACTTTGAATAAAGTCGGTTGAAACATGTCTGAGTTATGGCTCTGTACATCAAAAAATCGTAATAAAATGGCCGCCTGGCGGCCATATTGGATCGTATCACAAAACAAATCGACGTGCATCTGTATGACATATGTAGTAATCCTTGTACCAAGTTTGAATGAAATCGCTTCTTGCATCTCTGAGATATCTGCGTGAACGGACGGACGGACGCACACACGCACGCACGGACGCACGCACGGACATGACCAAACCTATAAGTCCCCCCGGACGGTGTCCGTGGGGACTAACAAACACAAACAGCAAATAGACCAAAAACAAGTACCGGTACATATAACAAAGCCAAATCTGTAAAGGGAAAATGTATGGACCTCTGATAAAGACAAATGAGTAGTTATGTCAGATGTTTCGAAAACAGTAAGCACATTCTCCCTCCACTTGTGGCAGCTGCCATATATCAATCTGTAGTCAAAAGAGCAAGTGATCTTAATCTACAGACAAAGGTCACCGATGCCATCAGTGATCATTTGTTTTTAGCTTATATTTGGTATGTATATAATTACAAAAAAGAGCTTATATGGTGAGTCGGTAGCGTCTGTATGTCTGTATGTCTGTCTGTCTGTATGTATGTATGTATGTGCAGATGTAGGTAAAGCAAACTATTTAGAATTGCTTTATATCTTTAAGGTCTTGTGTGCCTCTGAATGTATTTTTAAAAATGTTTAGTTTACTGAAAAAATCATGTCAAATGTCTGTGTAGCCTTTGCAATAAAAAAAGAAATGTATCTCATCTTCTACTTGTTTGTTTTGGCAAATTGGGCATGCTCTATCTATAACATTAAGGTTCTATATCTACCTGTTTCTATGTGTACTATGTGTGCACTAACTAATACGTAACTTACACAGGGCTGGTCTTTGATCTGGGTTTTTTATGACATGAAGGTATAGCTTTCAAGAGAGAAATCTTTTTTCAACTCTCTGTATGTGCGAAGTTTATTTTTATGGTGCCCTTGTCTGGTATCATCATTCATCAATTCAAATGCATATTTTTCAAATAACTGTTCAACTTTTACACTGAAATCATTTTTAAACTCTTTGTCATTTTCCATTTTTACATTCATGGTATGTCCAATATTTACGAGCAGCAATGATTGTCAATTGTCTAATACCTTACACCCAATTATCTGTACCGGTATGTGCATTGTCCAGTTGACAGCCCAGATCATATGCCTCACGAGTCAGTGTAGTATTTGCTTTCTTACTTATTTTTAGCCAATATTTGACCATTTGTGTTATGCTTGAAACAATTAGAGGATATCTACCCAGTTCCATTGTGCAAGCAATGTTGGATGCTTTGTCACTTGAAGTATGTGCTTGCAGAATTTAATGTGCAACTTTTCCATTGTGTTTGTTAGCTTTGTGAGTTTGGATTTTGCATCTTTTGCTCACGTGTTGACACACGTGAGCATATGTTGCAGCGATGTCTGTCTGTCTGTGTGTCTGTCTGTCTGTCTGTCTGCTCAATATCTCAAAAACGGCTCATCAGATCAGAATCAAATCTGGTACATAGATTCAGTTTGCATATGGCAAGAACTGATTAGTTTTTGATGGGTGTGGCTTGCTTACTTTTTGCTCATTTGCATAATTAATGATTTTAGAAAAAAACAGATATATATTGACAATGACAGCACACAATTTGATGAGATTTGCTACAAATGTTGATCACACCAAGGTATATCAGCTGTGAAAGATATTAAGGGGTGACATAAAAGGTCATGGATAATTTGCATATTTAATGAACTTTCCTAATTAGGGATATATATCTGATTTGACTTGATCAAAATTGACAAAACTTGGTATGTATATTGAAGATACTATGATTTAACATTATTAAAAGTCATTAAAGCATTTTTACTTCATCAAACTCTTAATTTGCATATTTAATGAACTTTTGAAGTCAGATTACTGCGCATGCGTTGGTAACGGACACATCACTTTGCAGGGTGCTCCTCAACAGCTGAGAAAACTCTCTGCCAAAGCTCTCTCTTTCGTCGAAAACAGTGAAAATAGTACCCGCACGGACAAACTGTAACCACCGTTTAAAAATTTGAAATGTCAACCCGTCAAATTGGCGAGAAATGCAGTCGAGAAAATCGTGGTTCGACCGGCAGTAACCAGGACAGTGAAAGCATGGCAGAGGACAATGGCCACGTCGCAGAATCAACAGGTGGGTCAGAAAAACCAAGCCAAAAACTGAGAGTTGTGCAAATTGAAGACCGCACTAGTAGAGATTCGACTATTGAAAGACTAATACAACAACAACAAGAAAATAACAACATTGTTCTGGAAAAACTTTCGACGATAGAACGCAAATTGGTAAAGCTGGATACTATCGAGCAAACGGTGAGAGAGTTAAAGAAAGAAAATGAAGAAACACAGGCAGCTATGCAGAGTTTGAACATGGACGTTGAAGAAATAAAACATATGAAAGCAGAGAAAGATGAAGTAATTGCGTTGCGACGTGAAGTTGTTGACTTGCAATCACGCCTTCGTCGAAACAATCTTGTCTTCTATAACTTTCCTGAAGGCTGTGAAAATGGTGACTGTTTCTCTTTAATCGACAAATTTATAAAGGATCATATGAAATTGAAGGAAGTAATTCGTTTTGGTATTGAGCGTGCTCATCGCACACCAACAAAACCAGCAACAGATATGAAGAACACCAACAACCCGCGACCAATACACGTGTTATTCATGAGCTACATCGACAAAAGAAATGTGCTGATAAATGCTGCAACGCAACTCAGGAAAAACCCGTACCAAGGTAAAAACATATTTATTAGTGAAGATTTTCCACGAGAGATAAGAGAAGCAAGAAAGAAACTGGTTCCGGTCCTGAGAAAACTCCGCAAAGACAAGCCGAACAGCCGTCCATTCATAGCCTTCCCTGCTGTGCTGAAATACAGAAATGAGCTTGGGCAGATCAAGGTGTACTGCGAGTGTTCAAGGTAATACATGAAATTAAATGACTGGACTGAGATGGACTTTTACAAGAACAATCAGTAAGAAATTAAACTGAAACTAAAGCAGTCTTTTCGCTTCAATAATGAAACCAAAATTGTATGTATTTGACTCCAGCATTTTAGTCATACTTGAGGAGGAGTCGCCATGCACGGTCAACTTTTTTTCCATTTTTGATGTTGCCCATGTCCCTTCCACGCTTGTGGCCGTTGTTTGTTTTAGTGCTCGTTTCCTTTTGCGCGCTTCGTTGTGCGCTCTTTCGTTGCCCTTTCTGTGTTTTGCTTTTTTCGTGTCTTTGTTCTTCAATGGTTAAAATTCTAAGAAAACACTATTTAAGTCATGACAGATAATAACTTTAAAATAATTTCTATGAATGCCCGTGGTTTACGAGAATACAAAAAACGAAAAGATGTTTTCCTTTGGTTGAGACGAAAGCAAGTTTCGATCTGTTGTTTACAAGAAACGCATTGCACCGAAGCTGATGAGAACAGGTGGCGTATCGAGTGGGGTGCACCGTGCTTTTTCAGTTCGGGATCAAGCAACAGCAGAGGTGTGGCTATTTTGTTCGGTCATAATTTTGAGTATCAGATTCACAAAACAAAAAATGACTTAGAAGGGAGATATATTTTTTTAGATATGACTATACAAGGAAAACGGTCCACTTTTGTATGTTTATACGGCCCAAATACTGACGAGCCTGCTTTTTTCACAGCTCTACATGAGCAACTAGAAATATTTGGGAATGAATCAATCATTATGGTCGGGGACTGGAATGTCGTCAGAAATCCAGTGATAGACACTTCCGGCTACAAAAACATTGTGAACCCTGGAGCAAAAGAAACTATCGATCTTATGTGCTCAGAATTTAATTTAGTTGATATTTGGCGTACACAGAACGAGGATAAAAAATACTATACTTGGCGTAGAAAAAGGCCAAAAGTGATTCAAAGTAGAATTGACTATTTTTTAGTCTCACCGGATTTTGCTTCAATGACACACCAGTGTCGAATTTCACCTGGCTATAGAACAGATCATTCTGTAATTTTTCTCAATATCTCAATTATAAACTTTAAAAGGGGCAAGGGTTTTTGGAAACTGAATACATCTTTATTACAGGATGAAAAATACATATCTCTAGTAAATCAAACTATTACAGAAGTTTTTAATGAGTATAGGGATCCAGATTCAAATGATACTGAGGACAAATTCACAATTTCAGATCAATTACTGTGGGATATGATTAAATTGAAAATAAGAGGTGCTACTATACCGTACTCTAGCAGGAAAAAACGGGAAAGAGAATCCAAAGAAAAAGAATTAGAAGCAGAAATTGAAGTTTTAGAACAAGAATGTACAGACTCTCCGACAATTTACAATTTTGAAAGGTTAGAAGAAAAGAAATCATCCATAGAAAATCTGAGACGTCACAAAGTAGAGGGGGCGATTTTGCGCTCAAAGGCGCGCTGGTCCTCAGATGGTGAAAAATCAACAAAATATTTCTGTTCTCTTGAAAAGAGACACTATGTTAATAAAACAATTTGTAAATTAAAAAAAGGTGAAAATGTTATTACGAGGCAAGAAGAAATTTTAAAAGAACAAAAACATTTTTATTCATCCCTGTACACAAGTAAGCGTAGTCAAGAAATTGTTTCTGATAACGAGTTCTTCCCCGATACAGAAAACATTCCGAAACTGACCATTGAAGAGAGGGATAGCTTGGAAGGCGCATTATCATTACAGGAGTGTGCCGTAGCGTTAAAACAAATGCCCAATGACAAAACCCCAGGAACAGACGGCTTTCCGCCGGAATTTTATAAAATGTTCTGGGCAAGTCTTGGGCCATGTGTCGTCCGGTCTTTAAATCAAGCATTCCAAGCGGGTGAATTTTCAATATCTCAGAAACAGGTGTCATCACGTGTTTACCTAAGCCGAATAAAGATAGACAGCTGTTGAAAAATTGGCGGCCAATAACATTGCTGAACACTGACTATAAATAGCTTCATCTGCCTTGGCAAATAGAATGAAAAAGATCTTGCCAAAGATTATTCACGAAAACCAGAAGGGATTTTTAAAAGGCCGTTTTATTGGAGAAAATACACGTCTTGTCCACGATATTTTATCAACTGCTAAAACGAAAGAGTTACCGGGTCTACTGCTGTTGCTTGATTTCGAAAAAGCATTTGACTCAATAGAATGGGATTACATGCTTAAAGCATTAAAATATTTTAACTTTGGAGATAATTTTTGTAAATGGATTGAAGTCAGCTATACAAATATAAGCAGCTGTGTTATAAACAACAGAAGTTTTTCTTCTTTTTTCCACTTACACAGAGGAGTACGGCAGGGAGATCCTCTCTCACCGTATCTTTTTATTACCGCAGTCGAACTGTTAGCAATAGCCTTCAGAAAATCTCGTCTTATCAAAGGAATTCAAATAAAAAGAAAGTCATTTTTATTGGGGCAGTATGCAGACGACGCCTTTCTGTTTCTAGATGGATCTGAGAGATCTTTGAAAGAAACACTACTCATATTAAATCGTTTTTCAAAAATTTCTGGGCTTTGCCCAAATTTTGATAAAACCAAAGCAGTTTGGATTGGGTCAAAAATTCACTGTGGAGAAAAAATTGAAACAGAACAAAATATACTCTGGATAGATGAACCGTTCACACTTCTGGGAATTACCTTCGATGTGGAATTAATGAGATGCGAAGAGCTAAACTACATTCCTGCGGTCAATAAAATAATTCGACTGTTAGTGTTAAATTGCTGGGCAAGAAGGCCACTAACACTGTGTGGGAAAATATGTGTAATCAAAATGCTAGCTGTGCCAATGCTCATTCACATTATGCAGATTCTACCCAAAATGTCCACAGTTTTAATGAAAAAGTTAAATGATGCATTTTCTAATTTCATATGGAATGGCAAAAGAGCAAAAGTGAACCGGCTAAGATTGTGCTGTGATATACAAAATGGAGGATTAAATATGACAGATATTTCTACGCTTGCCGATTCTCTCCACATAGCATGGATATATCGATTAAGGAATGAAAAACAATGTCAATGGAAAGAATGGTTTCAATCAGTTAGTAATTTATGCCGGAATTGTTTGCAATTTATGACTCCAACTCACATAAAATACATTGCTCAAAATTGTTTTACCCAAAATAAATTCTGGCAAGACGTTTTGATTACGTGGTCAATTTTTATTACTGGGAATCAAGAAATTAATAGTAATACACCCACACAGTGTCTGTGGCTCAATCCCAGGGTCACGGTCAACAATAAACCTGTACAGTACGTAAATTGGCATAGACAAGGTATTTGTAATTTTCAAGACTTGTTGGATGAGAATCTTAGTGTCATGAATTTTGAGCAATTTAGTGTCAAGTACGGTGTACCCCACTCTGATAAGTTAAAATACATAGGTCTAGTTGATGCCATTCCAAGACATTGGAAGTCATGTGCCAAACAATTGCAACAACAACAATTACAGATAACAACCAATCACACAGTGTTTGAGAAAACATGCAGACAGACTTACATAATGTTACTGAAGTCTCTTGTGATGAAAAAAGTTAAAATACAAAAAAGCACAGAAAAATGGATTGATTATTTTGGTATCAATAATCTCCAAGACCACTTTTCTTTAGCTTTCAAAATAACAAATGAAACAGCCCTGCGCAGTTTCCAATACAGTATCCTCACACGAACTATAGTGACAAATAAATTTCTTGAAATGGCAAAGATTTCCGAATCAGACAAATGTACTTTTTGTCGAACTTGGACCGAAAGTATTGTACATCTTTTCTATGAATGTGAATGTATTTTACAATTTTGGGCAGATGTTGAATTGTGTCTCCTAAATTACTGTGAAATATCAATCATGCTATCTCCAGAGAATATTATACTTGGTATTCCGAAATATGATGGTACTACTTCTAATATAAACAAATATAATTTTTTCTCAATCAATTACATAATAATAATGGGTAAAAAATATATCTATGATTGTAGACGGATAGAGAAAACACCAAAAATAGATCAATTTCTACTAAGTATGCAACAGAAGGTTAAAATAGAAAGATATAAAGATAAAATAATGCTCACGGGAGATACAGATACAAAGTGGAAAAATTTAAGCAAGTTCTGTAAAATTTAAAAAGTAAATTTTCCTTTCATGACTCTGTTTTAATTGATTTAAAGTGAGGTATATAACCATTGTTTCCTTTTTCTGTTTTTTTTTTGTTTTTCTCTGTGTTTTTGCCTGTCCATCTGTGTTGTGCCTTTTCTTTTTTGCAAAGCCAATAAAAATTAAAAAAAAACAAAAAAAAAAAAAAAAAAAACTTTTGAAGTTAGGGATATTTATTTGAATTGACTTGACCAAAAATGATGAAACTTGCTATGTACATTAAAGATACTATGATATAACATTGTTTAAAGTCATTAAACATTTATACCTCAGCCACTTCCTTCTTTGCATATTTAATAAACTTTCCTAATTAGATACATATATCTGAATCGACTTGACCAATGCAAAGTTGATGAATCTTGCTACATATATTGAAGATACTATAAAACAACATTATTGAAAGTCATTAAACTTTTTTACTTCAGCCAATTCCTAATTTGCATATATAATGAACTTTCCTAATTAGGGATATTTATCTTTATTGCTTAGACCAAATTTGATGAAACTTGCTATGTACATTAACACTTTCACCGCGGGAGGGTGCATTCTGCGCCAACGGTCAGACTGCGGGAGGCGCGTAAACGCGCCAAGAACGTACGCGTTTATATGCGTTCGATATACGTTGGCTTTGTCTGATCTATATCATGTTTGTTGACTATTTCCTCAAGCCTAGTGTAGCGTACGAGGTAGAGGACAAACCTAAATGAGCATGCGCGCCAAATTTGTAAACAAATGCCGCCATACTCGGTAGTTTCTCCGCCGTAATTTGTAGGATCGTGTGATCAGTTGTTATTTTTCTGTCAGAGGGTATTTAAAAATGGCGACGCGGGCACAGTTTAACACTGACTAAGCCCTTGAGCATGTTTTTCTAGACAGTGATAGTGGAATTGTCACTGATCGTGAAACTGAACTTGACGGAGATAGCGGAAGTCAAATTCCAAATTACAAGTCTAATACCCGACTTGAATATGTTCCCGAACCAGTTGAGCAAAGACAGAGATTGCAAGCAAGACAGAAAGGTAGGCCAGCTGAGCATGCAGAGAGAAAAGTGCTACAAAGGGTCGGTGGCCGACGTCACAAATGTTGATGGGGCATCCTGTGGATATTGTACGACATCAATCTATAAGTGACAATTACATATCGGACTAGCTACAAGTATATAAGCATATATATAATATATCTCTCATTTGAATGTCAGATGTACCTGTTGTTCGAAGATGAACTTATAATAAATATGCATATTAACCTCATTTATGTTGAATATGTTTTAAAGTATGTGTTCCCCCTGCTTAATTTGAGTTAATATAATGTAAGAAGTAATTTTTTAAGTGTTATGCTGGAAAAAAATACATTTATATATTTGAATAAAAAAAATGCTACAGTTTTTGAATTTTTTTTGTAAAATCCAATATGGCCGCCATTATCACGTGACCTTCCAGATGAGTCATGTGACCTTTTGTTCATTTTTATGATGCTGTCATATTGCAATACTCACTGAAAACATTGCCCCGAATACTCGTATAGTTACAAAGATACAGCTCATGCATGCAAATCAATATTTATAAGGCCATATATCCATAGAAAACTACGCACAGGAATGCACGTATAAAAATTAATAACGCAGTGAAAGTGTTAAAGATACTATCATACAACATTGAAAGTCATTAAGCATTTTTACTATAGCCAATTCCTTATTTGCAAATTTAATGAACTTTCCTAATTAGGAATATCTATCTTTATTGACTAGACCAACTTTGATGAAACTTGCTATGTACATTAAAGATACTATCATACAACATTGAAAGTCATTAAGCATTTTTACTTCAGCCAATTCCTTATTTGCAAATTTAATGAACTTTCCTAATTAAGGATATTGATCTGTCTTGACTAGACCAAAGCTGACAAATCGTTTTGTACATTAAAGATACTATGATACGATATTATTAAAAGTCATTGAACATTTTTACTTCAGCCAATTCCTAATTTGCATATTTAATAAGAACATTTCAGTCAATTCCTTATTTGCATATTTTAATGAACTTTCCTGATTGGGAATATATACTTGGATTTAGAATTAATCTGTGGTGAATATTATTCGTTATGTTGATCATAACATTTTCAATGAAATTGCAAACATGTGGCAAAGGTTCAGTTTGCATATAACTGCAATATATAATGAAACACGTGAGCATTTTCAGTTCATATCTGGTTGCATATGTCTGCAGTCCATACTTCTGTACAGTATAGCAGAATAGGTTTTATCATGGCATCAAACATCTGAAATGAACCTTAATTGGAATATTTGATTCTACAAAGGGTATATGTCTCAATTTAAATCATGCCTTAATACAGTAGCTCTTTTTTTCAAATCGATTTGTGCTCTATTTAGTTTTCCTGTAACATTTAACTTTATGCCAATATGTTGACACATTTTCCAACTCATTACCATGTATAGTAAATTTAAATTTTTTGAAAATTTTCCCTGATTTGTTGAAAACTATGATTTTTGATTTGAGAATGTTTATGCCTAAATGCCATTTTTCACAATAATGCCTTAATGAATTTATAGCATTCTGTAGCCCGTAGGTGTCTCAAATAGTAGAAGTAAGTCATCTGCATAAAGTAGACATGTACTCCGTACTAAAGTTGGTGGGTCATTGCTGACACAGTTATGCGAATCTTATATGTCATTAATGTATAGATTAAAAAGCAGTGGGCTTAAGCCATCGCCTTGCCATATTCCTCACTCAATAGGAAACTGTTCAGTGAGTCCCTCTTTCACCCTAATACAACCCTTCGAATTTAAATAAATTGACTTTATGACATTATAAAATTTCCCTGTGATACCACATTTTATAAATTTGTGTAGAATCCCCACATGTAAAATTGAATTAAAGGCTTTCTGAAAGTCTATAAAACAGCCAAAAATATATTTCCCTTTACTTAGATACTTTGTAAGTAATTGTTTTAAAACATACATATGATCAAATATACTAAACACGGGCATAAAGCCAATTTGTTCCCTAATTATAAGGTTTTCATTTTTAATATGAGTAAGTCTTTGTTTTAGAACTGAAGTAAAAAGTTTACTGATTAACAATGTTATCCCTCTGTAATTTCCCGGGTCATTTTTTTCTCCTTTATTGCGCACGTGTTCACACACGTGAGCATATGGTTTACCGATGTGTGTGTGTGTTTCTGTATACCTGATATCTCAAGAATTACTGAAGGGATGTCAACCAAATTTGCTACACAGCTTCAGGATCTAAATGGCAAGAACTGAAAAGGTTTTGATGGGCGTGGCTTGGATGTTAATGAAGTTATGAAAGTTTTAATTTTTCTTTTACATGGTTGTCTATGAGAGAGCTTTCGCTAACGCCGCGTATGACAAGTGAACACAATCGATTGATGAGATCGACTATTTGAGGGCGCTGTGAAATGAGCTAGTCCAGGTTGGCTATAGCTGGATAGCTCTGGTTTCAACCTCGTATTGAACGTTAAAAATATGATATTTTATGACTCCTTTGACTCGCTATTCAAGATAAAATATCGTTTAGCTAATTAGCTTTACCCTTGGTGATTGATCGTTTCTCTCGCTGCTCGATTATCAGACTATATACGTTCTCCACCATATACTAGCCGCATGGCATTATCACTCACCCCGATCCCTAAATATGAAAGTGCTTATGAATAATAATTTTGGGTCAAAGGTATTGAAGTGTCCAATCAGGTTCGTGCAAGAGCATTGTTGGGCCGTGACCTACTTCATGTACTTCTGCCGTGTTTTGATTTTGCCTTGCCAAGAAACATGCTCACTGTTGTCCATAAAAGTATATTTGTTCTCCTTTGTAAGCATTTTAAAATTCTAACTGTGTCAGATTAAAAAGGCGAGGTTGTTCGTGAAACATATTCCAGGATAGGCTTTGGTATGCGTACGATCGACAATTCGTGTTATGGTTAGATGTGGTGGCCATTTTATGATAATTATTACATATGTACCACAGTTTACTTGCATCGAAGCGCGCTCGTACTACCGGTATTTGCACTGCAGTGCAATACCGAATACATTATGCCATTCCTTTATGTTAATGGTTATTTACCAATTTTGACCCGGAACTATTTATGTTTGTAAACACAAAAAATGTCGTCTACAAGATATCGGTTCATTTTGGTTCGATGCTCGTTAAAGTAAAATGCATGACATTACCAATTAAAAACTGCGAAAAAGAAAATTGCATGTACTCATTATAGTGTGAGGATGATTTTTATTATCAGGAAGAGCAGTTTGTTTGTCAGCGAAGCCAAAACATTGACAACGGGCGCTTCCGTTTCTAGCTGAATGGTGGATACATTGTGGCCGCCATACCACTGCGGCCATCATACATCGAAACACACGTAACTGCGCGCGCAGCGGAGCCAATCAAACAGTTAACATTTTCAGAGACGTTTTTGCCAGTATTTTTCTCACCGGACATTCCCTGTTTACAATAGAAAGTCACTTTTGCATGCAGTTTATTCCGTGTTTGTGTGTCCTACACGCTATTGATAACAGAGACTGAGTGAGCGCATGTGTGCTACGGTGCATGAACACTGAAAATTTGATCGTTCGACAAGTTACATTTGCCGTATACTTAAATTTCCTGTAAAAATCTTCGAACTGTTATTTGTATCGATCATTTAGAAGAATTTCAAGCTCAAAATAAGAAAAAATCAAAAGCGTTCCATGTTCAAAGTTCTCTTCGTTTAGCTATCTGTGGCATGTATCTGTGAGCGATCGCAAGCAGTGTTCGAGCCCTCCGACGTTCCTCTTACGTCATACTTGATAAATAAGTAAACAATAGTTTAGCCAATCAAAATAGAGGGTGTGACAGCGTTGACCAATGAAAAGTGAAAGCTGATTCGATGCCTCATTACAGTGATGTCAATGTTATATAACTCCGCAGGCTCGCCCTGAAGCTTTGACAGACAAGTAATACGCACGACTAATTGTCGATACTCTCGATAAATTATGCAAATAAAAGATAGAATATATGTAATAATAACAGAACCCCATGGCTGGTGAGTGCAAGCGCGCCGTACTAGCGGTATTTGCACCGTCGTGCTGCGGTGTATTCGGCTGTCCTTTCACTCACTTCGCTTGTGAAAGGACTGCCGCTGAATACACCGCAGCACTCGTGCAAATACCGCGAGTACGGGGCGTTTGCACTCATAGCGTCACTATCACGTGATCGAGGTACAGCGTTTTGAACGGGATACAGAAACTCTGCAGAGGGAGAAACGATCATTGACATGAGTTACTAAGTCAGTGTACTTCAGTATGTAGTCTGCTGATGGCGGATTGAGAAAATAAACGTGTCCCAGTAAATAACAGAATATTTATGTACATTAACTCGATATTAATCAAATTTCCAGCTCATGGCCAAAAATGTATTTCAAAGATTTGTCACTGACAAATACTGCACTGTACAGAAAAAACAGTCTGTAGAATAGTTCAAGTAGTACTATCTTAGACAAACACTTGTGTTGTCAATTTTGATTTCATTTCACAAACTTCATACTTAATGGCGTATCGCGTATTTCAGCCTTTGTGAAGCCATTTCATTGATAATTTCAATTTTTGTCTTGGCTTTGTTGTGGAACATGTTGAATTGTCTTTGCAGACATGAAGGCACTAATTTGTGGTGCAAACATATATATTCAACCAAATTATCGTTTCGAAGCAAACAGTTCTTTCACAGAAACACCATAAATTCTCTCTAGCAAAGTTACGTTAAATATTCAGTAAAATGTCACATAATGTGAAAAGTGTGATGGGGTCGAAGTGATTTGGGTACCGGGGTCAAGGTGACTAAAACCAGTTTTAATTACTGGTGTCGAAGCGGACGGGTCGGGATTCCCTGTTCCCCAAGCGAGCTACCTTCAGAAGTCTGTTTCGTCGCATGTTGTTCTCAGCATCACAAACATATATGCCTCTGCTATGTATCACAGCAAATAGTTCTGTTTGAGCGCCCCGTAAGTGGGATCCTCGTTTTTTGCGAACCCGGAAGTGTGTCTTACTTAGTGCATTTCCTATCGATAGCGAGGGAAACTGCCCGCATTCCATGTACCTGTTTTCAATGCCAGTGCAACACTATCTTTGAAAAATTTGTGGCAATATGCTCCCACGTGATGGAAAACCTCTCTTATTCTAACATGGACGTAGTTGACCTTGGACTTCGATTTCGTAAATGTGATGTCGATGCAGTAAGTTGGGGTTGGCGTGCTTATAATGCAATCTTCGCCGGCCTGCGGTCTGATATCCCGCATAATGCACCAGTCAATGTAAACCCCCACCCCCCCACCTCGGGGTATAGTGGGGGATTTGGAAATTAGTCCTGTGAAATCTGCCAAATGCCCCACCCCTGGGGCAAGACAATTTGGAAAATCCCCACCTAAACCAGGTAAATCCCCCACATTTTTAAATTCGTACAGACAACCACTCTTTGGAATTTTCATGTCGTAACAACTTGCATCAATATAAAAAGTTCATGTTCAACTTTAGAACAATTTTTATTATTTAAAAAGGGTTTTGTGACATTTATGCTGTTCACAAATGTCTATCACAATTAACACAAATAGATCCATAAAAATAACATACTTTTCGCATTTGTTTTTCAGCCACTTATACTGTGACCAGATAAAAGTGTTGAGGTGTCACTGTCACGTAATTCACCTATTTTTGGAGCAAGAATTTACATTCAGTCTAGTTTGCTTGTATGTTGTCAGGCATAAACACATTTCAGGCTAGAACAAATGATTATAGATCAAAACACCAGATGTATCACACAAGACATTCACCTCAATAGACTAATTAAAGCTGATAAACAAGATACATGATGTCCAATCTCACAAGTGCAGCTGTTTTGTCTTCTCGCTCTCATGTTACAAGCACAATGACACATTCTACATCAGTCATGCACTGATTTAAAACAAGCAGAGGAATGAAAATTCACGATGGTCCGTGTTTATTCATCACAAAACACGGCAGAAAGATACTGTGTAAAACTCAACAGAACAGATGATCAGAATGATCACACTGATGAAACAGAACTGTTTCCCTAGCTATATGGGTAATCATGAATAAATTTGATAATACATTTAGCGGACATAAAAGGGAATCCCGTCGTGACTGAACATGTTTTCCAAATACACGAGCAATTTAAAGGGACAAAGTCGGCCATTTTTCATGAATTTTGTTTGATGTGAGATAATACTTATATTGTTTGACATGTCGAAAGATACCGAATGAATGGCTGACCATGCTTATATTTGATCCCGGTTTTAGACACGATACATGCAAACCATCGTGAAAAGAATTAATGGTCATGACCATTAATTCGTTTTTGCAATGGTTTTATTTAATTTGTATAAAACCTGGGTCGAATATATGTATGGTCACTCATTCATTCAGTATCTTTCAACATGTCACACAAAATAAGTAGTACCTCGCATCAAACAAAATTCATGAAAAAATGGCTGACTTTGTCCCTTAGTTTAAGTTTTATCAAAAATAGAGTTGACCCGGAGGTCTTTTTAGTGCTGGATCATGTCGATGACGCATTGTGAACATCTGAAATGTAGCGTGCAAACAAATTCCTTAAGACTCAAAATTAATTGTCTGCAACTACTTTGCAATAGTCGTCTACAGCTGATATTCCGTAATGCGTTCCCTCTTAAAGAAGACGAAGCAAATATCCGATCTAAGTTTCACGTGGTTTATTCGAATATAAGCATGTCTTCTAGACTGAGAACAACAAATTCTCTGAGTAGAATGTTGTACTACAAACGTTGAGAACGTTTGGGAACGATTAACTGAAAACAAATCAAACAAAAGGATACAGGAAGTGAGAACGAAGCTCCTCTCACACTATGACACAGGAAGTAGATACTCTCTATAACACAGGAAGTAAATACACTCTATGACACAGGAAATTGGACACAGGAAGTAACTAACAGGAAGTAATACTCCCTCTAAGATGACTCATGGGTCAAAGGTCATAATAGGTGGGGGTGGTCACGTGACCCACCTCAGTAAACGCCCTCTAACGGTGACTGAACGTTTACTTTCGTTGACAAAATCTCATTTGCATAAAAGCAGCCTCGACCTAACGAGTGAACAATTAGCTGCTTTGAAACGATCACTAACTCAAAGTTGTATAAGAATACCATCACTAAAATCTACTTTAACTAAAAGGTCTCAAAAAGTTGTACTATAACGTAATCAGAGTCCGTCGAATGTGTCCATTTTAATGTTCATTGTTCGCATACTTCAATGAGTCCTTGGCCTTTTGTTAGGCACACATGCTCCTAGAGTCTCACAATGGAATAAGGCTATTCAATGCTCCTTCAAGAATGTCTGCTTTAAAGTCACAAAAGAATCAAATGAATGGCTTACCGATTTTGTGTGGATTTTGTATAAGACTATCGCATCAACAGGTTCAAAGCTGTTCCATCAAAATGGTCTTTACAAGCAATCTTTGCGAGAACTATAGCCGGTCGCTTTCAGAGACATGTCCACTCTCTGGAGGTCTAACTTAAAGCGCCTAAAAGCACATATACAGTGTTCGTACGCTCCTGGAAAGTCCTGGAATTTAAAACCACTCCTGGAAACTCCTGGAAAATCAAAATTTACTCCTGGAAACTCCTGGAAAATTGTTAGTTACGATCCCACACGGTCAGGAATGGCTCAATCGTAAAGGCAAATGTCAAATAGTGTAATTGTAAAACGTCAGAACATCGTAGTTCCGTTTAGTTTTGCGACAATAAGGCAGTTTACGGGTAGTTTTGCGACAGGTGGGGTGCCCTCTTGAGACAAAATTTGGAGAGTGCAATTGCGTTTCTTATATGTCGTAAAATGGTACCCTCGCTCTAGCGTGAGCGAGGACATGTGGTTATGCCATTATCCGCGGAGCGTTTGCATGTTCAGTGACGAAGTAGGGGTGAAGGCATCGATCGTTTGAGCATGCTTTGTTATTGAAATTTAAAGCTTGTTCGGGTCATCAGTCACAGTAATGCCTCCTGGAAAGTGTGTATTCAACGACCTTTGGTTAAAACAGCCCGAGTACCTTGGATGGCTTGAGCGGGCACAAGATAAATCCTCGGCAAAGTGCAAACTTTGTGAAAAGACTTTCGATGTATCGAACATGGGGGAAGCAGCATTGAAGAGCCATGCTAAAGGAGTAAAACATCAAGCTCTGGTAGGACAAAAACAGAAAGCAAGTGGATTGAAAATTAAAGATTTCTTTGCCCAATCTTCATCAGATGTAAAGTCATCGACTTATTCTAAGCCATCCACGAGTTCATCAGATTTCCTGACATCACACTCGCAACTTTCTATGTCGTCAGCAATGTCATTCAAGATGCCATCTATAAAACCTGTTACATCGTCATTGACTGCATTCGTCAGCAAAAATGATGTCTTACGGGCTGAAGTTTTGTGGACACTGAAAGTTGTTAAGTCACACTACTCATTCAATTCTTGTGGGGATATTCAGCAGCTATTTTCTCGGATGTTTCCTGATTC
Source organism: Ptychodera flava (assembly GCF_041260155.1). Classification (NCBI taxonomy): domain Eukaryota; kingdom Metazoa; phylum Hemichordata; class Enteropneusta; family Ptychoderidae; genus Ptychodera; species Ptychodera flava. The sequence goes on along the minus strand of NC_091931.1, from coordinate 45,921,972 downwards.
AGAAATTGCTAAACAGTTCACATGCGGAGAACGCAAATGTGCATACTTGTGCAACTACGGTATTGCACCATACTTCAAGCAGTTATTGACAAAGAAAATAAATGATGAAGATGGATTTGTTCTCCTTTTTGATGAAAGTCTAAACCATAAGACAAGAAAGAAACAAATGGATTTCCATGCTCGAATATGGGAAGATGAAAAGGTAGAGTAAATATTTTTTGCTACTAAATTGTAACTGTTTTTGCCCACTTTGATAATCAGATTAATTTGAAGTTTCGATTGTAATGGCAAAGCAATACAGCTAAAGCAATGATTGTTTTAATATGTAATGTACTGATTTTTTTATTGTATATTTAGCTACTATAGACTATAGTCTATAGAAGCTATTGGGATGGGTATCCGTCCGGCGTCCGTCGTCAGTCTGTATGTATGTATGTATGTATGTATGTATGTATGTATGTATGTATGTCCGTTTGTGAGGCGTCCGTCCACTCAAATATCTTGAGAACCGCAGTACTTACTGATTTGATATTTGTTGTGTAGATGAAAAATACGATTTTGAGAAACTGTTTTTTTTAATTTTTTGATATTGTTGAAAATAGGCAAATTAATGCCAAAAAGGTGTTTTTGGTAAAAAATTTCTTCTTCATAACCGCTGGTCAGACAGCTTTGTTATTTGGTATACAGGTCCCTAGGGGTAACCCAACTTAGACTTGTTCAAATTGTGATGAAATATGCAAATCTGTATTTTTAAGGAATTTTTTGTCATTTTTGGTCAAAATTTGACTTACATTGTATGTAATTCTTGTACTGTATAAACCCTATCAATTCACCCAGAAAAAAATAATTAATATGATTTTAAATATTGAATTAATTAGGAAATCATCAAAGCCAAAATAATTTTAGTGTAGAATTATCAGAAAGTTCAACTTTTTTTGACAGTTCATAGTGAAATGCTTACCATCTTGGAGGATTAAAACATGTAAAGGCAACTTTCCTGAATCCCAAATTTGACATATTCTGAACCGTCATTTATTGTGCCCTGTATGTTATCTAAAAGAAATTGCTCAAAATAGTCAATAGAGATAGAGATAGAGATAGAGAAAGTTCTAATTTCCATTTATGGTTGACTTGGTAAGGATAAAATAAAATTACTTTTTGAGGAAAAAAATAGAGTGGTCAATTAAAAGAGTGGTCAAAGTGATAGGGTTTTTATGGTAAAGCTGGGCTGTATAAAGATTCCTCATGTGCTATTTATAGCAATATGCAATCTGTGTAAACAGTGCAATGAAAGTGTAACATGATTCCTTATAATGCTTTTGATGACCTTGAACTTCTTAAGTTTCAAACCTTTGTCTCTTCAGTGTGCTTTCTCTGAGTATGTACAGTCTCAACTTATTAAACAGAACTCACAATGTTAATCAAAGATATCCACCTTCTTCATCAATACATGTGTCACAAAAGGTTATTCTCTACATAACTCAACAGAGCTCTGTCAACTGTTGAGTTGCTTGTTCTTTCAAAACCGCTGGTCAGACAGCTTTAATATTTAGTTTACTTGTCCGTAGGATGACCTTAGTGAGATAATTTCATACAGTCAGGAAATACTTCATTTTGTATCCATGTCTATAGTAGCTTCAGGGACTTTGGCCCTATGTTTTATATTTTCTGCTTGTTACTTACCGAAACATCAGTTCTAAAGGTCACAAGTAGTTGAAAGTATACCCCTTTGATCAGAGACTACAGCTGATTTGAAAATGAACCATATAGCTTTTATAAATATTGCTAATGCTATGTGGATTTTTACACTGTCAAATGTTTGTCATAAACAGTGCCAATCCATCTTTCTGCAGTGTCCCAAATAAAATACTGCAATGTATTCATTTAGTTTTCCCATTTTAAAAGAGAAAGTACCTGTAACTTTGATAACATTTTGTGTCAATATATATTTTTCTATTTATCTTGTAAGAGTTTATTGTACTCCCTAAAACAAGATTTTGGAATGCCCAGTATAAGGGTCAAGTTTCACTGGCCGGACAGTCTACAGTATATGTACGTGACTTTATCTTGTGTATGTCCAGACTTAAATTCAGTTGTCAACAATAACAAGAAACTGCAATTTATGCACACCTAAAAATTGCTTTACTTTCCAAAATTACAGGTGAAGACACTTTACTATTCTTCATCGTTTATGGGCCATGCAACTGCAGAAGATATGGTTGAACATTTTGATGAATGCACTGAGGGACTTAATAAGAGGAAGATGCTGCAGATATCTATGGATGGACCGAATGTTAATTGGAAATTCCACAGACTGATGCAGAATAAACAGACATCGACAACAGATAAGTCCTTGCTCAATGTGGGTAGTTGTGGTCTCCATATAGTGCATGGGGCATTCAAAGATGGTGCTGCAGCCTCAGGGTGGCCTATTCAGGACCTTTTGAAAAGCCTTTACTACCTGTTCAAAGACACGCCAGCACGACGAGAAGATTATTTCACAGCAACTGGATCAGATGTTTTCCCAATGAAATTGAAATTTTGCAGTCACAGATGGGTTGAAAATCTTCCAGTGTCTGAGAGAGCTGTTCAGATATGGCCAAATGTTGTCAAGTATGTTAGCAAAGTTACCAAAGGGGATGTGCCAAATCCAAAGACCACATCTTATAACACTGTGGTCTCTTGTACCAAAGATAACATCCTAACTGTTAAACTTCTGTGTTTCCAGTCCATTGCTAAACTGGTAGCACCCTTTCTGCTTATGTACCAAACTGACAAACCAATGATGCCCTTCCTAGCTGATGACTTGCATAGACTGCTGACTGGACTTCTGAAGCGTTTTGTGAAGGGAGATGTCATAGAAGCATCTGGATCATTGGCCAAAATAGTGAAACTAGATTTACAGGATAAGAAAATTTATACCAGCTACTCCAAAGTTGATCTTGGGTTTTCATCAGAACTTGAGCTGAGAAAGGTGAAATCACAAAGCAGTGTCAGTGATAGGCAAGTTATGCAACTGAGAATGGAATGCAGAGACTTTTTAGTAAAGACTGCTACCAAACTGATAGAGAAGTCTCCATTGAAGTACCCCATGACAAGAGCAATGTCATGCCTTGACCCAAGACAACTTGCATCATCAAAGGATGACTGCCTGCGGAAAATGAAGAGGATTCTCACTGTATTTGTAGAAGCTGGTCAAATGACAGGAGGTGCATCTGCCTGTGATGAGGTGCTACGACAGTTTGAGGAGTTTGTTGACACAGTTGTAGCATCTAACCACTCCACCTTCCAAGAATACAACCCATATGAGAACAGGTTGGATGAATTGCTCTACCAGTCAATGGAAACAAATCCACATCTCAGCTTAGTATGGAAAGTAGTGAAGAGTTTACTACTGATTTCCCATAGGCAAGCCTCAGTGGAAAGAGGATTTTCAGTCAACAGACAGATTGAAGTAGAGAACCTGCATGAAGAATCTGTGGTTGCACAACGCCTTATATGTGACCAGGTAGACAGAGTTGGTGGAATACAAAATGTGCAAATTTCTGCACAACTTCTTACATCAGCTGGATCAGCAAGACATAGATACCAGGCCCATCTGGATGAAGAGAAAAAGAAGAGAGAAACTGCACAAGCTAAGAGAAAAAGGAAAGACCTTCTTTCAGATATTGAAGATCTCAAAGTAAAAAAGAAACGGCTTCAAAGTGATGTAACTGAACTGATGAAATCAGCAGATGAGTATGCTGACAAAGCAGAGGCCACCAGAAAGATAACTTTTATTACCAAGTCAAACAGCCTCAGGAGATAGAACAGCCAAACAAAAGGAGGAGGAAATTGAAACATTGTCTTTGGAGTTGGATGCTAAACTGGAAGAACTAAAAAACTGACATCACTTACTGAACATTGAAATTGCTTGAAACAATTAGTGTATGATGCCTTAAATTGCAAGCTTTATCATGCAAACACTCCTGGAAATGGCATTTTTCAACCACAAATACTCCTGGAAAATAGCAAAAATACTCCTGGAAAGTCCTGGAATTTTGGTTTAGTTTAAGTGTATGAACCCTGACTATAAAGTAATCAGAGTCCGTCGAATGTGTCCATTACAATGTTCATTGTTTGCATACTTCAATGAGTCCGTGGCCTTTTGTTAGGCACACGTGCTCTTAGAGTCTCACAATGGAATAAGGCTATTCAATGCTCCTTCAAGAATGTCTGCTTTAAAGTCACAAAAGAATCAAATGAATGGCTTACCGATTTTGTGTGGATTTTGTATAAGACTATCGCATCAACAGGTTCAAAGCTGTTCCATCAAAATGGTTTTTACAAGCAATCTTGGCGAGAACTATAGCTGGTCGCTTTCAGAGACATGTTCACTCTCTGGAGGTCTAACTTAAAGTGCCTAAAAGCACGCTTGGAATGGGTACATGTGCGCAGTGCGTAATACAAAAGGTAAACATCGAAGGACGGAAGTTGATGGTGACTCATGACTTTGAATTTGAACTATGGCCAAATGAGGGGATGTTGATTTTGACCGTAACATTCATTAGTACAGAAATTTGCGAGAAATTTGCGAGAAATGGACACTTTCTCGCTTTTTGCAAGAAGTAAGCGAGAATACATGACTTTCTCGCAATAACTTAGCGAGAATTTAATTTTCTTGCAATCAGCTGGCGAGAACTTTCTTTCTCGCTCAGCATCTGCGAGAAACTGAATTCTCGCAATCAGTCAGTGAGAAATTTGTTTTCTTGCTTTGCATCTGCGAGAAATTCTTCTGTGTAAGCATTTCACAAAAATTTCACAATTTCTCACAGATGCAGAGCGAGAAAACATAGTTCTCGCTGATTGGATTGCGAGAATTCAATTTCTCGCAGATGCATGCGAGGTAGCACAATTCTCGCAGCTTGATTGCAAGAAAGTATGTTTTCTCGCATACTTCTCGCAATACAGCGAGAAAGTGTCCATTTCACGCAAATTTCTCACAAATTTCTGTACTAGTGATTCCGGTCCCCTAATTGTGTAGATGTGACTCGGAACAATTATAAATCCAGTATTCTAAACTGGTCAAAATTCAATCTAACTAAACAAACATGAATAATATACTGTTCATATATCACTAATAAAAAAGATTAAGGTTCTTAGCTGTTCTTGTGTCCTTCAGACGAATCTTCAATGGCGTCGGCCTCCAGGAGCACACACAACTTATCCACCGGACGTCGTAGAGTAGTCGTTCTGGTCTTGACTTCCTCAAACCTGATGAGTCCCTTCTTGTCTTTCATCACTTCGGTGATTCTGCCAATGGACCAGGAGTTCCTCGGCGCTGTGTTGTCGACAATCAACACCACGTCTCCAAGTTGCGGTTTCTTCTGATCTCGAGCCACTTCTGTCTCTCTTGTAGCAGCGGGAGATATTCTTTCATCCATCTCTTCCAGAATATATCTGCCAGGTACTGTGCTTGTCTCCATCGACGGCGTACATAGTTGTCATTCTTCTGAAACAAGCCAGGGGGCAGGGCCTGTTTTGGTTTCAGCATTAACAGGTGGTTGGGTGTCAATGCCTCTAGATCGTTCGGATCTTCTGACAGCCTGGTGATTGGTCGGCTGTTAATTATGGCTTCCACTTCACAGAACAGCGTTTGGAGTGCTTCATCTGACATACAAAGTGGTTGTTCTTTGAGCAAGGAAAAGATGATTTTCCTTATGGTTCTGATGTGACGCTCCCATACTCCTCCAAAGGGGGAACCTGCTGGAGGGTTGAATTCCCATTTGATGTCTTGTTGGTGAAGCATCTCAGCTATCTTCTCTTGGTTCCATCTCCTGATACTCTCCTTCAGCTCTTTGTCGGCTGCGACGAAGTTAGTCCTGTTGTCTGATCTGATGGACCTAACTTGTCCTCTTCATGCTAGAAATCTTCTGATGGCGTTGATGCACGAATCTGTGTCTAATGAGCAGGCTACTTCTAAGTGTACCGCACGAGTTGCCATACATGTGAAGATCGCTCCATACCTCTTCTCAGTGACACGGCCACGTTTGACCTCCATTGGTCCGAAGTAGTCTACACCTGTGCGAGTAAATGGCGGCTCTTCAGGGGTGATGCAGTCCTTAGGTAGGTCTGACATCTTCTGCTCACAAACTTTTGCTCTATATTTTCTACAGATGACACATTTGGTTACGAGGTTGCGGATCGTAGTAGGCGCCCGTAGAATCCAATATTTCTGTCGTAGCTTCGCCAGCATCGAGTTTCTTCCAAGATGTCCGACTTCTTTGTGGGTTTCTTGAAGTATGATTGTTGACACTGGTGAGTCTTTAGGCAGCACTATTGGGTGCTTGCTGTCTGATGACACTGAGGCACCTTCCGGGCGTCTGCCAACTCGTACTATTCCTCAATCCAAAATTGGGTCCAGCTTATATAATGGGCTGTATCTCCTGACTTGCTTCTTTCGCTGTAGGAGTGCCATTTCATCTGGAAAATGCTTTTGCTGCACGTACTTCACGATTGCATCTTCTGCCCTTTGCAGATTCTCTAGTGAAACAGGTGGCACAAGACCACTAATTCATTTCCCATAGGCCACCACAGTAACGTTGAGCTCGATTTTCCTATTTTAAAACATTCAGCGGCACGAATCCTCTTAACAGGTGTTAGGTCAATGTCAGCTTGACTACTGATTAATTTTTCGTGTGGGCAAGTCCACGGAAATTTTGAGATAGCGATGAAAACAGCGCCCTCAGTGGTGTTTTTGACAAATTTCAGGCTTATTGTTATGATTTCTATTAGCCCTAGAACTCCTCATATTACCACCAAATGCTTCAGCCATTATTCACAACAGTCTGCATTTTGATTCAGGCAGAAAAATATCTTTACAAAATTCTTGACGTTAAAGTTCAAACTAAACAAGCATCCATGCAGATATCAAAACTTCAAGGTCTGCACTATTTTTCTTCCGAACTATCTTCGTGGGTAACGAACCCGGAAGTGAATTAGTGATCTTGTGCCAATATAGTGAACCTTAAATTGACAAAAGTGCACAATTTTAACACCAATCAAAGTACTGGTGGATATGACTCAAATACTAAAACAAAAGAAAATTTAACCTTACACTTCAATTGTTACACCTGCCTGAAGACATACATTCATCGGCCCTATGGCAGCAATTTGCGTCACCTCTGTACCAAGCCATATGACACCATATGACATAAAAACACTTTCCTGGCAAACAAATTTTGTGTCCCAAACACTCATATCAGAATACTTTTACAATTGCTTAGTTGTGTTCTTCCCCAAAAAGATAATGATTTCACAAATAGAATCTCTCCCCCAAATTAAACCCCAGTTTCAGGGGCTAGGCCTACTTTCATCGACTTTTTAGGGAAATTTTGAATAAGAAATTTCTCTGTAGAAAACCGCTATGGATGGATTTGCACGAATTTTTGATATAAAAGCAAGAAATTGTATGTCTAAACAATAAAAGTACTGGTTTGACAAATTAAGTTGAATTAGGAGAGAAATTGACAAAAAGCTATGCCATACCCCTATTCCTGACTGAGTCCAATATGGCCGCCAGCGGGGATTTGGGCCCCCCAAGTATATCAAAATTAGTGTCTGAGCTGGTTTCCACATACCTTTATATTTCCAAGTATTGTTCGGAGTGATAGAAAGTGCAAAAGGTGGTTATTTTTCAGCATAGGACATCATACGTACTGAAATATGTTCCCCTATAGGGCTTCCCTTGGGCCGTCAATTAGGCACAAGACCACTAATTCATTTCCCATAGGCCACCACAGTAACGTTGAGCTCGATTTTCCTATTTTAAAACATTCAGCGGCACGAATCCTCTTAACAGGTGTTAGGTCAATGTCAGCTTGACTACTGATTAATTTTTCGTGTGGGCAAGTCCACGGAGTGTAATAAAGGGAAAGTGGCTTCACACATCAGCCATCTCGTCTTGTATGTGCTTTGGTGTGTTTAGTGTCTGAGTTGTGTTTTGGCTGTTGGTGTGGAAATTAACAAGCGAGTCGTTAATTTTCAAATTAGCCATGGCGAGACGTGGGCGTAGTCAGATGTGTCCTTGACAGTGGTGACTCTTTTTTATCCCCACGTTTCGAAACCAGAGCGGTCTCTTCCTCAGTCGCCTAAGATATGTGCATATCTTTTTTGTTTTATGTCATGTCGATATTGTTGATCTCCTGTGCTTCTAGCAGTGAAGCCAGAATGCTTATGTTTGGATCGTAATGTGTTCGTTCGTTCATTGACTTGTTTCTAATGCAATGGACTTTAGCCTTAATCAGTGTGTCGCTGATGTTCGTATTTCTTTTGTAAGCGATGATCGGTTGTTTAGGAAATAAATTCCTTAATGTTTCGTCCTTTTCTATGTGATCCCAGTTTTCACACAGAGCTAGTTTTATAGCTTCTGTCTTTATGTATGGGCTATATCTTGTTGTGAACACAAGTGTGTTTTTCGTTCTGTTTTTTGTTCGCTGGTGTTGTAATTGCGTAATTCTGGTGGCGAACTTTGTTTGTGATGTGATTCTAGAGATTTCATCCTGTTTGTAGCCCCGTTCAACTAATCTTGCATTGAATGACTTGACTTTAGCACTAAAATCATTCTCATTGTTGCAAGTTCTGATGTACCTTAGTGTTTCGCCTTTGATCAGGCCTTTAAAGGTAGATTTTGGATGGCATGATGTTCTATGTAGGAATTGAAACGTATCTGTGGTTTTCGTGTGCGTTCTTATGTCCAGTATTTTCTCACTGTTATGTCGTTGACCTTTGTATACCACAAGATCGAGGTATGTTATCTCATGTGTCGAGCTTTCAAACGAAAATTTGAAAGTAGGGTGCATTTTGTTGATGCCTGATGTGAATTCGTTCAGTTCGTGTTCTGTTCCTATAAAGATCATGAAAACATCGTCTCTGAATCTAAGCCAGAGTAATATTTTCGATTTGTATTCACGTATTATTTTCATTTCCGTTTGATGAAATGTGATATCAGCGACATTCGGTGAAGACGGAGAACCCATTGATACACCCAGGGTCTGTTTATAGAATTCGTTATCGAATTCGAATGTGTTGTTTTGAGAATAAGTGTTAGCATGGCTAACATATATTCTGTTGGTGGCATTTTCATTGTTGTGCCCTGGTTGCTGTTTTGGGATCGTTCTGCGTCTAATGCTTCGCCTATAAGTTGAGTGGCTTCGTCGTGTTGTGTGTTGGTGTACATAGACACCACATCTAATGTGACTAATATTGCATTATCCGGAATTTTGATAGTTTCAATTTTCCGGATAAATTCAGTGGTGTCTTTGATGTATGTTGACTGTTTTACGACGACTTGTTTAAGGAAATGATCGACGAATTCTGACATGTGGAATGTTGGGCTTGAGCACCCGCTTATGATAGGGCGACCTGCGAATTTCGTCTTTGGTGGCGACGGTTTGTGTATCTTAGGTAATAGATACCATCGTGGTGTCCGTATTTTGAAGTTAGACGGATCAAGATATTTGAATGTATGATAATCTATATGTTTTTTATCATACATTTCTGCTGTCAGACTGTGTACTTGTTCGATAGTTCGTGGTGTGTCGTCCGCTAGCAGTTTTGTATAATATTGTATGTCGCTGAGTTGCCGTTCACACTCATTGATGTAATCTATTGTGTCAATAATTGCTGTACCTCGACCTTTGTCAAAGGGCTTAATTGTAACATTCCTGTTCCGTGATAGCGTTCTAATCGCTATTTTTTCTGCTCTTGTCATATTTTGCCCAGTTTTGTGGAAGGAGATATTTACTAGAGCTAATTTTGTAGCTTCTAGGTAATTCTCTAGATTTGTGTTTTCACTTGTGTGTGGAGTCCACGTGGACTTGATTTTAAATTCGTGATTTTCAGTTTTTTTGTGTCGCATTATGTATTGGAGTCTGATTCTCCTAATGAATTTGTTTGCGTCTTGTGCGAGATGAATTCTATGAGGACGGTTTGGTGTTGGGATGAATTTCAACCCTTTGCCAAGTGCATTGATTTCTGCGGTTGTTAACTTGTGTGATGATAGGTTCTTGATGAATCTAAGATTCTGTGTTGTTATTTATGTTTCTTCTCGTTCGGCTTTTGTACGGCGTTTAATTGTGTTTGAGATCTTATTGTGTCTCCTGTTGTACCGTGTTTTTCTGGCTTTTTTCTTTTTGTGGTATTTTCTGTTTCTGTGTTTGACACTGTTTTGTGAATGTTTGTGTTTTGCCATGATGATTATGTTACGGTAGTTCTCTTTTTGGAGAATGTGGTGGCCTTGAAAAAGGCCGTTTGGTATGGGTTTTAAAAGACGGGACCGATTATGTTCGTTTCCTGGAACGTTTGTGTTTCGGGTTTTGTTTTGCCTTCTTTTTTGCCAATTCAATATATTGGCTTAAAAGGCTCTTGGCTGTCTTTTGTGTTGCTGGATCTTGACTACTGTTGATTTCGGTTCGCAGTTCGGCGATGAAGGTCTCTATGGACTGGTTGTGCTGAGCCTGATGTTGTTGAATGTACTCTAAGTACAAGGTGACAAATAAATTACCACACTTGCGCTCGAGATGTTGCCACTTTTTAATGAAGTCAGCACTGGGTTTTGGTCCTGGCAAGTACGCTTTAAGGCGTGTTCACAACAAGATATAGCCCATACATAAAGACACAAGCTATAAAACTAGCTCTGTGTGAAAACTGGGATCACATAGAAAAGGACGAAACATTAAGGAATTTATTTCCTAAACAACCGATCATCGCTTACAAAAGAAATACGAACATCAGCGACACACTGTTTAAGGCTAAAGTCCATTGCATTAGAAACAAGTCAATGAACGAACGAACACATTACGATCCAAACATAAGCATTCTGGCTTCACTGCTAGAAGCACAGGAGATCAACAATATCGACATGACATAAAACAAAAAAGATATGCACATATCTTAGGCGACTGAGGAAGAGACCGCTCTGGTTTCGAAACGTGGGGATAAAAAAAGAGTCACCACTGTCAAGGACACATCTGACTACGCCCACGTCTCGCCATGGCTAATTTGAAAATTAACGACTCGCTTGTTAATTTCCACACCAACAGCCAAAACACAACTCAGACACTAAACACACCAAAGCACATACAAGACGAGATGGCTGATGTGTGAAGCCACTTTCCCTTTATTACAAGGCAGAAAAATATCTTTACAAAAATTCTTGACGTTAAAGTTCAAACTAAACAAGCATCCATGCAGATATCAAAACTTCAAGGTCTGCACTATTTTTCTTCCGAACTATCTTCGTGGGTAACGAACCCGGAAGTGAATTAGTGATCTTGTGCCAGGTGGGATTGCTGTTTCACAGCTCTTCTGGCTAGTATCTGCGTTGGTGTCTTCATCGCCTTGTTTTCTTTTGCGGCGTTTATCTTTGAGGTTTTTCTTTGCTAGCATGAATCATCCGACTATCTCCTTTAGCTTCATCATGCTGGAGTAGCGTAGTAAGATCTTCTCTACCCCAAACTCTTGCTCTACTAGTACTGTGCTGTACACGGATGCTTCCCGCTTGACTTCTGGGTCTTTATTACATAGTGCTCTGGAGATGTCCTGTTGTGTAGGCCATTCGCTTTCTCGTTTCCACAGGAAATCTGGTCCTCGCAGCCATCTTTTGTTTTGGAGGAACTTGTCTACCGTTAGTCCCCTAGATGCGTCATCTGCTGGGTTGGATTTTGTGTCGACGTACTTCCACTGTTTACTATCCGAACCTTCACGTATAATGTTGATCCGGTTGGCTACGAAGGTGTGGAATCGGGATGTTTCATTGGCGCAGTACTTAATCACTGATGTGCTGTCTGTCCAGAAGTATACCTTGTCGTTTTTAATGTTGAGTTCTTCCTCCAATATTCTGTTCATTCTCACGGCCACTGTAGCTGCTGTCAGTTCCAGGCGTGGGATGGTAATTTTCTTCAGTGGTGCAACCCTTGCTTTTCCCATAAGGAAGGTGCAGTGAATTCTTCTATCTTCATTTATGAGTCTAATATACGATGCGACACCGTATCCATATTCACTGGCGTCAGAAAAGTGACGTATCTCACATACTTGACTTCGCCAAAGTCTGCTGGTTTGTAGCACCTCTGAGCTGATACATTTTCTAGTTTCGGAAGATCTGATAGCCATCTCTGCCATTTCTTCTGATCGTCTTCTTTGATCTTTGCATCCCAGCCAATACCTTTACGACACAAGTCTTGAAGTAGTTCTTGCAGGTAGGATGAACGGAGCTGCAAGTCCAATGGGATCGTATACTGAGCTGATAATTGATGGAATGCCTCTTCTTGTTGCAGGCCGGTTTTCAATGTTGATCTGGAATCCTATTGTGTCTGACTCGACCGACCATGACGTACCTAGGGCACGCTCTACTGGTAGGCAGTCATATTCCAGCTTCAGGTCTTTGATTTCCTTAGCTCTTTCTTCTTTTGGTATAGTCTCCAATACTTCACGGCTGTTGCTCACCCACTTCGTTAGACGGAAACCGCCCTTCTTGCAAGCAGCAGTCAGATCTTGCATCAACTCGATTGCCTTCACATTTTCTACCGACTTGAAGCAGTCATCTACGTAGAAGTCTCTCTTTATTGTGTTGACAACTTTCTCGTTGAATTGAATAGGTGGCTGTTGTCGTCGGCCATCTTGTGTAGTGCTGTGTTGGCGCAGCTTGGGGATGATACTGCACCGAACAGGTGAACCCATCATTTTATAAACTCTTTGAGGGCTTTCTATGTTTCCATCTGGCCACCAATAGAAGCATAGACAGTCATTGTCCTCTTCTTTAACCTTTACTTGGTGGAACATAGCCTCTATGTCTGCCATTAACGCGATTGGTTCCTGTCGAAATCGTAGTAACACTCCTAGTCGATTATTCGTCAGATCCGGCCCTTGTAGTAGTAGGTTGTTCAACGACACCCCTTGGAACTTCGCTGAACAGTCAAAGACAATACGGATCTTCTCTGGTTTCTTCGGATGATATACTCCATCGTGGGGTATATACCACACCTTTCCATCGTCTCGATGTAATTCGTCGTTAGGGACTTGTATTACGTATCCCTTCTCAATTTTATGTCCGCCATGTACTTCTGGTAGTCTGCATGGAACTTTGGGTTGTTTTTCAACTTTCTTTCCAGGCCTTTAAATCGTTATAAGGCATAGAGCTGATTGTCAGGTAGTAGAACTCTTTCAGTTTTGAATGGAAGTCCCATTTTGTAGTGTCCGTCTACTAGCTCTATGGTTTCATTTACTTTCTGCATGAACTTCTTGTCTTCTTGGGAGTATTCTCTTTTGTCATTTATCATGCGCTCAGGGAAATCAAGGTCAATGGAATGTCGCACTAACCTGTCTAGTTTATCCAATTCTTCCATATCCTATACGGCCACAACTTCTGTTCTGTAGCTGGGAGTATGTTGTCCATGTTTGTTCAATCTGACTACGTGCCAGGGGATCCATCCTACGCATGTTCTGCATGCGTGAGGGGTTGAGTCCGGACCACGTATTGTTTCCAAAGGGGTAAATACTGCTGTTTCTCTGGTACCTATCATCAGTCCTATTTCAGCATCTATTCTTGGAAGCCTTATATCCTTCAAATGCGGCCATCTCATGAGATCTTCTTGACGGGGAATGTAGTCTTTAGAGACGCCTATCTCTGGTTTAGTGTATACTGTTTTCAGCTCTACATGTGGCTCTGAACAGTCTAGGTTGTAAACTTCTATCCCTGTGACTTGGTCGCAGGTGTGGCTGCCTTACCCGTTCACTGTGTTTACCGTCAGCTTTGTCTTTCTGCATATGGCTCCAAGTTTTCTCTGTAACGCTTCTGTGTAGAATGATATGACACTACCTGTGTCCAGAAAGGCATAAGTCTGTACCATTCTATTTGAGCCTTTCAACTTCACCTTGACAGGGATAATAGTTAGCAGGACCTTGCAGTTATCATCATCACCACCGGTGTCATCGTCTTGACCACCGGTCCCCATAAAGGACTGTACTTGGTCCACCTCTGCCATGGTGCAGTGTACTGCGACACTCTCCGTCTGTACCGGTCTCTTTGAATCCTCATCTTTATCAGTTGTTGGTCGACGATCCTGATGTAGTACTGTTGGGTGTTTTCCTTGGCATTTGGAGCATTTAGCTTTCTGCTTGCATTGCCTACTCCGGTGACCAGGTTTCAGACAGCCAAAACATACACCTTCAGCATGGTTTCTCAGGAAGTTAACAGTATCTTCTTGACTGGCTGCAATCAATTGTTCGCAACTGTCGAAAGAATGATTGTTATCTTGGCAGTGCAGGCATGGTTTCTGTTGAGCTTTGTGTGGTTTGGAGGTCGAAGTGTTGCTCTTCTTGCTCCCTTGGTTCGTCTTATTGTCTGTGCTTGTAACGCTACTAGTGGCAAAAGATTGTCCCACTTTGTCTGTACCTTTCTTCTTTTTCACTGGATTGTCGAGACTAGCCATTGCTTGTCTACTGTAGTCCGGGCATAACAGTCTGCTTGCTTCGGACTTCACCAGATCGACGAGGTCTTCAAATCTTACTCTTTTCTTGGCTTTGCGTATCTTCACTGTGCGTTTACTCCAAGAATCTTGAATAAAGTAAGGAAGCTTCTTGACGATCCATTTCATATTTTCTGAATGTTGTAGTATTTCTAGGCCATCAACACATCAGGTTGCTGTCTTACATCGATTTAAGAAGATGGCGAACTTGTCTAATGAGGCAACGTTATCTGGCTTGATTGGAGGCCAGTCCAAAACCTTCCTCAGGTAGGCGTTGGCTATCTTGTGTGGATCACCATAGCGCTCTTCCAGCTCCTCCATGGCACCCTGATATGCTTCACTTGCATCTATACCCGCATACCCTTGAACTATTTCATGGGCTATGCCTTCCGTAAACTGTCTCAGCAGAGTGAGTTTATCTTTATCATCTTCGGCAGTTGGCACTAGTTTGGTCTCAAACTCATCTATGAATGATCTTTACTCGATGATGTTACCGTCAAACTTCTTTATCACTGTGGACATTTTCTTTATTGCTCTGATCATGGCCCACTGTGCAGAGTCACCTGTCGTCTTACTCATGTTTAGAGATCTAGCTCTGGCATTGGCTACGGCGATCTTCATGTCAAGTTCATGTTGCTCCTCTTTGAGTTGAAGCTCATACTTGGCACGCTCAATTTCTTGCCTCTGCCTTTCTTCTTGGAGTTGAAGCTCGCACTTGGCACGCTCAATTTCTTGCTTCTTCTTGAGCTTGGCTGACATTGCCAACAGTTCAGCCTTTTCCCTTTCGTCTGCTAGTTTGGTAGCTGAGAGTGCACTGTGGTTCGTTTGGTGGCTAACTCCACTCAGTCTGCCGACTACAGACAGTTTCGGTGTGCCGACTTGAGAGACACTATCTTCTGGTTCTACATCATCTTGTGGATGAACTGGTGTTGGGTTCCCTTCATGTTCGCTCAACCATGCACTGGTGTCTTTAAAGAAGGTCCCAAAAACGTCTTCGACATCGGCCAGCCAACAAAGGCGTTTGTCTGGCACCTGATCCTTTGGGAGTAATTCTTCGTATTCATAGCCCGTGTCTACAATTCTTGCCTTGATGCAGCTCCTTCCACACTTTAAACTTCAGTTTGATTGTGAATAAGTCTGCCATATCAGCGATGAGCTCTTGTATTTTCTTGGACTTTTGGGTTAGTGAACTCGCTGTTTTCTCTAAGAAGCTAGCTTTAGTAGCTAACTCATATTCAAGTCCGATACAAAATCGTTAATGAGAAATGTAGCGCGCAAACAAATTCCTTAAGACTCAAAATTATTTGTCTGCAACTACTTTGCAATAGTCGTCTACAGCTGATATTCTGTAATGCGTTCCCTCTTAAATAAGACGAAGCAAATATCCAATCTAAGTTTCACGTGATTTATTTGAATATAAGCATGTCTTCCAGACTGAGAACAACAAATTCTCTGAGTAGAATGTTGTACTACAAACGTTGAGAACGTTTGGGCACGATTAACTGAAAACAAATCAAACAAAAGGATACAGGAAGTGGGAACGAAGCTCCTCTAACACTATGACACAGGTAGTAGATACTCTCTATAACACAGGAAGTACGGAGGCACCGTGGACCAGTGGTTAGGGTAACGGACTCACTATCGGAGGGTGGTCAGTTCGAGACCCTGTTCAAGTCCCGGTAGATCCAGAGTATCGGATTCACTGTCGGAGGATGGTGAATTCGAGACTCTCGCTCGGTGTTGTGCCCTTGAGCAAGGCACTTTACTCCTCTGTGCTCCATTGGGGTCGTGGGTTATGGGTACCTCATCCTGTAAATGGGCTAGCACCCGTTGGATGATGGACTAAATTAAATTAAATTAAATTAAATTAAATTAAATTAAATTAAATTAAATTAAATACACTCTATGACACAGGAAATTGGAAACAGGAAGTAACTAACAGGAAGTAATACTCCCTCTAAGATTACTCATGGGTCAAAGGTCATAATAGGTGGGGGTGGTCACGTGACCCACCTCAGTAAATGCCCTCTAACGGTGACTGAATGTTTACTTTCGTTGACAAAATCTCATTTGCATAAAAGCAGCCTCGACCTAACGAGTGAACAATTAGCTGCTTTGAAACGATCACTAACTCAAAGTTGTATAAGAATACCATCACTAAAATCTACTTTAACTAAAAGGTCTCAAAAAGTTGTACTATAACGTAATCAGAGTCCGTCGAATGTGTCCATTTAAATGTTCATTGTTCGCATACTTCAATGAGTCCTTGGCCTTTTGTTAGGCACACATGCTCTTAGAGTCTCACAATGGAATAAGGCTATTCAATGCTCCTTCAAGAATGTCTGCTTTAAAGTCACAAAAGAATCAAATGAATGGCTTACCGATTTTGTGTGGATTTTGTATAAGACTATCGCATCAACAGGTTCAAAGCTGTTCCATCAAAATGGTCTTTACAAGCAATCTTTGCGAGAACTATAGCCGGTCGCTTTCAGAGACATGTCCACTCTCTGGAGGTCTAACTTAAAGTGCCTAAAAGCACGCTTGGAATGGGTACATGTGCGCAGTGCGTAATACAAAAGGTAAACATCGAAGGACGGAAGTTGATGGTGACTCATGACTTTGAATTTGAACGATGGCCAAATAAGGGGATGTTGATTTTGACTGTAACACGAAATGTCACGCTCACGTGGAAAAATGTTGGAAATTTTGCGTATGGTATGGTCAATTTTCCAAAAAATGAGAATACATGGCGGATGAAAACCATTTATTTGGTTATCGATATATCAGCCATCAATCACAAATATACTGTCATACACACCTCTGAATATTACTGCATCGCGTTCATCAATAGCCTGTAGAAAAGCTGCTTACCGGCCCACATGGCCTTGACAGCCACCTTCAGCCATGCTACCGCTCTGATCAACAACATACCATTACCAGGGCCTAAAAATTTCTGTTTTTTCCCACTGGTCCCAGGACCAGTGACCTATTTTTTTTTAATGGTCCCAAGGTAAAATCCACTGGTCCTCAAAAATTTGCATAACAATACAAGAATGATTCCTTTCTCATACTCATGTTATATATGCATTTCTATCAGATTTGCTTGGGATTTACATACAGCATGAACTGCCAATCTTTGTAATGCAGACACACTGCATTATAAGCATTTACTAGGTAGTTTTCTGAAGTTCTTGTACACACACTTGACATGTTTTTTTTACTATTGCTATAAAGTTCACTTCATTTTTATAATTGCCCAACGGTTGATTCTTTTCCATTTAAATTGTAAAAAATAGGTTGAAAACACCAAATATCTGAGAAGAGCTTCCTTTTCCTTTGATAGCAATAGCGAATTGCCATAACGCTATTTTGACAAGCTAGGCGGTTCTTGTTAAGGTCAACTACAATCAAGCTATGGGGTCTTGACTATATAAGGAATGCAGCATGGTGACCTTCTAAATTCAGAAGCTTGCTTGCTACGGACGATCGGAAAGTTGTAATGAGACTCCTTCCAGAGAAGTTTACTGCAAAATACTACTTTGATAGACAGAGATATAATATTTTCTCACACTTTTGGGGTTGCTGATATTTTTAGCTGAGGCTATGGTCTGGTTTTTACCACATTACATTTTACATGTAAAATGAGTACGTGGCCCGTAATTTGATTTTTGCAGTGCCGTGGCTAGTGGACGCACATCGCCTGGCTCATATCATGAATCGCAAACTGTAATTATAAATAAGAGTAACTGATTTTCCTTTAGAGTTTACGTTGTGATGAAAGAAATAGACTAAATTTTAAATGTTTGATTGACTTAAAGACGCAATAATTATTGTAATTTTGTAGCTAGAAGACGTAGTCTCTCAGTGGGCTCTTGGTTTTAGTGTAATTCTAGGCCTGGCTTTAGTGCGTCTCTGCTACCTCCATGGTTTCAGTAACTTCGGTATTTTGGGGGGACGTAGTTTCTAATTTTTCGTCAAAAGACACTAGAACACAATCTAGGAAAAACACTGGAAATTCCCTTGCAAAATAAATTGGCTCCCGTTTGTACTGGTCCGCGGACTTTTTAGGGGTAATTTGTACTGGTTCTGGATAAAAAATCACTGGTCCGGGACCTCAGATCAGGGTAATTTTCAGGCCCTGCTACGTGCGCATGCGTAGTTATTTACGAACATCTTCTGGGCGTGTCCGTCAAAGGAATAGGGGGATCAAAATGAGGCAATTGCCCCACCCCCTCGGCCACAGTTTCATGGCACACACGGTCTAATCCCCCACATTTGTCCCGTATCACCCGAGGTGGGGGTGGGGGGTGGGGGTGGTGGTTTACATTGACTGGCGCATAAGGCGTAAGACCACTAGAAAGATTGCTAGAAACCTGTATTTCAACTCTGTTGTTGTTTTTACCTTCTCGTGTCTATTTATAGACAGAGAAGGTATTAGAGTTGAAAACCAATATGCTGCTGTCAAGAACTTCCGTCTGTCAAGACTTCCGTCTGTCAAGATCCGTTGACGTCATGCCATTGTGATGGGTCATATCATAAACTGGTGGGGGTGTTCATGGCTCAGGTTGAGGTGTGGGAGAACGATTTTGAGCTATGACAAAAATCAAAAGGGACTTAGCGGCATAGCCACAGTGTTAAGCCTTTCTCCAAGGTTTCTTAGTTGACTACAATCTATTACAGACTACTGAGCTGACGTTAGGGGTACTCACTTTGTGCATGCTCACTCTGTGAGCGCCAGTGTTTGGTACTGAGTTGCGTGGATATCCCCTCATGGCCTCACGTGATCTGGGCCTGTTGCATAATCTGCAGAGATGATCATATGCCTCCGAGTCTGAAAACTGTCATCGTGTAAGCCTGTCGGCATTTTCCTTGCATTTTTTCTCATTTAATTTTGCAAAATATCGGCGAGTACCTCAATATTTCAAGATAACCCTTTCTTCCCAATCGTTTCCTGGAGTTTCAGAGTCATATGAACGAAAATGAGTGAAAGTTTTAGGCAGGAAAATCGGACGTCGGCCATGTTCAATGTTTACAGTACAATCAGAAGTTTACGTGGAGGAATTAACCAACAAACACAGGAGTGTTCATGATGCCCGCCCTCTAGAGGCAGACCCTCCTATATGAAGCACCACATTTGATGCTTGTGGAAAGCTTGACCACACAATGGAGCATTTAAACTTTTAGAAAATGACAAACTGAATAAGAAGGTATTCAGAAAATGTCAAATACTGAGGAAAAATGCGCAAATATTCAAAATAAACAGGTTAACTGATTGGTCAGCTATAAAAAAACAATGAAAATGTTTATGATCAAAAGTTTTTGAGATGCGCACATTTTAACAAATACAGAAATTATTAACATTATAAATATAAGACCAAACTATTTTTTCAGGGATGGGACAGGTTGGAAATGAGGGGTGAGAGACAAAGGCACTCCTATTGCTGCATGTGGATGCAGCCACACCATTTCATTTACAGCATACTTATTCACTGTGTTGTGTTCAAGTTCCATATTGTACTGACTGTCATACAAGGATAACATAAGCAAATCAAATCAAATTAGAAAAGGATCAATGCTGTTGTGTGGATTTTGCTGAACATGGCTGATATTTTGCCCTATATATTTGGTATCCAGCAAAGGCATATTTTGATGTAAAGTCAAAATTAACACTACATTGCTGACAATATATTTTACCGTTTCTGCATGAATTTTTCTTTTTTAAATTATAGTATATTAGTACTTCAAACAGATTAACAGTTCTCGTGATGTCAACCCATAATTTTACATCACAAAGACTGTAATTCTGCCATTTTTTTGTTTTTCAGTCATTTTATAAATTTTGCACTGCACAAGATGATTGAACAAATTGCAATGTTTGAATTTGTAAACTCAAAGAATAAAAATCCTTTGGTCACAAATTAAATTATTTTTTGAAAAGAAATTTACTCTTAAACACTTTTAGCATATATTCTTTACACGGTCATGTATTTCAAGGAAAATATGCCTATTAAAAACAGTAATTTCTTCACTTTCAATTTTTTTTCAATACTATGACAATTATCAGCCATGAGGTTATACAAACACAAGACCAGATAAGCGTTTTTCATCATTTCCACAGGACTCTTTGGAAAATCCATTAAAAACAGTTAAAAGTGACTGGAAATGATCACTTGGTATACATTTAATTTACAGATGCCAGGTTGTGTATTTCACATGCACTCAGGTCAGTAAGGAAGTGCGTCATTACTATTTTGGACTGTTAATTCTTATTTCTGAATTGTTTAACTTTTTTCCACATTGAACTATCTTTAGGCAGTTTATACTGTAGCTTAGAATTTTTTTGATTGATGTATTTAATCATCTTTTGGGTTCTTTGGGTCCATATCCCACCTCATGCCCCTACATCATCAACTATTTACCAACAACTCCATGCCAACAACCAATTACCTGACCTGGCCACACATTAGAGAAGGTACAGCATCATTGACGGTATTTTTTAGTTGATTTCATTGCTTATCGGAGAGGTTTTTCCAGGATTGGGAGCCATGGCAATGCAAATCTATATCTTTCTCTGTACTGCGCCCTTTTTGATCGCCTCTAAAATCCTGAAAACAATGGTAGAAATCAAAACAAGGGGGTCCATTTGCAAGCCAAGGGTTCAAAGATCATTTTCTGCTTGCAGGAAAATTTGCCCACCAATGAAAGTTTTCGTCTCTGAGCGTCAAAAATTGAGTATGCGAAATTTGTATTGCTGGAAGCCTTTTTGTTTGCCAAGGACCTAAAAGCTGCCACCTGATTGGCCCAAACAATGGCATAATGTACATTGAAGATACTATGTGATATAACATTATTGAAAGTCATTAACTAGTTTTATTTCCACCAATTCCTTATTTGCATTTGTAATGAACATTTCTACTTTAATATGGATATATATCTGAATTGACTCAAGCAAAGTTGATGAATCTTGCTACATATATTTAAGATACTATAATACACGTCATTGAAATTCGTTAAGCATTTTTGCTTTAGCCAATTTCTAATTTGCATATTTGATGAACTTTATTAATTAGGGATATATATCTGTATTGACTAGACCAAGTCGACAAAACTTGCTATGTACATGAAAGATACTATGATACAACATTATTGAAAGTCATTTGACATTTTTATTTCAGCCAATTCCTAATTTGCATGTTTAATGAACTTTCCTAATTAGGGATATATATATACTGGGATTTACTTGATAAAAGTTGGCAAAACATGCTGTGTACATTGATAATTATACCAGGTTATAACAGTATTGTGAGTCATTTTGCATTTTCGTGTCAGCTAATTCATAATTTGCATAGCGAATAAGCTTTCACAGTTTGGCATAATATAGCTGAAGGACTTCACCAAAGGTATATTAAGTGGTGATACAATGACAGTACTCAAAGAAATAAATTATTTTTATTTCAGCTAATTACATATTTGAATACTTAATGACCTTTAGCATTGATCTGTGATGAATTTTGTTCACTATGTTGATGATAACACTTTCAATGAAGTTGCAAATATATATTGAAGGTTCAAATTTGCACATAAATGCAATATATAATAAAACACATGAGAATTTTCAGTTATCATTATCATTTCAGTTGTTATTTTATCCATACCTGGGGCTTTCCTGTTCTTTAAAGTACTGATAGCGTTTTGAATTTCTAATTCAGAGATGGCTTTGTCCAAAGCTGAGATCTGTGTGATATTCTCATCTATTAATGG
This sequence comes from Ptychodera flava, assembly GCF_041260155.1. NCBI lineage: Eukaryota > Metazoa > Hemichordata > Enteropneusta > Ptychoderidae > Ptychodera > Ptychodera flava. The sequence goes on along the minus strand of NC_091931.1, from coordinate 45,899,707 downwards.
CAAATCTACTTTTGTGTTCAGTGCCTTAAAATGGTTGTACCACCTTTGTTTTTCAATTGGTGTGTGTTCACTGCTATTATTTTGTGAATCTGATTTCAACAGATTTAATCAGCTCCCAATATTTATTTTGGTTTGAGTTCCCCAGGCTGTCTTATTCTCTTCTCTTTGTTTTAACTAGACATTTATATTGTTTCTTTAAATTGTGGCACGAGCTCCGTAGTTCAATATTATATGGGTCTCTGCTCAACTTAATTGATAATTTGTAAACATCATTTTTTAAATTACCAAGATCATTAGTATACCACTTTGGTTTCCTAGAGGTGCTTAACTTCTTGTGCTTTTGTTCCTTTTTTCCTTATAATGTGTTTATGGAGATTAGCTCCTGCTGTTTGTAGGAATATATTTGATAACATTGCACAAGCTGTTTTGACTGACTGTATCGTGGCATCAAAATGTGTTTTGTTAAAATTATTAATGAGTGATGCAATGTGTGGTTAATGTAATGCTTCATAAAAGTAATACCTAGCGTCTCTGTCCCATAAGAAAGTAAAATCATTGCTATGTCTCTCTTGATCAATTTCTATATTATTAGTATCTACATTATATAAGTGGGCGTTAGATTGTAACTGAAATTCAGTCTGGCAATGATCTGATATAGAAATGTTTAGTGGGTGAACCTTATATTTTACATTTACTGCCATCTTGCCTCTGTATCTCTTAAGTGAACATGTCAAGTACATGTACCAATGTCTTTGTGCAAAAAATTAGCAATGCATCTTAGTTAAAGATACCAAGTTGGTGCACGGTTGGACAGGTCTTAGTCATAGCCAATGTCATCACTCTTTTAGTCTATGTGTGTCAGTCAGTCTGTCTGTAGACCAAGCTTGTCGACGTCATAACCTAACCTAAATATTACAATATCAGATGTGACAAACTTTGATGGAAAGTTTAGATGGTTATCCAAACCAAACAGGAATCTCATACACGTGGATAGCACATAAGAAAAATGTGTAAAATATGTAAAATTTATATACATGAGAGAGTAACTTGGATGTATGGTACATATGTTCATAGGGACAAAGTATGTGATTGTTCAATAAAGTTATATGTAAGCAAAATATTGATTTACATGTATTTTTGAATTTTTTTCCAATTTTTTGGTCAAAATTAGATTTTCAGGAATCACCTCACAGCCACGTATCCCACTTTGATTTTAAGTTGTTAAGGATCATCTGCTTACTTTATCACCAAATGATGATGAAATTTTAATATTTCTGTATTAGTATTTAACCAGTGCAGCTAGTACACCATGTTTCACTAAAATTTTAGAAAGGAAGTATCAATATACGGTATTGTGTTTAAGAAAAGTTTTGGGGTACAGTAAATTTTTTTACTGTTTTGTTAAAAAATGCCAAATATGATATTTTTGATGCCCCTGGTCTAATTGCTGAAAATTTCATCTGTGTATTTTGTGGTAGAAGTATTGCTCAACTGTATATGGTGTATATGGATATTGTTTCAAATGGATTACTAAAACTATGCTAATGAGCAGCAAAAATGTAAACTTGAAGTGGAAATCTCAACAATTTTAGTACTTTGTGCCCTGTGGGCACAAGGTACTAATGTGATGGCGCGACCCAATATGCCCAACATAATGGGCCGTATGCTGTGGACGCAGGTATCTCAGAAACGCTTCAGTAACTTTTTTAGCTCCAATGTCAGCGATGCGGAGCTTATCAAATAGGTTGATTTTTCCATCGTCGTCGTCGTCCGTCGTCGTCGTCCGTTGTCTGTTGCCTTCTCCTCTGAAACCGCAAGTCCAATTGCTGTGAAATTTTATATGCAGTTCACTTTAGGTGACCTCACTTCAGTTTGTTCAAATTGTGGTGAAATTTGCATATTTGTATTTTTGGGGCATTTTTTGGTGTTTTTGGTAAAAAAAATCTTCTCTGAAATCGCTTGTCCGATTGCTTTGAAATTTGATATGCAGTTTGCTTAGGATGACTTCAGTCAGATTTGTTCAAATTGTGGTGAAATTTGCATATTCGTATTTTTAAGGCAATTTTTGTCATTTTTGGTAAAAAAATCTTTAAAAATCTTCTTCACAACTACCGGTCAGATAGCTTTGATATTTGGTACATAGGTCCCTAGGGATGATCTATTTCAGATTTGTTCAAATTGTGCAGAAATATGCAAATTTGCATTTTTTAGACAATTTTTGCCATTTTTGATCAAAAAATGTATTTCTCAAAAAGTACTGGTCTGATAGTTTTGAAATTTGGTATACAGGTTTCTATCGATGAACTAAGTACTATGTATTGAATTTTTGATGAAATCTGTAATTTTGTATTTTGGGGGCAATTTTTGCCATTTTCGATCAAAAAATGTATTTCTCAAAAAGTACTGGTCTGATAGCTTTGAAATTTAGTATACAGGTTTCTACAGATGAACTAAATGATATTTATTGAAATTGTGCAGAAATATGCAAATTTGCATTTTTAAGGCAATTTTTGGCATTTTTGGTCAAAAAATGTATTTCTCAAAAAGTACAGGTCTGATAGTTTTGAAATTTGGTATACAGGTTTCTATCAATGAACTAAGTAATATATATTGAATTTCTGATGAAATCTGTTATTTTGTATTTTGGGGGCAATTTTTGCCATTTTTGGTCAAAAAATGTGTATGTCCAAAACTACTCATCTGATAGCTGTGAAATTTGGTGTACAGATTTCTACAGATGAACTAAATGATAGTTATTGAAATTATGATGAAATCTGCAATTTTGTAATTTTGGGGCAATTTTTTGCCATTTTTGGTCAAAACATGTGTTTCTCAAAAAGTACAGGTCTGATAGCTTTGAAATTTGGTATACAGGTTTCTACAGATGAGGTAAGTAATATATATTGAATTTCTGATGAACTAAATGACATTTATCGAAATAATGATGAAATCTGCAATTTTGAATTTTTGGGGCAATTTTCCCCATTTTTCGTCAAAAAATGCGTTTCTCAAAAAGTACTTGTCTAACAGCTTTGAAATTTGGTATACAGGTTTCTACAGATGAAATAAATTTGATCTTATGAAATTATAATGAAATCTGCAATTTTTATCTTTGGGGGCGATGGTTGCCATTTTTGGTTAAAAAATTTATTCTCAAAAATTACTCATCAGATTGCTTTGGTTGACATGTTCTTAGGGATGATCCTATGTGATAAATTCAAAGTATGATGAAATCTTCAATTGTGTATTTTTGCAGCTTATTTTAGCCATTTTTTTTCTGGCCAATGCATTGAGCTATCAAAGATTTCCACCTTCTTCATCAACATGTGTCAAAAATAGTTATTCTCTACATAAACACAGTGGAGCTATATCGGCCGCTAGGTCGCTTGTCTGAAATTTGGTCTGGTGGTTACTTGGGCATGTATCTCAACGGTCTTTTTTCTTTTTTTGATTGAATCATTTTAAAGTCACTTTTTTAGCTTTTTTGTGAAAATCACTATTTTCAATTTTTCCTCAAAACCACCGATTTGATTATTGTGATGTTTGGCATGGGTGTTCGTATAGTTGAAATGCCGTCAGAAATGTTCAAAATTTGGTGATACATGCCTTGTATTATTTTTAACATTTTTTATCCATTTTTATTTTATATTTACTTGATTTTGACTCGCTTTCGCTAAAGCTACCGTCTGCGCATGCGCACAACTGTAGGACAGAATCTTAGTTGAAGACCGACGCCATCTTGTTTCTCAGTCTGGTGCGAATTGTGACGTTTTAAAGTTTTTAGCGTGTATTTGATGATGTTTTTGTGTATATGAAGTTCACATTGATGGTACTTTTGTTGCTGTCGTGTATTTTTTGGCACAAAACGCTCCTTCGATAGACTGAAGAATGATGGCCTCCGTACTCGGTACTCACCCGGTACCGGCGAATCCATTGCTTTAGCAAGGCAGTGCCACCGGCGGCCCGTACTAATAGCTGGGTGAGAGCGAGGGAACGCTCTTTCCTTCTACCTCCATGTCATAACAAACTAGCGTTGTTTTATGTTGATGTACTGTCCTTTCGATACAGTGATAACTTTGTTGACTTCGATCGCTAAAGACAGTGTGTGCTTATGTTGACCGATTTACATAGGAAGTACGCGCACTTCAGAATCACGGCATAATCCGACATGGCAATTTGACATAATCATCAGATTATACATGATCCAAGATTGCACTTTAGCACGGTCACGATAACTAATGTTGTTTTGTTTCACTGTTGTTTAATACCTCTTGCTGCGAATCCGTAGCCTTTGCCACTTGGGTAGCTTGGTCATTGGAGTGGCACTCCCAGAAGAACATGTCAAGGATCTAGGAGTGGCAGGGCTCGTTTTCGCAGCAACTTGAAATCGTGCACTGGCATGCATGTAGTTGTCAACATCACTATGCTTGAATGTAGTAGACTCTTACTATGAATATATATCGACTGTCACTGCATATTGCATATGTATGCAAGTCACTCCGTATCATATCAAAAAATGTAGTATTGCAACGTTTGAGCTGCCAGAAGCCAGAATTTACAGTTTACGAGAAAGTTATCTTACTTGTAAAACTCACTTTTACTGTGAACAAAATGCAGGCTATGTTGTCTAACTATCATGAATAGCATAATATTTTGTACCTATCACTGTGTCAGAAAATCAGAAGGAAACAACCAGTCAGACAAACTGTGGTCAGGTAACTGTCCAATTTTTAGCTCTGCTGTCAGAGAAGCGGAGCTTATCAAATAGGTTGATCATCCGTCGTCGTCCGTCGTTGTCGTCTGGCGTCCGTCGTCGTCCGTCAACAATTGCCTTCTCCTCTGAAACCACAAGTCCAATTGCTTTGAAAATTTATATGCAGTTCACTTGGGGTGACCTCACTTCAGTTTGTTCAAATCATGGTGAAATTTGCATATTTGAATTTTTGGGGCATTTTTTGATGTTTTTGGTAAATAAATCTTCTCTGAAACAGCTCATCCGATTGCTTTGAAATTTGATATGCAGTTTGCTTAGGGTGACTTAAATCAGATTTGTTCAAATGGTGGTGAAATTTGCATATTTGTATTTTTAAGGCAATTTTTGTCATTTTTGGTAAAAAAATCTTTAAAAATCTCCTTCAAAATTACTGGTCAGATAGCTTTTATATTTCGTACATATGTCCCTAGGGATGATCTATTTCAGATTTGTTCAAATTGTGCAGAAATATGCAAATTTGCATTTTTAAGGCAATTTTTGCCATTTTTGGTCAAAAATGTATTTCTCAAAAAGTACTGGTCTGATAGTTTTGAAATTTGGTATACAGGTTTCTATAGATGAACTAAGTAATATGTATTGCATATCTGATGAAATCTGTAATTTTGTATTTTTGGGGCAATTTTTGCCATTTTTGGTCAAAAAATGTGTATTTCCAAAACTGCTCATCTGATAGCTTTGAAATTTGGTATAGAGGTTTCTACAGATGAACTTAATGATATTTATGGAAATAATGATGAAATCTGCAATTTTGTAATTTTGGGGCAATTTTTGCCATTTTTGATCAAAAAATGTGTATTTCCAAAACTACTTATCTGATAGCTTTGAAATTTGGTATATAAGTTTCCATAGATGAACTAAATGATATTTATTGAAATAATGATGACATCTGCAATTTTGAATTTTTGGGGCAATTTTTCCCATTTTTGGTCAAAAAATGTGTTTCTCAAAAAGTACTTGTCTAACAGCTTTGAAATTTGGTATACAGGTTTCTATATATGAACTAAGTGTGATAATTTGAAATTATGATGAAATCTGCAATTTTTATTTTTGAGGGCAATTGTTGCCATTTTTGGTCAGAATATTTTATTCTCAAAAACCTACTCATCAGATAGCTTTGGTTGACATGTTCTTAGGGATGATCGGATGTGATATATTCAAAGTATGATGAAATCTTCAATTTTGTATTTTTGCAGCTTATTTTAGCCACTTTTTTCTGGCCACTGCATTGAGTTATCAAAGATTTCCACCTTCTTCATCAACATGTGTCAAAAATAGTTATTCTGTACATAAACACAGCGGAGCTATATCGGCCGCTAGGTCGCTTGTAATATTTGTCTCTTGGCACACACCAGATACTCATGACTGTAAAATCACGGATCATAAATCCAAATGTTCACGTCTATTATGTAAACAGAACCGTAAAATATCAAATATATACCCTTTTGATATGGAGAAACATCTTTTTGTTTCACGGACGATCAAGTTAAATGCTCAAATATCACGACAAGACTTGCGTATTTATTTGCACGTTGTGAACGCGGAACTAGGCCCACTCGGCGGACGAGCGAGCGCTTCTCTGAAAGTCTGTATTACGATGTCACGTCACAATACACGACGGTCCGTGATGCACTGAAAATTGTCGCGAATTTATATTTAAGGGAGCCAATTCACACAAGTTTCTAACGCCAGTAAAGTTATTTTCTTGTTGGCAGCAATACACCACGAACATTTTCGCTATTCATGAGTGCCTTACTCGCTCTACGTTCTAAAAAATGCCATGCATATGCTTTTGACCCCGGGTTTTGACCATGCATGCCGCTACCTTCCTTTCCATATTCACGGTCGACTTTCCTACATTGATCATAATTTTTCTTTCCATTTCATAGCTTTACTTGCACTTAAAATGTGTGTTGTAGGGGTGGTTCCCCCCATATTGGTGGAGCAGCCAAAGTCAAAAAGGAAAGTTTGCCGTTTTGCTTAGTTTCACCGTCACTACGATCCTTCAATTCAATTCAGTGTTGACGATGACATGGCTGTCACTGCACGGAGTTATCTGTAGGCAGACATTGCGCGTAGTCAAACCCAAAACTTCGCAACATTTTAGTCAACTAGTCATGATATACTTGCGGTACTATTGATTTGTGAGTTATTTTGTTACAATTTTATTCATACTGTATGTGTTACAAAGGTCGGGGATGCACAGAGATACGTATTACGTCTCAAGTTGAATGCAGGACATGTGCGTGCGGACAAAGTGATGACGTCATAGTGCAATTTTCGATTCGCAAGTTTGGCTAACTTTTGCCAAAATCTTCTCGCCAAACGCTACTTTTTTCTCGCATTTGCGATTTGGCGAGCGGGGAGCAGAAACACTGATTGCAGATAGGTGTACACTCCAAATACTTCGTACAAGTGTGGTGAGTGTAACAAGCAAATGTTTTTTAGTAAATGGCCCAAATTTATTTTCTATTTGATGGACAATAAATACATGTGTGTAATCAATGCCAACAATCCAGTTTAAGTAATTTGATTAAGATTAGTCATTGTCCAATAGTTTGTGGCTAAACTTTCTCCCCTTCTGTATTATATAACTTCACCGTTTCCTGTTTTAGATATTGTTGATCCTATTGAGTCCCATCTCTTATTCTTAATTCACTTTCACACATATCAAGGCTGTTGATACTTACGCTTAGATTCCACACTTGAACTTATGCTGCAGCAGTAACAAACCAGTTCAAATAACTTTCATTTATGTCCAAACAATTTGACTTTTTGACAGATTTCATATTTATGGCAAATAATAAACAGTAAGGAGGTACGAAGGACGTCAGTGCCCCCGGGCCCCATGTTTTGTTGGCCTGATTGTCTTGAAAATCTGCATCCAAGTATCTTTTAGGTAAACTTTATACATGTAGGTTACGTTATAGCGCTTATCTGGAATTGTGTTTGTATATATATATATATATATATATATATATATATATATATATATAATAAATAAACAGATTACTTCAAGTACAAAGTAATGAAATCTATTACTTAAGTTTCATGCATCTTGCAATCATGCAGATTGCAAGATGCATGAAACTTAAGTAATAGATTTCATTACTTTGTACTTGAAGTAATCTGTTTATTTATAACGCTCTGCTTTTTGCATTGAGCACTGTAATTTCCCTCGAGGACATCTGTATACTTCAGTATATATATATATATATATATATATATATATATATATATATATATCTTCGTTTACAGGGTATTTCACACGTACCAATCTGCTGGTTCAAATAGTTATTATATCTGCACAACGTTTTGTCCTAAAAGTAGGACTTCCTCAGGTGCTACAGAACAAAAAGTTTCAACACGGAGTGAGTTACAGTGGTATTTTTCATACAAAAGTTACATGTCAGAGAAAATACTAAGTCACAGTATGGTGAAAATAAAGGAGTTCTTACCTATTTGAATGGCTCAGATGTTGAATGGCAATTGAGAGAATGTTTTTATATGTATTTATCGTGTGGCTGGGAGTGTTGGAATTTGAATAAAGACAATGGGAGCAGCTGGCTGTGAATATTTAGGCCGTCAGGTGTTAATGTCTTTAATTTGGATATCCACAAGGATTCCAGCTTTTTTCGAAGTGGGTCGTCCATTTTATTGATTTTTACAGTGCCAACTATTGATACATCTTGGATTGTGTGTTGATCGGAATTGAAATGGATCGCTACTGGCATGTTTGAGTCACGACGGATGGTGGACAGATGGTTATTGAATCTTAGTCAAAACTCTGTTTTGGTCTCTCTTACATACTGTTTTATTACAGGTTATAAGATATATTATGTTTTTTGACTTGTATGTAATGTTTTGTGTAATAGTGTGAAATGTATTATTTGTGTGGCTTTGGAAACTGGTGGCATTTGTCAAATGTTTACAGATGTTGCAGCCCCTGGTTGAGCCACATTTGTAGAAACATGCTGGTGCATCGGACTGTTGTAGTTCACTGTGAACTAGTAGATCTCGCAGGTTTCTAATATATATATATATATATATATATATATATATATATATATATATATATATATATATATATATATATATATTTGTATTGAAAAAATGACAATGAACCAAGCACTGCAAACCAACGATCACATTCACAGGTAATCACTTAGTCATATATACCAGGAACACTTTATTTATTAAATTGTTGTGGTAGACATACCACAAAACAATCTGCAAACTTTATTTACTTAAATGTTGTGATAGGCATACCGCAACAAATATTACTGATTATCACGTGTGCCACTAGTGGTGACAATCGGTGCAGGGTTGATTGAGTGTTGTGGCAAACAAATTTGTGCTGCATAAGTTTACCCAGCATGCGCTGTATGTTTACCACAAAAAGTATTCTTCATACAGGGGATCACGCTGTTGATAGCAAGAAACGTACAAAATATTACAGATCAATCAATTTGGATGATATTGTTGTCCTATGGAAATTCCATGTTTGGTGGACATGTGAAAATTGTTCTTTGCCTTCGTGTACAAGATGGAACATTTACCAAGCTTGATGATCACTGCTAAAAACAATAGGTTTTATTACAGTTTCACATTTCAACCCTTCCTTGACAGCTTTCTCAGCAACATTCCCATTCCTGCAGCTAAATGCACTTAGGAGCAACTGTGTCATCATTGACGTTATTTTTGTTAATATAATTTGTTCCTTACCCTAATTTGCAGTACGCACATGTCACTGAACTGTCGTAATTATAAGTCTTTTGATTCTTGTCTGTCTCTGATTTCAGCGGAACTTTTTGAGTTTCTATTACCTTTGATTGGCCCCAGAAGCATTCAGTATATAAATGGAGCAGAAGGCAAAGAACGTCGCAGAACTTACGACCCGTCATTCAGTCATACATCGATCAAGAATTACTACTCCAGCTTTCAGTTGGTAAGAATGTATCAACATACTTTAATCTCAGGCCTCTCTGGAAAAACTGGTATGTGGGTAATGGAATGGTACAAATGCCCTAGTAGGTTTTGATAAGTTTTATCAAGTTAATCAGGATTTCTATCAAATAAGCTGAAAACAACCCTGTCTCTTGTATTTGGTAATATTTGTCATTCTTTAGATATAGCAGTGTTTGAAACCATATTTCATATTTAATAATCTTTTATTTATCCCAGGCAGTTGATTCCATGATTGAGAAGATATCCTCTCTTCCTGCTGGAGAACACATTCCACTCACTGAGTACATGTCTATGCTGACCATCAAAGCCGTTAGCAAATCTACATTTGGAGACTTTTTCAAAGAAGACGGGAAAGCAGTAAAACTTTTGCATCACTATGAAATTGTGAGTTTCCTCTTCTCAATATCATGTAATCCTATGTAGTCATCATGTAACACCTCATCTAATCCCTATCTTATCATCATGTAAACATTAACAAATTTTGTTAGTCTCCATGGACGAAGTTAACGGGGTAACTAAATTGTGCATTGGGCATCGTCAGTCCATGCAATTTTGTATCTTTTCACATGCCAGGACTGGTGTCTTTCAAACATGGCACAAGGACTATTCACTGTGGCATGCACATGCATTTTTTTAATTTCTTGTTTGACTTATACTGTCTGTATGGATGTCTCTGAAATCATGAAACACAAAATTATTAGATGTTGTTGCAATGCTGCCTGCTTAACAAACTGTGGGTTAGTTTCCTGGTTATCCATTAGCATATTAAACATTGTATGAATCTATCTGTTAATGATTGCTTGATAAATGGTACTCTTAGAGTAACCAAATGGATGATATTACAATTGTATAGATATTAGTTGATGATGACAGTGTTGGCAAACATTTTCGACAAGGAAATCAACATTTAATGCATAATAGAGTAATATCTCAAATATATGGACACCGTTATGTAGATATCAAGATAATTCAGAGTTGGAAGACACAAAACTGCAGAAATTGTGAGATAACAATTAATTTCCACTAAGACAAGCTAGTGCAAAACTGATATATCATTGTCAGGGTGATACACTTAATGATATGGTTGTTATTTTGGTACAGCTAACAAGAGAAATCATTGTACAAATCATTGTTGATCCAAGCAGAGTAACAAAACTCAGAGGTTTCATCATGACCTCATTACTAGGAAATCAAATGTCTATAAACTTGCTACTGGTATTGATCAATGTCACAATGATAGAACAGAGGTCAACACCATTTCATTGTGCAAGATATTACTTTCCGTAATATATGAACTTTCTGAGAAAACAATGATATGACATCAGTGCAATTTGTCACGCTTGTAGTCAGGAAAATTATCAGTTGAGGTACTAGTCTTTATCGTAATGCTTTCAGTAACTGAAGCTGACACACCATGGTGTAGATTGTAACTCTACTTTAGATCTTTATTTCAGATTGCAAACGTAACACACCAGGTCTCCAATTCTGATCTGTAATGTCTCTAGTGTAAATTCTCTCCAAAGTTAATACATCTGAAGCATTTTTATTTCATAAACTGATTTGAATACTGAAAAATATTTTTACATTGAGCTACTTTGTATTGCTGATAGTGTGATAATAAAACTTTTATTGAAGTTTCTAGGTCAAAATATTGTGTAGAGTAAAAGAGCAAAGTGGTTCATCCAGTCTCGAATCATCAGTAAATTTGATTAAATAATATCAATGTTTCCAGCCTAAAACTTCAGCCTTACCAAGAGTTTGTCCTGGGGAAGGGGACTTGTGTATTGCCAAAACATTGGTATTATTCAATAAAATTTATCGAAGCTTGGACACTGGTGGAACTGCCTTGATATTTACTGCTACACGTCTGCTATGGTCCAGGCGCATTCCAAAACTCCACTTGTGACTTCAAAGATTGTAGTTAGACTGACTGCTTTCACAACACTACTCAAAATTACATCAGAAAAAAGTATCAATTCACAGACAAATGCAAAATATACTTGGGCATTTTCAATTCATATCTGGTTCTTTAAAATTTCAACACAATTTCTTTAGATTTCTACGGCATTTCTGTAGGATTTTATAAAAATAGAACTTTGATACCCTTTAGATAACAGCTAGGTATTTGAAAATGAATATGCTCATCCTCATGAAAAAATGATATAGAAATTAGATTGGTATTGTTTAAATAATTCAAGAAAATGTTAAGGAATTTCTGTTAAAAAACTTTTGTAGAAATTCTAGTGAACGTTTGTAGTATTTTAATTCAGGGTTGGTCCCTTCTTATCAAATAATTTCTATAGGTTTCTATAGCATTTCTTTTATTATTATTATTTATTTATTTAGCCTTCAAAAAGAAGAGAAAAAATACATAATATACCAAAAATAACAAGATACAATACAACAAAACAACGCAGAACAGAGCTAAAATGGCATCAGCAACATGTTAAGAATGTGCCTATTATGTACACCTCTTGTCAATAAAAGATGACGTATACTGTCCGTTAATCCATCCGGTGTAGGAAAAGTCTTCATACTCTTTAATACAGAATTTGAATAATGTTTATCAAAGATGTAACAAAAGAAAGAAACATTATGTTTTGCACAAATCTTATCAACACGTGAGAGTAAATCCGTGTGACCGTTCAGATTACCACGAAAAATCATATTAAAAAGATGCAAATAAAAACAACGAGCACGTGAATTGTCAGCGAAGATTGATTTCAGTAGTTCAAGAGAACTTATCAATAGTCATAACATTGAGCGCTTTTAGGAACTGAGTGCTTCTACAAACTTTGTGAATACCAAAACCAGCTTTGAGCAACTTAGCTTGAGCCGTACCTCACTCAGAGAAGATTTGGAAACAATTGTACACAGTTAATACCGTACGTCAGAACTGGCCTAATGGCAGCATTCCATACATAGGCAAGCATATCATATTTACTATTACCATTATGGAAGCCGGCACCTTGAAAACCATAAAATGCCTTTCTGCATGCATTAATTCTATTCAAAATATGTACATTGGTATTAAGAGATGACAATGTAACACCTAGATAATTCACACTTTCACATTCAGCAAGTCTTACTCCATCCAGAGACCAAAATAGACGAGGAGTAAGACTACACCCCCCAAAAATAACGCAATCTGTCTTCTTTGGATTAAAGCGTAAAAGATGTTCTGTAATATATCTCTGAGCAGTATTAATCATATTTTGAAGACCTGTGCTGGTTAGACTAGCTAACATTATGTCATCAGCGTAACAAAAGACATTAAAAGAAACATTACTGATATTGATGCCACCAACACACGCCGTGAGTTCATCAACAAGACCTTGATAGAACAAATTAAAAAGAAAGGGTGATGATAACCCCCCTTGTTGAGTGCCTACAGATACCGTAATTGATTCGCTCAATCTAAAACCCCATTTAATTTGTACATTAAGATGCCTGTACCAGTACACCAACATCAACCAACAGTGATCAGGAATCACATCTATCGCTTTACAAAACAAAATGTCATGAGGTACGGCATCAAATGCACCTTCAGCATCAAGTGAACAGGTATAAACAGGTGAACCTCGTTTAGTACAGTATGAAATGACATCATTTGCGAGTGCAGCAGCAGTAGTGTCCTCTGCCGGGTATAAACCCAAATTGTAGATCACTAAATTTGTGATTCCCAGATACATCAAGAATATACAGTTCAAGAATCTTAGAAAAGGTATTTGACAATGATAACGGCCTATAATGGTTTGGTACAGCAGGATCTAGTGTAGGTTTCTTCAATAATGGAACAAGTAAGCCTTTCAAAAAAGACGTAGGAACAATACCATACCTAAAGCATATTGAAAACATCGCTCTTAGATGATAAATAATCTTTGAGTTAATTGCATATTTTAAGTGTTCAGACATGACACCGTCAGCACCTGGTGCACATCAACCACTCCTGAGTTTCTGAATATACCTCACCAGCATAGTCTCTGACATAACAAAATCGGGAAAAGTAACATTCGAAAGATCATTACATTTTTCAGAAACCTTTTCCGTAGCAGAAGAAATTACATCACTGATATAGTTAGACCTGCTAAATTTGCAGGTAAAGTGATCATAAAATTTCATTATATCAATACACTTATCAACATCATTCAAAGAACCATCATGTTTCAGCTTACAGATACAATTCCAAAATTTACGTAGGGAACGACAAGAATAAAGTGAATTAAGCATACCAGGTGTACGGTTCAACGTACTGTTCATAGCTGTTAGTGCAAGCGTTACGTTATGCCTTTTTGGCTGCTTTATAGCACATGTAATTGTGGCCTGTACGAGGCCTATCGCAGGATTTCCAGATATTAAACCAAAAATGTTGCCTATTACGTGATATAAGACAAACATTATTCCATCAATTATTTTTCTTGTAATGCCCTTTGTAACGCTGGTTATTATCAACAACGACCCTCTCACATGGATTATGTATGATATCAACAATCTCTTTGCACATAGAATCAACAATATCATGGGCATTATCCCTGTTGGTAACATCATCAAGGTTCACAGTTTCTAGTGTCGTTGCTGCATCAGTTACATAATTACTGTAAGCAGAGCCTAGTCTCTCATCTGACCAATTGATAACTGAAAATTTTGGTGCATATACACAATTTGTATCTGTACTACTAACATGAGGTGATCCAAAGGAAAAATTAAGAGTTGTACACAAAGGGAAATGATCACTTACATTTAAAGGAAAGTCGGACATAACTTTACAGTCAGAAATGATATTCAAAGCTGAACTAGAGCAAAAAACATGGTCAATATATGACCTCGCATTGTCATTAAAAAACGTATATATAGCAGTTTGTGGATAATTGAAATTACTTTAAATTCATTGCTACATAAGAAATCATATAAAATATAACTATGTTTAGTAAATGGATGTCGACGGTAACAATATTTACCAAGCTGATCACCAGTAGGTAGTGAAGCATTCATATCCCTACAATCATGACAGTAGATGTATCCATAGTATCGATGGATGACTGTAAAATTTTTAGTGTTTCACTCAGGAGGTCGATTTGATCAGAGCGACCACTAAAGTATGGCAGATAAACCCAAAAAATCGTTAATAAAATTTTACCATTTGAAATAATTTGTAAACCAGAAATTCTATCAGAATCGACAGACAGTGCTCTATAAGATACACCTGGGATTTTCTTTGCGATGAAACCAACGCCACCATAAGGAATCTATAGAATCTCATAGAAATTCAATTATTGTCCAAAACAGAATTTCTGTGAATTCAATAAAGTTCTATAGACTTCCAAATATTTTTTGCAGAACTTCATCGAATTTCTGCAGATTTCTATATAAATTCTGGCTACTTTGTAGAAATTCAATCTTTAAAAAATTTTTAGAATGATAAAGCAACCCTAGACATGTGAATGGCTGTAATATTACTTTTGGTACCAACTCGATGTATTAGTGCAAAACTCACATGCATGAGTCAGTCAACTTACAAAACAAGTACATTGATGAACACATAATTTCTTTCTAAAAGAATGCAGAAAAACAATTGATAAAAATAGAAATATCAATCCAACATACAGAGAATATAAAATTCAAAGCAATCTACCCACATGAACGCAAGGCTTTCCCCTCTAGCAATTTTGACTTGCCACCTCATGCTAGTGCATAAGTGAATGTAGATGATCATGATGATATGGAACTTCGTGTGATGTAATTCTTCGATAACTAACATATTTTCTATAATATTTGGTATGCATAGATTTGACTTTGTGATTATAGAAATTGCTGACACATAATTTTTGAAACATGTCTTTTTGTGCTACTGCTTCAACTATTGGTACATGTTTCATAATACACCTTGCCATCACAGCATCTCCTTTAATACCAGAACTCCACCTAAGCATCCAGGTATAGTGTCTGAACAAGTGAGATTTTCAATGAAATTGATACCCTTTATGATTGTTTGTCATTATTTAATCATTGTTATGCACCTTTATTTATGAAGTTGATTTTCAAGTGCCATTGAAAAAATTATTATATTTGTTTCATGTATTTTTGTAGGTGATGGAGGTTTTGAATCAGAAAATGGCAGATAAGGTGGAATCTCAGGAAAAATTCAACAATGGTAAATGACTTTCTTTTCGATTATTTTTGGCTCTGATGTCAGTGACATGGAGCTTATCAAATTGTTTGATGTGTGTTGTTGTGTGGTGTCTGTCAACTTTTTACATTAAAATATAGCCTTTTTTCAATTGGTTTGAACTTACAACCTAAAGTATCCAGTCACCAAGCACAGAAGCAACAGCCGGAACAACTGGGCCAAAGCTCATTCTTCAAAAACTGGTTATCTGATTCCTTTAATATATGGTATACAGGTCCCCTGAGGGATGACTTTAATCAGATTTGTTCAAATTGTGATGATTGTGATGAAGTAGGCCAATTAAAATTTTTAAGGCTATTTTTGTAACTTTTTGGCAAAAATCTTTTTCAATGGCTGGTCAAACATTTATATCCACCAGCAGAGCTATCAACCCAGGGTAGAAAATACAGTGGTTTCAATCAGGTTCAAACTCACAACTTACAGTACCCAGTCACCTAGCGGAGAAGCCACAGACAAAACCACTCAGCCAAAGCCCCAATCTCAAAAAAGATTCGTTCAATAACCGAGCTAAGTTGTGACATTTTTCTGAATGCGACCCCTCCATACGCTGTAGAGTTCGTGAGAGCTTATATGGTAGGCCAGCAGCGTTTGTATGTCTGTCTGTCTGTCTGTCTGTCTGTCTGTCTGTCTGTATGTGTGTATGTCCACATCAAAAACTCCTAAACCACAGAACCTACCATCTTAGTATTTAGTGTATAGGTATACCCAAGGGTGGAGATGTGAATTTGTTCAAAAGAACATGGCAGTGTCAAAAATATGGAAATGAGGTAAAAAAAAAGGAAACTTGTGCAAATCACTGAAAGTCTGTAGCCACTGGCCAGATTTGCTTGAAACTTTGTATGCAGGTTCTTGATGGTTACTTTAGTTACATGTGTTCAAATTGCGGTGAAAATTTGAAAATTGTATTTTGGGGGTAATTTTTCCCGTGTTTGGTCAAAAAATCTTCTTCTCTGAAAAACTCATCCCATTGCCTTGAAATTGGTATGCATGATCCTGCGGTTGGCCTCTGTCAGATTTGTACAAATTGTGGTGAAATTTTCTTATTTGTATTCTTGGGGCAATTTTCCTCATTTTTGGTCAAAAAATCATTTTCTCCCAAAGTGTTTGTTGGATTGTTTTGAAGCTTGATAATCTTGATCCTAGGGTTGTCTTCTGTCAGATATTGTGGTGAAATATGTGTATTTGTGTTTTTGAGGCAATTTTTGCATTTTTGGTCAAAAAATCATTTTCTCAAAATTAATTATTCTGATTGCATTGAAACTTGGTATGCATGTACCCAGAGGCATACTTAGTTGAGTGTCTTCAAATAGTTGTGATATTTGTTTTAGAGGGTTACAGAGATGATCAAAACATAATACTGTATATTGAAATTATGATGAAATCTGCAATTTTGTATTTTGGGGCAATTTTTACTACTTTGGGCAATTTCTTTGCCCAAAACCCAATCGTCTGATAGCTTTGATATTTGGCATGCAAGTTCATAGGAATGTTCTTAATGTGATACGTTCGAATTATAGTGAAATCTTAAATTGTGTATTTTTGCAGTTATTTTTCTCATTTTTGGTCAGACTGTCCTGAAGTGAGCTATTAAAAATTCCACCACAGACCGTATGACATAATGTGATGTCTATGCCATGTACCTTTTGTTATGTTCCTCAAGAAGCAAATCAGATTTTGGGGTGAAACTCTCTCATTTGTCTTTTTTTTTACTTTGCGCTAGAAACATGTTGGGTTGGAATGATCAAGTAGGCATTTGTTGTTTCTCTTTGAATATACAATGTTAGGGAAAGTAATTGTACCAATGTTCATAGATCAATTACCAGCCATAGCTGCAAGGCTATATATATAGCCTTGTCTGCAGGTAAATCACGCTACTAACACAATGTTCAAGAAGTCTATTTGTAATACTTCATCCATTGCATGTCTAATCTTCTCTTAATATGTGGTCTACAAAAATATTCAAAGTTATGCATTTGTTGTAGATGAAAATCATCTAAGTTCAGGGAAGCTTCCTTATACATTATCTGATTTCTCCTGTGACGGTTTTTAATCCTGCTTGCAAATGGTGCGTGTTTGTTGGAAGGCCATGTGTTTGTCAGAAAGGATGAGTCAGTAGAATTTACAGACTCAGAGTATATGAAGATGTACACTAAGGTATATTCAGATTAAAATGTCAAAATTTGTACAAAATTACCTGTCTGCAATACATCTGATTATCATCTAATGAATACCAGGACCATGAATGATTAGCAGCATATGAAATTAGAATGTGGAAAATACCAGAGCAGGCCAGTAAATCCTTTTCAGATCCATGTAATTATTTTCTTATATTTTACCATTTTGTGATTCATTTTGAATATCAGCTCTCAAAGAATGGCATGATTTTATGCTTAGTGCTGTCAATCACCGTCGCTCCAACCCTCCAAAAGAAGATGACAAGATTTTCATTGATATACTTATGGAATATTGCAAGACAGAGAAAGAGCTAACATCAGATGCCATAAGTTACTTTGTTGCTGCATTTCATACTACAGCATTCAGTAAGTCTATTTGTCTTTATTATCTATCTTCATTCTAAAATTGCATGGGTTGAAAGACTGTCACTTAATAAAAATGATTATTAATGTCATTAGCAAAATTAAAATGCTGTGTATTCAAATGTAAGAATTAATTGCCCTAGAGAAAAGTTGTTTTGTTAGGTCATTTAAAGAAAATTCTTTGTTTGCTATCTTGGATTTTTGAAAAACTAGAGCCACCCAGGGAAAAAACAAACACAGACAAAAACACAAGTGTATTAACATAAGCTCATTTCTTATTTAGTTTCTTTTTGAAAAATAATATTTTTATTTGTAATAGTGTTAAAATAATCGCAATCATACCAATCCATAATCCAATAACACTAGGTCAAAATTTGTAAGACAATAGTTGTAAACATAGACACAAAACAGCACAGAACAGACAGTAAATAGACGGTACAAACAAAGTCAAATTCATGAAAGAAAGATATATGGACCTCTGGCCAAAAGACCAAGAAGTGATGTCAGGTGTTTCGAAAATAGTAAGCGCATCCTGCCCCACATGTGGCACCCGCCATATATCAATCTGTAAGTCAGATAGGTAGTGGTCACTAACTAAGGCCCAATGTCACCGATGCCATCAGTGATCATTTGTCGAAGAGAGATATTGTATTTATCTACCAGCTTGCGATACCTGCCAAAAAAGCGTTTGAATGTAGAGACAAGTCTTGCTCTGGTGTAACCTTGATTTAACAGTTTGAAAGAGAGATGGCCATGTCTCTCTACAAAGTCACCATATGAACTGCATGCTCTTGCATATCGTATAAGCTGGGAAATGTATACCCATAAGCAGGTGAGAGTGGAATATTACTGATGAGGTGTGGAAAATTAATTATACTAAAGTTGAAATCATCTCTCTTGTCATATAGCCTAGTAGAAAGGTGACCATTGGAGTCAAATTCAAGTAAATGTCCAGATATGAAGCAGAAGAGGCCGTTTCTGTAGTTTCTTTAATCTCCATTCTGGAGGATAAATCATAGCGAGATATTTACTGAATTCAGAGTTATTCAATGAAATAACATCGTCTATGTATCTAAATGTTAGGTTGAAAGTACGAGCTACAGAGACCTTTTTCTGCTTGATAAGGTTCTGGATAAATTCTGCCTCGTATGAGAACAGAAATAAGTCGGCAAGTAAGGGAGCACAGTTAGTGCCCATGGGAATTCCTATACACTGTTGGAAAATGTGTCCTCCAAATTCAACAAATATGTTGTCAATGAGGAAATCAAGCATACTGATAATGTCTTTGTCGGTATAAAACACTTTAGCGTTAGTTGTATTTTTAACAAAATATGTAGAATTATACCCTAATACCACATATTTGTAACGGCGTGAACCGTTTTTGTAGAAAAATGCTTGGTTGATGATGTTTTTCAAGCGTTCTTTCAATTTATCATGTGGTATTGTGGTATACAATGTGGAAAAATCGAAAGTTTTAATAGATGTTATTTTTGAAACAGATCTTGATTTCAAATTTTCCAAGAGTTCCTTCGAATTTTTTAATATCCACATCTGATTTATACCACTCCGAGAAAAGACAACATCACAGTATGATTGAAGTCCCCGTTTAACAGTACAAAGAACAGAAGTCAGTATCTTCGATAACTCTGTTGTTGAACATTTTGAAGATCCTGCGATAAACCTAGCTTTGTAAGGTGTTTTGTGGAGCTTTGGTATCCAGTATAAGCTAGGCAACTTATTATGGTCATCCTTTGTTGTAATATTAAAATTATCCATGAATGACTTATGGTTTGCCAAAATTTCAGATTTGTTGAACATTGATTGTCTGTAAGTGGAGTTGGTTGAGGTCTTAGTTACACCAAGTTCGTCTATAAGACATTCAAAATAATACTTCTTACAGACAAATACAATGTTATTGGCAGCTTTATCAGCAGGGACGACAACATATTTGTCATGGATATCATTCAAACACTTAACAGCATCAGGATCTTTAAATACAGAATAGGGTCTTCTGCAAACATGTGATCTTAGTCGACCAATACGGCCACGCACTATTTTCCTCACAGATTTGACCCATTCTGACAGTGTGTCCAACTCTACATCCTCCCTTTTAGCCCATTTCCTGGCATAATCTTCAACTGAGTCCATAATGATCTTAAAATTATGGTTCCAGTTGATCCTGCGAGGTTCTCTGAACTTGGGTCCACAAGATAATATCTTATGAAGGTGGTGATGTTCAACCACGTTCAGATCACCAGTGATGACATGGCCAACTGGAGTATATTTGAAGGGAGATGTAGAGCAGTCACAGGATGCTGGTGTTTGAAGGAATTCATCAATTTTTAAGTGCCGCAATGCCTTATTGTAATTGAATATTTTATTGGAGATTGTCTTGGTGTATTGATATGACAGAATAGGTACAGACTGGTTCTTAAAGTATACAGGTATAGTTGATGTAACCTTTTTGTTGTGTAGTATATTGCTGATATTAATGGCATCAATTCCTTTGTTAGTAAATGGAAGATGTATGAAATGACGATGATCATCAGTCATAGGTTCAGCACGAACAGGCTTGTATAGTCTGTATAGTGCAATGTCAGCAATAATACTAACCAGTCTGTACGGTTGTTAACTCGTGTTTGTTTTCTCTGAAGACCTACCAGCCCATGGATGGCAAACAGAGAAGTTTATTTAAAGCATGTTATAGATAATGTGACAATTTCAGATGATTTGACCCAGCCAAAGTGGGGTTAAATTCGTTGGAAATCTTGAAATTGGGAGAAAAGGAAATCGGGTGATTTGCATACATTTGCATAAATTAACTTCTTTTTCATGCAACTTATGACTGCTTGACAAGCTTAAAGGTAAATGCAACCAATATTTTAATTTTCAGTTAAAAAATTAATTGATATTGAATGAATATTTGCAAAATAGTGATTTTGAGCAAAATACGCTGTGTGTGCAGCATCCCCTTAATGATGGTTTGTCACCTTTAAAGGGAAACCTAAGTCCAGCAAATTTCATCACTTATCCCATCTTATAGAACCCTTGAATGAAATGCAGCTCAAATTTGAAACATAATTGTACGCGCTGATGACTACAGTGCGACAAAAAGAGAAGTTTAAGTAGACGACATTTATACAGATGAACTCAGAATTCGAAGGGCATGAAAGGGATCATGGAGGAGTGTGCGTGACATCATCGACGATACAGATGATTTGAGCTTGCAGCTGGAGGAGTACTGTGAACAGTTCAGCGCATTCGTAAGATGACTATGGAGAGTTTGGCCAGCGATATTGCTGACATCGAGTATTACTTTTTCCCGACTGGAATCAAACCATACCAATTTGAACAAAGATATGTAATAATTAGAAAGCAACTCCACACATCGTTTGTATCTTGGTTTGCATTTTGTGTATGATTCCGTGGAGTTACTGTGCCTGTACAGACCCTGAACTGGATTGGAGACACTAAGTGACCCTGCGATCCTTCAACACTCAATTCTAAAACAGAGTTTTCTTCATCAGTCGCTTAAAGCTAATTTTGGTTTGTGAATGATACAGAATGACTGACTGATTATATGCGTTACCATGTCAGTTGAGCTTTGTCAGATCTTTGAGGTTGAGGTGTCCGAGAACGATTTTCCACTGTGACAAAAATCAAAAGGGACTTTAGCCACAGTTAGCCTTTCACCAAGGTTAAAGTTGACTGCGATCTATTACAGACTACTGAGCTTACATAGTGTTTGCTTGCTCTGTGTGTGCTATGGTGTGTTTGGTACTGTGTTGCCTGGCCTCACGTGATATTGGTCTGTTGCATAATCTGCAGATGGATCATACGCCTCTGCTGAAAATGGTCAATAATAATGATAATAATAATACTTTATTGCATAACAACACACTTCGGGAAGTGCGGTAGTCAAACATTACACACATGTTCAGGTAAGACTGCTGCTGGGGATGAATCTGTAGTGTAAGAAACATTAAAAGAGGCTTCTTGTCCTCAAAATTCATGATGTACAGGAATTTCTCTCTGTCACTTAAATATTCAAAGTTCTCAAAATGTGATTTCATACTAGGGAAAAGAGTATTTCTATTATGAACATATTTGTCACACTTAATAATAAAATGAAACTCATCTTCTACAGAAGACTTACAAAAAGTACAAAATCTCTCATTTAACGGGATTCTTGGGACTGACCTTCTGCCAATCTCAATTTGTAAATTATGATCAGAAATACGAAACTTGGTAATCAATTTCCTGCAGTTAATATTTGTAATATCCATCAAGTATTCCTCAAAAGTAAATAAAGTTTTAAATTTTTTGTACGTTCTTAGTTTATTTTTGTCCACACTCTGAGTCCTTACATCATCATGTAAATCATTAATCCATAAGACACGATATCTTTCTTTCAGTTCTCTGTGAACTGTTTTAACAGTGAAATTAATGTTACAGATATTTGAACAGATAGATCTTCCACTATAATTATCCAGAATATACTGAATATACTCAAACCACTGGGATTGGTGCTTAGCAGTAGTATATGCAGCACGTAGTAGAATATCATATAAAATCAATCTATGCCAATATTTTATCATATGTATAAGTATAACAGTGAACTGAATGGGGTATCTACCCAATTCACCAACAATACCAGCTCGTGGAGCTTGTTTAGAAACACCAAGTAAATACCTGTAAAAGGAAATACTTACATCATTCATAAAATTCTTCTTATCATTGATTTCGTTTCCCCAAATTTCACATCCATAAGTCATAATGGGTACGATCAAAAAGGTCTAATGCAACTTTGACAGGGAAACCATTATTGTGAGACATTCCCTTGTAAAGGCTAAATATTAAAGGCTTTTGTTGCTTTTAACTTGAGGCTGCGAAAATTGCCCTTAAATTTACCATTTGGAGTTATTACAAAGCCAAGGTAACAATATTCATTCACCAACTCAAGTGGTATACCATAATAAAGTAAGGTAATATTTTTGAGAACCCTGTTAGTTTTCTTAAAAATAATCACCTTAGTTTTCTTAGTACTAACTGTAAGCTTCCATTTTGAACAAAAATGATACAATTTATCAAGACAACTTTGTAATCCTGCTTGCGATTCAGACATTAATAGCAAGTCATCTGCATACAAGAGACAACTAATAGAGAGTGTACCAAGTTTGATAGGGCAGTCATTAACAGAGTCAAAAATCCCAGGGCAAGGTTTACATACATCTTGATTGTTAACATCAAACAAATCAGGATTCAACTCAATCCAGAAACCTATTGGGCAATGATCAGAAAGATGTGTAAAATCATACACTCTAAAATACTGAACAGAACTAAAGAAATGTTTAGCAACAATACAATAATCTACAATGCTGTGACCATTACTCTTATAGCAAGTGGGTTTTCCATTGAGATCGCCAATCGTCCTACCATTTAAAATTAATAAACTATTTTTAATACCCATTTCAATAAGTTGTCTACCGAAGTTGTTTTTACAAGAATTCCCATAGTAAACCTCTCATTAATGTTATCTTGTGTATAATCATCAGGCACAGGACTATACATGATATCATCATATTTTATAAAATCCTGCAGATTGCCTGATCTGGCATTAAAGTCTCCCAATAGGATGATATCTCCAAAACTAGAATAATACAACATTTCAGATTGGAGAGTCCCAAAATAGTCATTAGTTAAGTGCATACCAACCATTTAATATCACCTACCAAAAGGCAAGTACCCTGTGTATTAATGTGGATACCATCAGCATGATACATATGGTTGCTTGTGCTGCCCGTACGAAACAAATTTTTTGTGGTAAACATGCAGCAAGCTCTGGGTAAACATACCACGCATACATTTGTTTGCCACAACAGTCTATCCATCCTGCGCCGATAGTCACCACTAGTGGTGCACTTGTGGTGATTAGCAATCTCTCTCTTGGTATGTATGCCACAAAACTAAGGTAAACAAAGTTGCAGATTGCTTTGTGGTATATTTGCCATGAAAGGCTTACATAAATACAATGGTCACACAGTACAGACTGTACAGAATCATGTGTAAGAATTCAAGGCTGCACGGTTACAGGGCAGCCAAATGAACGTGTGTGCCCAGCTGGCTTCTGTAGATGTACCGTATATCATATGCATGAATAAAGAATATACATGTTTGCACTCTACATTTAATAACAAAATAGTATATTTATTGATTTTTCAAAACTGGGGATGTTAAAACGTGTATACACATATGTAAGACAAATCTTACTCAGTTTCCAAGAAATTAGGAAATTCACATACAAAAGTACCTGACTCTTCAAATGATATTTCTATACACAGTGACAAAATTTTGCAAATCCAGATTACATCAACAATGGGTATTCTGTTGATAACAATGTTATTTCATAGGCCTACGCAGCCACAAAAAAATCCCATGAAACCATTTTTCCCTGTCCATAGGGAAACGTTTTGAGCCAATGATTTGCACGATAATTCAGTGTTAAATTCATCAATTTCATGGCAGCAACGAAAATCTCTCGAAAATCGACCGTAATTCACGAAGGTGATAACTTGAAAGCGGACAGAGCATGTCGGTCACCACGGTCGGAGAAAACACTCATTCTATTTGTGTCTTTCGACAAATATTTTCCGAAGCCATCATATGATCAGTATATTAAGTTACTCAATCGCCGACTTAGAAAGACAAGGGATTGCCATCCACTTTACAAATGATTGACATCTCACTCAACCTGCCGTGTACACGTACGTACGTACGTACGTGTCTCCAGAGAAACGCGCCCGAACAAAAATCTAGGAAGGGTTTGCACGGTTATTAGCCCCGAGGCGCCACTGCTGTGCTAACTGCTATGTACTAGGGCCTACATAGTGTGGGGCTATGTCGGGTCATGCCTCTGATGCTCTCAATACACTTTTGCTTGGATAGTCCGTCGAAACCTGCAATTTTTCAATGAATTACTTTTGAATGAATTACTTTTAAAAAAACTTCCACTACGACTCATGCTATGTTAATGTTACGTACGGCGATCGCGATTGCAAGGACTTTGTACCGGAAGTAATAGTATCACGCCTGATGACATCATAGATCATGTGAAAACTTCATTGTGATTGGTCAGATCGCCGTGACAGCTTCATATACCCTAGCTAGGGATTTCAAATCACGTGACCCACACTAATGGACGTCCACACTGTACAGCGTATCGTCCACCCTTCACACCAATCCTCGTCGATTTTCTTCACAGATTGATGATAAATTTGATTAAATATTTTATATTTCCATCGAAATACACCGAATGCATTCAATTCTTGATGTTTTGTAAGGGTATCGTGCCAGAATTTCAAACGTTACGGTGAAATCGGCAGTGTTGACGGCTCGACATCGTGAATAGGCATGACCCCTTCATTTGACCCCCCGTATTTGGATAGTAGAGTTTGATAGGCATTTCGGAAATCGCCTCTCTGCACTTTATATGTGTAAACACGCCCATTTCTTCCATATAAGGGGGTAGGTAGATAAATTGAGCTCTAGAATCTGGATGCGCGAAATTTGCGTGTCACTGTTTACTACGGTAAGTCATACGGTTAAGATTTCGGTCATATTTTTCTCACTGAAAATGAAGTGCATTTTTTTGTGCGCCATTGCAGTTTGAAAAATGAATATTTTCTGCATCAAATGATGGTTTTATCCTGAAAAATTATGACAAACTATCTAACAGAAATGCTTTTAGAAAGTACATACTACGAACGCATGTGGACATTTTGCGGAATTCGGTCATTGGTGGCGCTATTCGTAACAATGAAAGCTTTCAAAATTTCGCCTAAAATGTGTAAATATGGCATTTTTATGTAAATTTCGTGGAATTTATGATTCAAAATAAATTATTCCATTGTATATACATGTAAATATAATCTTGCTTTAATTTGATTTGACTTATTAAGTCAAATATTTATGTAGTTCCAGTTCTTAGTTGACTACGATCTATTACAGACTACTGAGCTGACGTTAGGGGTACTCACTTTGTGTTTGCTCACTCTGTGTGCGCTAGTGTTTGGTACTGAGTTGCGTGGATATCCCCTCATGGCCTCACGTGATATGGGCCTGTTGCATAAACTGCAGATGATCATATGCCTCTGAGTCTGAAAACGGTCATTGTGTAAAGCCTGTCGGCATTTTCCTTGCATTTTTTCTCATTTAATTTTGCAAAATATCAGCGAGTACCTCAACATTTCAAGATAACTCTTTCTTTCCAATCGTTTCCTGGAGTTTCAGAGTCATATGAACGAAAATGAGTGAAAGTTTTAGACAGGAAAATCGGACGTCGGCCATGTTCATTGTTTACAGTACAATCAGAAGTTTATGTCGAGGAAATAACTAACAAACACTGTTCATGATGCCCGCCCTCTAGAGGCAGACCTTCCTATATGAAGTACCACATTTGATGCTTGTGGAAAGCTTGACCACACAAAGGAGCATTCAAACATTTAGAAAATGACAGATTGAAGGTATTCTGAAAATGTCAAATACTGAGGAAAAATGCGCAAATATTCAAAATAAACAGGTTAACTGACTAGTCAGCTATAAAAAACAATGAAAATGTTTATGATCAAAAGTTTTTGAGATGCGCACATTTTAACAAATACAGAAATTATTAACATTATAAATATAAGACCAAACTATTTTTTCAGGGATGGGATAGGTTGGAAATGAGGGGTGAGAGACAAAGGCACTTCTATTGCTGAATGTGGATGCAGCCACACACATTTCATTTACAGCATACTTATTCACTGTGTTGTGTTCAAGTTCCATATTGTACTGACTGTCATACAAGGATAACATAAGCAAATCAAATCAAATTAGAAAAGAATCAATGCTGTTGTGTGGATTTTGCTGAACATGGCTGATTTTAATATTTCGCCCTATATATTTGGTATCCGGCAAAGGCATATTTTGATGTAAAGTCAAAATTAACACTACAGTGCTGACAATATATGTTACCGTTTCTGCATGAACTTTTCTTTTTTTAATTAAAGTGTAGTAGTACTTCGAACAGATTAACAATTATCGTGATGTCAACCCATAATTTTACATCACAAAGACAGTAATTCTGCCAATTTTTTTTGTTTTACAGTCATTTTATAAATTTTGCACTGCACAAGATGATTGAACAAATTGCAAGGTGTGAATTTGTAAACTCAAAGAATAAAAATCCTTTGGTCACAGATTAAATTATTTATTTGAAAAGAAATTTACTCTTAAACATTTTTAGCATATATTCTTTACACGGTCATGTATTTCAAGGAAAATATGCCTATTAAAAACAGTAATTTCTTCACTTTCAATTTTTTTTCAATACTATGACAATTATCAGCCATCATCAACTATTTATCAACAACTTCATGCCAACAACCAATTACCTGACCTGGCCACACATTAGAGAAGGTACAGCGTCATTGACGGTATTTTTAAGACAATATTGTCATTTTTTGGTCATGAAAACTTTATCTCAAAATTACTTGTTTGATAGCTTTGTAATTTGGTATAAAGTCCCTTGTTTGATAGCTTTGTAATTTGGTATAAAGTCCCGAAAGATGTTATTTGATAAATTTTCTGCTCAAAGTGTTGGGAAAACCCCAAAATTCGTTTATTTTAGGTAATTTTCTCAGTTTGTGACCTTAAATGACCTACACCAACCCAGAATATGTTGTGAGACAATTTTGAAGGCTCAGTGAACATAATGTTGTCATATTTGGTATCAATTTGTAGGAAAATTTGATCCAGAAAACAAAGCTGAGGTGATTTTTTTCATTTTGGACCAATGTTTGCAACTTTTCTATGTAAGACATACAAGAACTGATGAGAAATTTGAATCCAGGATAATTCCAGATGTTGTAATCACTGCCAACAGTGGAAGGCATTTCACTATCTTTAACTACCTTAAGTGCTGTTTACATTAGAATGATAACACTCATGGCATTAATTAAAAAATCTCCAAGGTTGTAAATGTACTTCCTGTCATTTGGTCTTATGTAATACCAAGGGGTGGAACATTTGATATTCAGGAAGGGGTAGGGTCTAGAAGATTGATGATGTAGCATTACTTTTTTACCAGATCCCTTGTGCATTTTTTGCCCACTCCCACCTTTTCTTTTTATCAAGCCTTCTCTGTTTTTAGCTCCCATAGCCATATGTATATATGGCAATGGAAGCTATTCTTATAGGCTAGGGAAATGTCTGTATGTATGTATGTCTGTATGTCTGTATGTCTGTGTGTCTGTATGTCTGTATGTCTGTATGTCTGTATGTCTGTCCGTCAACATCAAAAACTCCAAAACTGCTGTACATTTCATCTTGATATTTGGTGTGTACATGGATGATGGGCTGTAGATGAGATTTTGTTCAAATGAAGTTGTCATTGCCAAAAATATGCAAATCAAGTGAAAAAATGTAAAAACAGTCAAAATTGAAAAAACTCAATAACCACTGAGCAGATTACATGAAAAATTAGCATGTAAGTACTTTGGGCTGACATGAAATGATTGTGCACATCTTGGGTCAGTATCTTGGACTTGCTATTTTTCATGAATTTTTTTGTAATTTTCTCCCATTTTGGTCAAAAAATCTCCTGCTCTGAAACCACAAGTCCGATTGATTTGAAACTTGGTATGGAAGTGCATAGGAGTGACCTTTCCCAAATTTGGGCAAATCGTGGTGAAATTTGCATATTTTTAGTTTACACGTCCATAGACTCCCATGTATAAGGCAGATCTCCATAGACTCCCATGTATAAGGCCACGAAAAATAAAATTTAGTTTCTCATCGTATTCATATTGCAAAAAGGATGCAGTGACACAATTTTTAGTCCCCACGGATGAAGTCCAGTGAGCTTATAGATTGGGTCATGTCCGTCTGTTCGTCCATCCGTGAGTCCATCCGTTCACGCAGATATCTTGGATATTTTGACAAAATGTCATGTGACCTTGATGACCTTTGATCTCAAATATACATATTTGTCCATAAATCAGTAACAACAAGTGCTACAGCCTTCATGTATGGTATGATGGGACACCTTATGACGCCACATATTGTACCTCATTAATTATGCACATATCTAATTTTGAGCGATCCAATAGAGCTAGGGGTCTGATTTTTGGTATATAGGGATAACTTAGCAATACAATTTTTTTGACAAAATGTCACGTGACCTCGGTGACCTTTGACCTCAAATATACATATTTGTCCATAACTCAGTAACCACAAGTGCTACAGCCTTCATGTATGGTATGATGGGACACCTTATGACGCCACATATTGTACCTCATTAATTATGTGCATATCTAATTTTGAGCGAGCCAATAGAGCTAGAGGTCTGATTTTTGGTATATAGGGATAACTTAGCAATACAATTTTTTTGACAAAATGTCACGTGACCTCGGTGACCTTTGACCTCAAATATACATATTTGTCCATAACTCAGTAACCACAAGTGCTACAGCCTTCATGTATGGTATGATGGGACACCTTATGACGCCACATATTGTACCTCATTAATTATGCACATATCTAATTCTGAGCGAGCCAATAGAGCTAGAGGTCTGATTTTTGGTATATAGGGATAACTTAGCAAAACAATTTTTTTGACAAAATGTCACGTGACCTCGGTGACCTTTGACCTCAAATATACATATTTGTCCATAGCTCAGTAACCACAAGTGTTACACCCTTCATGTTTGGTATGATTGGACACCTTATGACGCCACATACTGTACCTCAATAATTATGCGCATATCTCATTCTGAGCGAGCCAATAGAGCTGGATGTCTGATTTTTGGTATATAGGGATAACTATAGGAGAGAAATTTTTTGACCAAATGTCATGTGACCTCGATGACCTTTTACCTAAAATATATGTTTGTGTCAATAAATAAGTAACCACAAGTGCTATGTCCTTTGTATTTAGTAGGATGGGAGACCTTATGACAACACACGCTTTACCTCATTAATTATGTACACATCTAATTCTGGGCAAGCGAATAGAGCTAGAGATCTGATTTTTTGGCATATAGGGATTA
Organism: Ptychodera flava; assembly: GCF_041260155.1. Taxonomy (NCBI): domain Eukaryota; kingdom Metazoa; phylum Hemichordata; class Enteropneusta; family Ptychoderidae; genus Ptychodera; species Ptychodera flava. Next base: position 45,869,155 of record NC_091931.1, on the reverse strand, counting down.
ATTAGCAATATAATTTTTTTTTTCAAAATGTCATGTGACCTCGATGACCTTTGACCTTGATTATATATATATATGCATATTTCAGTAACCACAAGTTCTATACCCTCCAATTTTGATAGGATATTAAACCTTAAGATGTCACATCTTGTACCTCATTTATAATGCGCATATGTATTTCTTGGCTGGCCAATACTGCTAGAGGTCTGATCTTTTTTCCCGATTTAGAACCATAACTTAGACATGCCTCATGTGTTTCAAATTGGGAACAACAACATAGACATATGTGCCCATAGATCTCAACATATACACTCCAGTGATACTTCTTAATGACTACATTTTCCTGCCCCATCAAGACTAATACTCCTATTACAAGTGGGGACTATGTCATTGTAAATGACTTGTTGAGTTAATGGTTGTATCACAGTATTCGATATATCTAATTCTGTATTTTTTCCATTTTATATTCTGAATAATTACATTAAACATATTTCACTGTCTCCAGTACATTTCATTTAAGTATTTTCACTTCATGCACTTTATCCCTTTCACACATGTTCAAATATCTGACCAGAGAACAAACACTAAATAGTCCAGGAAGGGAGCTACAGTGTCATTGACGCTATTTTTTGTTGTTGACATTTGCTCCCATTGCTATAGAAGTTGATATGCATGTTCCTAAAGATGACCTCCAGTACCTAAGTTGGAGACTTATTTGCTTTTGTCATTCTTGTTTTTCCTGGTTTAAATATTTCTCGAATGGACCAATTCAAACCGAATGTGAGCACATAGTGTCCTTGACGGTATTTTTTCTCATTTAATTTTGCAAAATATTGGCGAGTACCTCAATATTTCAGGATAACTCTTTCTTCCCAATTGTTTTCTGGAGTTTCAGAGTCATATGAACGAAAATGAGTGAAAATTTGAGACAGGAAAATCTGACGTCTACGGTAGCCATATTTAATGTTTACAGTACAACCTGCAGAAGGTAGTGTGGAGGAAATAACTGACAAACACCATTCATGATGCCCGCCCTCTAGAGGCAGACTTTCCTATATAGAGTAGGTCACATTTGATGCTTGTTTGATTTCTGCCTGTGGAAAGCTTGACCAACACAAAGAAGCATTGTAACATTTTGGAAATGACAAATTGAATAAGATATTCTGAAAATGTCAAATACTGAGGAAAAATGCACAAATATTCAGAGTAAACAGTTTAACTGATTGGTCAGTCATAATGAGGTAAAAAACAATGAAAATTTTTGTGATCAAAAGTTATTGAGATGTGCACATTTAATACAGAAATTATTAACATTATAAATATAAGACCAAACTATTTTTTCAGGGATGGGATGGGTTGGAAATGAGGGGTGAGAGACAAAGGCATTCCTATTGCGCTGCATGTGGATGCAGCCATACCATTCCATTCACAGCATACTTATTCACTGTGTTGTGTTCAAGTTCCATATTGTACTGACTGTCAAACAAGGATAACAGAAGCAAATCAAATGCTGTTGTGTGAATTTTGCTGAACATGGCTGATTTTAATATTAGACCCTGTATATTTGGTATCTGGCAAAGGCATATTTTGAAGTAAAGTCAAAATTAACACTTAATTAACATTGCTGACAATATATGTTACCTTTTCTGCATGAACTTTTCTTTTTTAAATTATAGTACTAGTACTTCAAACAGATTGACAATTATTTTTATGTCAACCCATAATTTTACATCACAAAGACTTATTCTGCCAAAATTCTTATTATTCAGTCATTTTGTAAATTTTGCACTGCATAAGGTGATTGAACAAACTGCAATGTTTGAATATGTTAAACTCAAAGAATAAAAATCCTTTCATCACAGATTAAATTATTATTGAAAAGAAATTACTTTTAAACACTTCTAGCATATATTCTTTACAGGGTCATGTATTTCAAGGAAAATATGCCTATTAAAAACAGTAATTTCATCACTTTTAATTTTTTTTCTAATACTTTGACAATTATCAGCCATGAGGTTTTACAAACACAAGACCAGATAAGCATTTTTCATCATTTTCATAGGGCTCTTTGGAAATTGCATTAATACAAATGACTTAAAATGTTTACTTGGTATACATTTAATTTACAGATGCCAGGTTGTGTTTTTCACATGCATTCAGGTCAGCAGGGAAGTGCGTCATTTCTATTTCTGGAATTGTTAATTGTTATTTCTGAATCATTTAACTTTTTCCACATTGAACTATCTTCAGGCAGTTTGTACTGTAGCTTAGAATTTTTCTGATTGATATATTTAATCATCTTTTGGGTTCTTTGGGTCCATATCCCACCTCATGCCCCTACATCATCAACTATTTGCCAACAACTCCATGCCAACAACCAATTGTGTACCTGACCTGGCCACACATTAGAGAAGCTACATGCATAGTGTCATTGATGGTTTCATGCAACTGAGCATTAAAAAGTTGTAACGTGCAGAACTGCACTACTACAGTCATAGACTCCAATGCTACTGTAAGCTGTCACACACGTACGTTCGTGTATCGCCGATGACATCACGCATGCTCCTCCCCCTAGCCCTTTCGCACCCATGGGATTCAGAGCTCATTATCATTAATGTAAAGTACTTCAACATCTCTTTTCGTCGCGCCGTAGTCGTCAGCGCGTGCAAGTATGTGGCAAATTTGAGCTGCATTTAATTCAAGGATGATCTTGGAAGGGATAAATGGTGAAATTCGCTAGATTTAGGTTTCCCACTCTTATATCAACTGTTTCTTAAGAACTCTGTATATAGACATGGAATTAATATGTATGTGCTAGGAAAATGTGGAAACCACATGGAATCAATGTGTGGAATAAATAAATGCACAACAAAAAACCTTAAAAAAGTTTCCTTTTCATGCCTGGCAATTTGAATCAGGCATAATTGGTCTCAACCTAGTGAAGATCAGCTTTGTAGCTTTCTGAGTCATTTCTTTTATAATAAAACAATTCCTGGAATTGATTTGCTATCATATTCCAAGCCCATTCATGCTTCACCTCCGGCCACTTGACTGTTGATTAAGCCCATGAGTAAGCAAGTCTGTTCGCACAAAGGCAAAACCAGCTCTTTCAAAGGTTGTAATTGAGAGTTTGCAATTATTCGTCTTTTAAAGTTGATGTTTGTGACATCTCCTTTGAAGGCATGAAACATGGTCTTCAGGGGTTAGTCAATATCTTGGTCATTTAATATCTTGTGATGACCTTAAAGATAATGAAGATATTCAGGCTCAGACTCAGTTTTTATATGTTGGTTAAGTGTCATTAATTTTTCTGTTTTTTGTCTGTGGTGTAATTTTTCTATGAAAATGTTTAAAACTGCCAGGAGAGCATAATTCTCAGATATTTCGTAAATTAATAGGTTTCAAATATAGTCATGTTCAAAGTAATACTCTATTACTTGTTAATGTCCATGTTTTAACCTTTGATGAAATACTTAGGAACAAGTGGTATAGTTTTCTGAGTAGATTGCATCGCTTTTAGACTAGCAATTTGATTGTGTCCTCTGTACTGTCCATGTCAATTTTTTTCAAATAGCTTATTGTGGAATGTTTGGTATCAAAGACTTTTAACTTGTAGTTTTTTTCTTACCTCTTATGGATTATTTTTTATCCAAAATAATAATAATTAATAATAATACTATTATAGGGCTCAGCCCGTGGTGTCGCACCAGGGCTTAATATTGGCAATGTTATTTGTATTGATTCATGATAAATAGATTAATTGTTACTTCATATACGTTTGTATGACAACTATGCCCAGTTTCCCTGTGATGAAAGCAGTTCACGTACATACACGACGTCAAACCCTGCAGCATCATGCAGGTATAGATTTTCTGTAATTTGTAAAAATGTTGGACAAAAATTGGCAATTTTTACCATGATAACAGCCTATTGTGTCAAACAAGGGACGTATTATACCATCATTATCATAGCAATGGTAACGGCACTGCCCACCTTCCACTTGCAAGCTGAAAACAATAGCTTTCTGTCCAAAAGTGGCAATTTTTGAATCTAGTTATTGACACAGGAGCGCTTTTCTAAAATTCAATCCTAGCATTCTTTGTGTATGCCCCGTTCATATGCACAAGTTTTCTCCCTTTTTTCTACTTTTATGGCTGTAAGAGAGATATATAAATGGCATGTCATAAAATAATAATTTGCAGGTTTCGTATTTGTTTATTTACGAGTACTCAAAAAAATGGCGGCACCCATGAAAGAAGGGTACACTTCCTGGTTAGTCGCATAGTATATTATGAATCTGCGCATGCGTAGTCAGTAAGCCGCTGGCGCGACTAATAATAATAATTACCCTGCATAACACCGTGTACAGCTGTCTTGTTCAGAGAACTTTAATGAATGTCATGACTACACAATAACCAAATGTAAAATCTGGTGTCATAGTAACTTACAGACTATTGTCTGTAGACAAAAATGAATTTTTTTGCGTATGTTTTTGTCCTTGTCAATGTGCCTCTTATTGTAGGTGTACAATGCTAACAGCAGTGATCCCATAAAACGTGTTGCTTCATTAATAAACCTAATTATTGAATAGAGGATTTAATGTATGGGAGAGTTGTCTTGTGTATCAATCTTGAACACAGGGTGCCAATTGTAAACTCTCATTTACAACCCTAGGCACTGCGAGTGCTCTATTTTGTCTTTATACAAGCAGAATTTCTGACTGTATCAAGGTAGGCTTTAACAACAGTTAAGTTGCCATGGGTGTAACTGATTTCGCTGCTGATTAAACTTTGTAAAAGCCTACAGCTTCTGAATGGATAATTTTTACTCTGAGGGCCTGAAGGAGAAGTGTGTATATCAGAATAAATTCATCATCATTCTACATAAGATAGTTGAGCAGTAACATTTCATATTGCAGAAATCATGAAAGGATGCACTTTTACAACAGTTGAACAGTAAAAATCAGTAATCTGTTGTGTTTAGAGTTCAGTTGTTCATTGCTGACAGAAATGTTAATTATTGAAATGTGACACTATTAAGTCAAGTTTTCTTGCATATATTTACAGTGATGGTATGGTCACTGTACTACTTATGTCAGCATCAGGAAATTCAGGAGGGAGTGCACAATGAGATTCTGGGAATTCTTGGTAAAGATGGCAAAGTTGATCATTCAAACCTAGACCAATTACCGTAAGTATTGGTTCTGGAAAACAAAATTTTTGGCTTCTTTTTTTCACCCTGTAAAGTCCTCCACAAGTAAGGTTCATCATCTACATATTACTACCAGCTATAAATTTGATAATGATAATGATTTTATTTGCGTTCCAAGGCCTCCGGCCCAAATGCAAAGAGGGTAACATTACTTGTATTTTAAGTTTGTTCACAACAAATGGTATATCTTACGTAACAAAGTGGTAATAAATAAATGCAGCATGACTTAACGATGTACTGAAGGGATAGTCTTCTTTCTGAGGTTAAATGCTTTATATACAAAAATACACATCTGAAAGATCAGTTTTGAATCAGTTGACTGTAAAAGATTGGTAAATTTACAAAAGCTTGGTTCAGTTACTACATGTTGAGGTAAATACTGTTTTCAAAGATCGACATAAAAGGAACAAATCAACAAAAAATGGTACTCATCTTCTATGTCACCCTGATTACAGTTTACATATTCTAGCTGATGTATCAATGTTATTTCTTTGCCCTTCCTCAATAGCTAGCGGGAGTGCAGAACAGCGAAAACAGGCAAAGGTTTTAATTAACTTCCAGTTACAATTCAATGAAATATACTTTTTTGGTTCAAGCTATAAATTTATCAACATTTTATCATCATTGAGTCCTGTGAAACATTTGACAATTCTCATCCAGACACTGTACAGTATTCTTGTTTTATACCTGATAAAATCTGTTACAATGGATATTGACTGTTGTTTACCAAGGTACATCAAGAGGGTATTTAATGAGAGCATGAGATGTTCTGTATTAGCGCCATTTGCTGCACGGGTCAATTATGAAGAAGATGTTGATGTTCAAGGATACACTATTCCTAAAGGGGTAAGAGTAAGATGAAGTATATATCAATTATCTAAAATTATAATATTCAAACTTCAAATAAAATGTGATTTTTCATCACAATTGTTGAAATGGTCACTTATGTTTCAGTGATTAAAACCATTATTCCTATTGGACCTCCAAATGTTTGATATGAATGACATTTTATCTGCCTGCACCAATCAGTTTTCACAGTCAGGGGCGCATTAAAGCCAACACAGGAGGTCTTTTGTAACTGATATATATCAGCTTGCATGTCTATATATGTGCTGTCAAAACAATAAACAGAAAACAGAGTTTGCACTATACACACATATCTAATTGGAAACAAGTTCAACTTTTGCAAACAAACACTGCAGAATAAAAGTTGAGATTCATGACATATTAAACTATGGTACTGGGACCTTAATACTGATCATTGCAGTAGTTACTGTGGAAAGAGAAATCACATGAAAAAGTACAAACAGTAAACATGGCATTTATACTGACAATCACTGATTGACTTGTATGACAGGGATGTTGAATTTGTTGTTTCTACATCTATCTAACTTCGGTTTACATGATAAGTAAATTTTTGTCTCAGTGAAATGCATGTGCAGTAATCATAGCTATAACTGAAGCTGACAACCGTGTTGAGAATTGAGAGCACAAAGTCAAAAATCATGAGGAAAATATTAGCTATTGTGTATATTAGCCTTGGCCTACTTCAGTTAAAAAGGCTATCATAGGAAAAATACAAAGAGTGCAAAGTCCATTACTACATTTATCTGAACTGGTGAATGAACCCATTTTTGGAGATACATGCAGCATACATGTAATACTGCATGGTTGTCCAAAGTTTAATTCAGGGCAAGTAGCCATTGAATGATGACTCAGTCATCAGCACTGATCCAACTGCATCAAACTAAGGTCTATATTACCAAGTAATAGTTATCATTGGTAAAACGCAATTATAGTATTATGTGCAGTAAGGGCTTCATTCATACACTGCCATTGGCACACTAAGCTTGCAAAATAAATGTAGGTAGATGTTCCTTGTTAGTCTTGAGTTTGTTAACTCTTCAATTGGATTCAACTCTGGCAAATACGTTAAGAAGAAAACAAGTTCTATTTCAATATATCCTCTAGCAAGTATGTTAGCAGCCATTGATTGTTGATATTATCAGATACAAAAGAGTTCCTGTGTTGACTTTTATTGGACCCCCTGACTTTTATTGGACCCCCTGACAGTGAAAACTGATTAGTGCAGGCAGATTATGTGTTGTTCGTATCAATCTTTCAGTGGTCCAATAGCAAAAATGGTTGTATAGAGTCATGTATAATAGACAAGGGATCTCTGCATAGCATACATATTTGACAAAGGAATATTGTATGGTGTATTTGAAATGAGATCTGTGTGCTGTATTGGACACAGGATCTCTGTGTATTGTATTGAACAAGGGATTTATGTGTGCTCTTTAGATAAGGGATCTCTGTGTGGTGTATTTGACAAGAGATAAGTATGTGGTGTGTAACAGGACAAGCTATACCCTTACGAAAAAATATGGCTTCTGGCACATAGTTGTGCATGCTAACCCACAATAGTTGTGGATACCAAGCTGCAACTGTTTGTGGCTTATAAGCAGGTTATTCATATTTTATCATGCAAAGATCTGTTCTGGCACAGTTTTGCGGCATACAGGCCGCTGTGATTGCAGACGATATGCCGCAAAAAAATGGGGCGGGGCTTTTAGCAGCATAGAAGCCGCTGTGATTGCAGACAATTATGCCGTTCATACACAGGCCATTGAAACGTCTCTGAAACGGTTCTGGGCCAATACTGACACAGAATATTATGTGTGGACACTCCGAAGTGGTTCTGAAGCGTTTCAGATTTGAGACGGTTTAGTCGGCCCGACCAGAGCCGTTGTAGGGATTAACTCTATCCGCAAATCGCTGTGTGGACAGACTGAGCCGCTTCAGAAGCGTTTCAAACGCCCTCACGCGACAGGTATTTGTAACATAAAACAAACAACAACCAATATACAATATTCACTTTCGCCATGGCTGCCGAACACAGTACTACATCTCGCAGTATACTGGTCCGACGAAGAGATAGGCTGGCTACCAAAAACCCTATCAATTCGACCAGAAAAAAATCATTACGATTTGAAAAACGTCGAATTAATAGGAAATTAAAACTGCCGAAATAATTTAGTGGTCGAATTTAATTTGGAACGACGAGGATGAAATTTAAGCGAGACATGTTTGCCATGTTAAGACTGCTTCAAAGCATGGACTGTGAAATTTTGTGAGGTCGACATATTAGGTAACAAAAAAAACCTCAAATTACGCACGTTGGTGTCACATCAAAATCAAAGTGGCCGCGATTACAGACGGAGCCATCTGTGACACTTTGCCACCGGCCACTCGATGGACGACGCGTAAGTTGACATCGTGTGCCAGCCCTTGGAAATATATTGTAACTCCTTGACAGGCAGATTAGATAGTCTTATGGCGTTTGATGCATTGAAAGTTTGTAAAAATAATAAAAAAATGACATCACCGATCATAAGAAACGTGGTGTTGAAGATAATAGTTTTTAAGAGAAGACTATGACGACCATATTTCTGTAAGTATTATCTAACTTTAGAAAACCAACATCTGAAGATTTACTTCAATCAACACTTTTGGATTTGTTCTATTCTTTATTATAAGATTAGTCGAATTTCTGGAAAGTAGGTGTACATTTTCGATGTCTGTGTATCGTCACGTCTACACCGAAGTCATATCCGAAAGAGTATAATCAGTTCGCGACAGCGTAAACCTCTCTCTCCCTCTCTCTCTCCGGCATTTCAATGTTTTATATTGTCGACATTTATATATCAGTCTGAAGTTTCAGGTCACTGCTCAATGCAAGTAGTTGATGTCATTTTTTCCGTATCGGGCATGGTCTCTATCGTCACTCTAATCGTTAGTGTTTTCCCGTTACATTCCATATCAAACTCAAAACACAACGTGAACAACGCTGATAATATATTGCATCTTTCGTATCGAAAACCGGTAAAGTTCGTAACTGGTGACATGTCACGGCCTGGAGAAAGTTCATCAACATCGATAGAATGTCCGTGGCGCTTTTGCTTCCAAATAGACATATTGAAATGCACAGGGAACTTCGCGGTATGGCAATTATATGAATTTTACCGTGAAGAAAGTCTGTGACTTTCAACTGGCCGTACAACCAACAATAAACATGGCGGAGCAATGATACCGATTTCAGAGACTTCGACTTTTTTTCATTGCGACCTCGACCGCTGGTGAGAGCGAGTCGTCTAATTTTTTCCCACTGGCTATTTGGTTTTCAATTGCCATCATGTGCTAAGTTAAAGCTAAAAACAAGGCGGGCGTTCTCTGTAAATCAATAAGTCTTTTGAATATGAAAAAATCGGACATCTGAACCTCAACACGCAGCTTGAAAGTTGTTCTCCGAATCAGGACAGGGACATCGGCCAGGGACATCGGTGAGGCCGGATTCCACGTAGTAGCTATGGAAACCGACGGCTTGTTCCTTGTAAGAAACCATGCGATGTACGCTCCCTTGGGCCGTGGAATTTCGCCGTATCGCCTCTACTGACTACACCGTCTATTACCTAACCATGCTATTAAACAATCACACGATAGTTCAGTAACATATATCTTCATTAATCTACCGATCATCGACCGTCGAACACTTCGAAAACAATGGTCGCGGTCACGGATTCAAGGACGTTCACAAGAAGAAACTATCAATAAATGGCGCGCAGAATTATTTTTACTGGTTTTGAGAACTTCTAAAATAACTTGTAATCTGTATATCTTCGCACATAGAACCGATATTGTATACCTATCACCGTTGAAGTTTATGTCTTTCACTGTAGAGTTCTTTTTATCCAAAACACATATTCAGAAGAGTCCCACAGAGCAATCAAATGAAAGGATAATTGCTTCAAACGAATGAAATTGCACGAAAGAATGAAAATCAACAGCACACCCTGGACGTGATTTAAAACAATAGCGCTTGTGAATAGCACTATTCTATTTGAGTAAAAGTGCCGTTTTTCTCGCAATTTTAGCAACTGTAACGACCCTTTATTCTTTAATACCTTTCCATAATTGAATTAAACTAGGTTTAGGGCTTATACACAAAGTGTACACTGATGTACAGAACTTTAAAAAGTATTCTGCTGGTAACGAGCAGGGGTTTACACTCTAATGGGCGCAGTAAAACAATGGTCACGTCCATAGGTTCAAGGACGTTCATGGGGAGACACGATGGCAAATAGTGCAGTGTCGTAAAATTGCTTAGACTAGTTTTAAGAACGGTACAATATCTGGTCATCGGTGTACCGCTACCTGTGAAACGAAACGACAAGTGTAGACCTATAGCTTCGAAATTCTATGGGAGAGACACCACGACTGAGACCGACAGTAGCACAACAAACTATTCCCAATTGTGCGTCCGTGTTTAATACAGACATCTCTGTAGGTGATTCTGGTTTCTCAATCGAATCAAAAGTCCGACATTGACAAAATTGACATAACATAAGTCCGAAAAGTTATGTTTTATTCAACTGACTGATTCATCTCCTTTGATATCCCCTAAGCTACATGTAAACAGTCCGGAAAGACTGACATCGATGTCTCCCGGGGCCCCATTTCTTCACCGTTTTGCAAAACAACTCGTCAGCCGGACGCATGGGCAATGTCTTTGTACGTTGGTCAAAACTAATGACAGTATAGGTCAGGATGTAACATCGATCAAAGTAATATTGAATATGGAGACGAAAATGCTTTCATCGATTGACAAAAATGAGAGGGAACAAGTCAGTAAATATCGAATCATAAAGGGGAGATCGAGACTGCCATCCCCCATGATTAATCAACTGGGAACAAAATATATATTTCGATCAACAGACTTACACAACCAGAGACAGCATTTTATTCAGCTTTAAAATAAGTCACCGCCTTTCCTATAATAACACCCCGTTTGCATTTCGATCTACTCTGCTCTGTCCCCAATCGGTATGGCCGTCCGGGTTTCGCCTGCTGTACTGACTGATACATGGTAATTTCTTCACATATTTTTTCATCGTTTGGCATAAAATACAGCATCTCTTTTGGTGCACAAGGCAAATCAACGTTTAGAAGGAAAGTCACAGGAGGTTAGGATATTATATACCGTAGGTGAAATTAGAATGGAATATTGAAGATGAAAAGACTTTTATCGGTCGACAAAAATTGCCATAAACCGAGAATTGAGATTGTCTATGATTTATTAATTGGGAACAAAAATATTCGATTGAGTCATTAAGTTTGTGTTTGATTCGTTTGAAAATGTGTTCCTACATTCTTATCCGATTGTTTGTGTTAATAAAAATGTTTGTTTCGCCTCGGATATTTTGTAGGGAAGTTTGGATTAGTGTGGACAGTAATGTTTTGTTTGTGTGGGGAAAGCTTATGGCGAGGCGAAACAAACATTTTTATTAACACAAACAATCGGATAAGAATGTAGGAACACATTTTAGAAAACACAAACTCGACACAAAAACATTTTGGATAGTTAGGTGGGGAGCCTCTTTCACATTCTTTACAGACAGTACGACGTCGTCCATTTCAGCCATCTTGTTACAAACAATGCTTGGCCATACACACCTTTTGAACTCGAGAGGGCGCATTAAGACGTCTTAAACATCAAAACAATGGCTTAATTTTGTGTATGTGGACGCAAGCGGACTCAATCTATTAATCCCCTGTGTTTACAAATCACAAATAGTGTTGCAGAAGCGTTTCAATTTTTCCCTGTCTGAACATAGTAAATATGCCACAAAAAATGGTGGGGTAAAAGGTTTCATGGTAAAATGCTGCTATGCATGCTTCATGTGCTACCCCCCCCCCCCTCCCCAACCATACCTGCATTTGTACCTACCAGTTTTATACTAGCCAGGAGATTACCATACACTTCACATCTTCATTTGTTTTAAGGGACAGTAGCTGTAACTTATGATGTTGTTCTTTTAACTTTTGTGTGTTGAGGTAACTTTTCACTTTACTCACTTGGCAAAATAGGCAAAAATCAAGACACATAACAGTATAAAAATACTGCATAAAAATTAAGTTACAGCTACTGCCTTTTAAACCGCCTACTCACAGATGCAAAAAAAACCCCACTTACCACATATCTTCACGATAATACCCCATTGTTTATTTTAATATGTAAAACAATGATGTTGGTACACTAGGCTGGACCACTAAGAAATTAAAATAAAATCAAAATTCAATAATCTAATGAGGTTCATGTGAAAAACATAACAGAACACGTCTAAAAGTCTGCATTTGATTTTTCACATTATCCAAAGTTGTTTTCGATGCCATCCTAATGTTTACGATCTTGTTCTGAAACTTCAGATTGAATGTTCCTGTTGATCCATTGGTCTGTTCAGCTTCATGGCCTTTGCCCATATACTGAGAATAAAAATGATAAATAACAGACAAGGATATTATTACATGTGCAAAGTGAAATTGCTTGTATTTTGTCAACTACCCTTATTATATATTAATACAAAAATTCACGGAAAACAGCATTCATGTGCTTGAAAGAAATTATAATAATTAATATTAAATAATTTACCTAATGATACAAACTCATGACATATCTATACATTATGTTTATTGTGATTACCAAATCATTGCTTTTCAGCCTCATTTTCACTATTTACTTGTGACACACCACTCCAAACTACAACTATTGACCAGCGGTGATTGGGTTTCAGCACATCTCAAACAGAAGAAATGTAAATGGAAAACTGTCTCATAAATTGTTTTAAAACAAAAAGTATCCCTTTATAATAGCGCAGTGCACGGTTACAGGTTTGTTACTAAATATAGCTGTACGCGCGCGATATCGGACACGCAGCTTGAAATGCGGACAAATTTTATCAATGTTGCATACATTGCTGTTTTTGCAGCTTGTACTCTGAGTCGTGGATATGCCTATTGGTATTCATTGTTACACTAGCAGTTAGCCCACTGAGTTGTATTTTCGTCGTTCTTGCATTCGTACTTTTCAAAAGCGTAATCTAAAAATGCGGACGATGCTGTGTGTTGGCTGCTACAGCTAACACACAGCATCGTACGCAGGGCTAGCGAGAGTTGCCAACATCGACGGTTATTTACGAGAAGTGAATAAAAGACTGGCATTTTTGGAAGCGATCGAGTAGCTGAGGTAGGCAGGGATACGACTTGGGCCCAAGAACGCTGAATTTCGGCAGTAATTTGGCTTTTTACGTCAAGTCCCAAAATGGGTTTGAAGTCACCGACCCTACCTACGCTACAGGTCTTTGCAGGGCTGTGGTGAGCGGGGCGATTAACTGTAGCGGAACACACAGCATCGTACGCAGGGCTACCAACCTCCATGATTAACTACAGGTATATTATTTTTGCCAATACCGTACGTTCATTTGGCATACTTGAACAGGGTTCGCCAAGAACAACATCAATATAGCACGACCAAAGACAGTGAAAACTGCGAAAATTATAGAGACAACTCGTGGTATTGAAAATTACTTACCGAATTTTTAAACGATCTGAAGCTCTTCGATCAAACTATGGATGTGTCCGTGACCGTTGTTCTTCGGGACGATATCGCGGTCTCAGAATCGGTCATCCAAGGGCCATCAACGCATCGCAAACGCTGTTTGTTGGTTTTAAATTCATAGCTAACCTTTACGTACCCTGAATGATAATGTCCTACGGTAATTTTACGCTAAACTGTACAAAAATCAGAGCGAAAAAAACAGCGACGATATACTCCTCGCTCAAACGTCCTAATGGCCTACCATTGCATATCAGATTTAATTTGCCGCTCAGGATTTGACCCATGACCTTTTGGCAATCTGACCAATCATAAAGAAATCTTCACATGATCTACAACAATCTGACCAATCATAAAGAAGTCTTCACATGATCTATGACATCATCAGGCGTGATTCTAGAGTTCCGGGTTCAAAGTCTGTTCTGACCCACGCATTGTCTCCCTGCTTCAGCAAGCAGCTTGATCGAGCTCGAGCTCAGCTGCATGCGAGCTTGCGTTTGAAAACCAAAACGACACAAATACATGGGAATAACCTTTCTAGATCAACACAAAACTCTACAAAAACGGCTCCGACATAGCAGTCTCGTGACTTACAAACTTTGCCCGACGATGACTTTCATCGCGCACGTCCGTATTTTGAAGCCCAGCGTGATCAATGTTGAAACTATTCGTACATTATTATACGCTGGGAAAGCTTTACCGTACGTACCTCCATACCGTACGTACGCTTTCAAGACCTACTCCGTACTTGCAGTTCATTTAAAACCCGCGTGTGGAAAGGGCGTAAGAAAACACAAAAGAACAAGATATACGTTATTTTTGAGTTGCAGTTCTTTGAAAGACTAGTCTTTTCAAGGGAGATATGCACGTGAAATAAGTTCATCATACGTCGATATTTGCCATGCGTACAATGCTACAGCTAAACGCCCCGCTCACCACAATTAGCTGTAGCGGAACACACAGCATCGTACGCAGGGCTAACGTCGATATATGGTTCGCCAGAGTTAATATTTTGCAAAGCCTTTTTTTCTGTAGAAACAGTTACGCTGTCAGTGAGAACCAATCATTTGCAAAACGTACATAAAAAGTAAGTGATTGATTTATTGCACCGATCAAAGTCAAATGGTAGTTTTTCACACAATTTGTTGAAAATCAAAGGTTTCCTGCTGTGCCAGCTGTAGTGTCACGTGATCAAGTGGAGTGTCAACTCAATGTTGTATAGTGAGCAATATCTTGCTCAAACTGTGTGTATTTAAATATTTAGCATATCTGCCACAAAAGATTTGACTGATTGTCTTTGTGTGCCTGTTAAGTGCCTCTAGTTGCACATATTGGCACATAGTGAAAAAAAAGTTCTGGCAGCCTTTTTTGTGTGTAGCTTATAAGCCGCAAGACAGTGGGACATATGCCACCAAAAAAAAATTTCGTAAGGGTAGGCAACTCCAATACACCCAACACATACCTCAGTCCCAGTCCATACATTATTATTATACTGGTACTTCTACCAATGTGGTTGTTGATATGAAATCCTGATTGCTATTTTGTCAAGATATTTGTATTTTCATTTGAAATTGTGCACATTATTTTCCTATGAGATAGTAACTGAAAGTAAATGCTCATCAAATGATTGACATTCTACCAAAGTTCTGAGAAAACATGAGTGCATGCAGGCAGAATCTACAGAAATCAGTTCGCATGATTCCAACTTGCTCTCTGAGTTGCATCTGCATCGCACAGGGGTACTTTTAGTTCACAATCAAATTTATTATTCAGTTTGTGTAAAAGTTATTTAATCTTAGGTAGTGTTACATGGAGAATTATTAATAACCAGCCGAACTTCAAATAAGTACTAACTGTAATTGCACACCTAAATTTTTATGTAAGGAATAGGTATCTTATTTGCATATTTTTTCAATTCAAAATCCACAGGATACAGCAAAAGTTGTACAAAATTTACTTTATTTTGGAAGCTAGGTCTGCATACAGAATTGACAGAATTGTTTTGTTTTCCAGTATTTTGACAATGTAACTTAATAAAGTACTGAAATTTGTCTCTTTTGTAGACCAGTGTGATTCATGCACTTGGAGTAGTTTTACAGGATGTAACCATCTGGCCAGATCCTGACAGGTATATACCTTCATACCTCTTGATATCATCATTTTCAGCTCTCATATCGTACCAGTATAACTGTTTGTCCATCTATCTGTTAACAGTGATTATTTCTCAAAAACTGATAAGATTTTACAGAAATACTATGTAATCAAATCAATATTTGAGTCACTAACTCTTCGTCCTCTAATCTTTAGCAAAATATTATCTATGACATGGTTCTAATTGTGCAATATTCAGTTCACATATAGTGCAATGATCTTGTTGCTTTTGGTCAGGATTATTATTAACATATTCAACTGCTTTTCATTTCAAGGTCTCGTTATATATACTTGTGCAATATTCCCAATTCAATGCTAACTGCAATATACCGATAGACAAGGGTAGTGAATCAACCATACTTGATATTGAAGTTACATGTACAACAATACTTCAATTCTTAGAATGTATTTCATAGAAATGCTTCATACTAATATACTTCTTTACATTGCTGTCTTTCCTTTCACAGATTTGATCCTGACAGATTTCTACCTGAAAATGTTGCAAAGCGCCACAAGTTAGCACATTCACCATTTGGGTTTGCTGGGAAGAGAATTTGTCCTGGATATCGTATTGCTTATGCTGAGGGTGCAGTCTTTTTGGCCTCTTTACTTCAACAGTTCAAGTTCAAGCTAGTTGAAGGTCAAGATATTCATCGCAAATTTGGATTTGTTACTTTACCTAGCGATGAGGTCTGGGTAACTGTGCTGAAAAGGGAATAGAGTTAGTATTTCTGTTATCTTAGCAATGTTACTAGATATTCATTCGTTTGGAAATACATTCTCTTTTATTGTTGCATGTCATATAAACAGAGCTTTTATCATGGTATATTTTTATAATGAATGTCCGTATCACACTGTTTACACTTTATCTGAGTATGTAATTGTACAACTTATGATTTAGGACAATGGCATTTGTGATCACCTGTTTTTGTTAGTTCACATTCAGTGTGTGATATATATATATATATATATATATATATATATATATATATATATATATATATATATATATATATATATATATATATATATATATATATATATATATATATAGGACAATGGCAAGTTCACATTCAGTGTGTGTCAGATGTTGGCTGAAATGAATGCAAGCCGCAATATATAGCAACATTACATTCATATGATATACTAATATAATAAAAACGAAAAAATAATAAAAAAATTGTCACCTGCTGTAAGACACATAAACCCATGTATTCAGGCAATAATGTATGGTGTACAGAGCAAGCTGTGTGGTGTATAGAGCAAGCTGTTGGTAACTACAATGCACCATACAGTGTCTGAGCCTATACTTGACTGTATTTTTAGCATAATCGTATATTATTACTAATATACTTGTACCAATTTGGCTGTCGATATGAAATCATTATTTTGTGAAAATATTTGTGATTTTCATGGAAAGCTGTGCCTCATTGTGTTACTGTGACATTGATGGTTGTGACAATTGAGAGTGAAATTGCTTGTAAAATGATTGGTATTCTGCCAAAATTGCATAAAGCCCATGCAGGCAGAATCTAAAGTGATAAGTTCACATGATTCCAACTTGCCCTGTGAGTTGCATCAGCATCACACAGGGGCATTTTTAGTTCACAAACTATTTGTTGAGCAAATTTTTGTTCAATCTGTGTAAAAGTTGTTTACTCGTAGGTATTGTTACATGGAAAATTATCAATAACCAAACTTAAAATAAGTAACTGCACACCTGAATTTTTATGTAAGCAAGGAATAGGCATCCCATTTGGATTTATATTTTTCAAATTAGACTGTAGTGTATTTTTCAATTCAAAATCCACAGGATACAGCAAAAATTGTACAAAATTTACTTTATTTTGGAAGGTCTGCATTCAGAACAGCTGACAGATTGTCTGTTTTCCAGTATTTTGACAATGTAACCTAAGTATAAAGTACTGAAATTTGTCTCAAGAAGTTAGATTAAAGCCCAACTAGCAATTTCTTTCAACATTATTTTAGCGTGAGCTAATGTCATAGCGATGTCTGTCTGTGTGTGTGTGTGTGTCTGTCTGTCTGTCTGTCCTTTTTACACGATAACTCAAAAACGCATGTACAGATTCAAGTCAGATTTGGTAGACAGGTACCATATGCTACTTGCAAGAACTGATTAGATTTTGGTTAATGTGGCTTGCATATTAATGAAGTTATGACATCATTTTTAGTCCCCACGGACACCGTCCGGGAGGGCTTATAGGTTTGGTCATGTCCACATGTCCGTCTGTCCATCCGTGCGTCTGTCTGTCTGTGTGTCTGTCTGTTCACACAGATATCTCAGAGATACCTGCAGCGATTTCATTCAAACCTGGTACAAGGATTACTTCATATGTCTTAAATATGCATGTCAATTTGTTCTGTGATACGATCCAATATGGCCACCATGGGGCCATTTTATTACGATTTTTTCATGTACAGAGCCATAACTCAGACATGTTTTAACCGATTTTATTGAAAGTTGGTATAAGGTCTTTGACCTATTTCATACATATGTACGTTGATTTGTTTCATGACATGATCCAATATGGCTGCCATGCAACCATTTTGTTACAATTTTTTCATGTACGGAGCCATAACTCAAGCATATCTCAACCGATTTTATTCAAAGTTTGAATTTTAATAAAGCTTTGTAATTAGTGATTTAACTCTGAGAGTACTATGCAAAAGTTGATGAAACCTGCTACATATGATAATATAACACATATCTTGATCTTTGCAACATCAAAGCCATGCAATTTACACACACTTTAATATCTTAGCCATGTCTATATTTTTCAAGGACTTGGGGGTCAACATCTGCTTCACCATGTACCACTGACTGATACCTCACTGCATTATACTATCACCAAACAAGGGCAATGTCTGATACTGGGCCTAAACAGATGCGTCTAAAAAGGGAGCCATTTCAATCATTTCAACTGAGTTAGGGAGTCCAAAACATTGACGCCTGTGGCTTCGCCTTGTCATCGATCTCCTATTTCATATAAGGACAAATGCCTCACTGTGCTTCAAGATCTAGCGCAATCAAGACCCAAACTGCTTTTTTACTAAGCTAGGGGGTCCCAAACAAATAGGTAGAGGGTCTAAAACATCGGCACTTGCAGTTCCTTACCCCACCTCCTGCTATAATACCCAAAACCTCACTGAATCTTTCTGAACCTCCTGCCAAATTCGCACAATGCTAATTTCAACTAAGCTAGGGGGCCCAATTTTAAACATGTCCTCCCGTTCCCTCTATCAGAGGAACCGTGGCATCAAAATCGCAGTTGAAATTCCCATCTTTGTTTTCTTAGATGACTATGAAGTGTCATGTTATTGCTGAATTTACTTATAACGGCAGTAGGAATATTCCATATCTGATTGTTCTTCAAAATAGCTAAATAACTTAGTACTATTGTTGAAAATTGATCTATTCTTTTTCTTTAAGTTGAACGACATCAATGCACACATCACAATTAATGAACTGTTTAAAATTGTAGCCTTTGTGCTTCAATGTCTTTCAGTGTCTCATGTATCAATAAAGCTTCTTCTCAATCTCTGGTTAGCTCATAGGGATGTGAAGTATTTATTCACACACATTGTCAATATTTTGGTTTCCATTGAAATATTTATCAGTCAAATACGTTTTCTGATAGACAAATCTGATACTAGGGTGTAGCCTCAAACAACTGATCCAAGTTCGTTTATGAGTTCAGCATTTTGTCACTTTCTAGCAGGTGTTTAATATATTTAAAGTAGGCTACACGCCTGTCACAGCTAAACCCTTGTCAAATATAAACATTTACAGGTGGAACCCAACTGCAAGGGTTTACTTCAATGAAAAGAAAAACATCAGCAACGAGTAATGATTTAAAACTCTTTCAAGGAACTCAAATCTTTGTGACTATTGTTACAAGAAATGTGGCAGGACTTGAATCTGTCTTATATTCTGATCCGATTGTGGTTGACTTGACTGCTCCAATTTTGTGTTGTGCAAAGGTCATACTTGTGCAAAGGTAATACTTTCTTATCGACGCTCGGCTTTGTGTTTACCCTCTGAAAGTTCATGAGTGACAGCATTATTTGGTCTGCTGAAAGTAAATTGTATCATATATTTTATATTTATTTTACATGAACTTGACAACCATTTCACACTTGGTAGGGCCTACATGCATAAATTACGGGCTATGAGACCGGAAGTCGAGCGCTTGCGAGCAAACGAACGCGCGTCGTCGGCAGAACGCAGACCGTTCTGACTGTAAACCATTCCGGCTGTATTTTTTAAAAACTTTTCTAGTCTTGTAACCAGACTCTAACCGTTACCAAACAGTGTACAGTTAATACAGTTAATATAATAATAAGCTAGATACGTATTTGACAAACAGATTTTGCCCTGAATGATCTTTCTAGTGTTAAACAGTACCCACCGCTTACGCTGAAAAGCCTCACGTTTCTACGCACAGTTTTCATCAATTTTAGGTGAACTGGTGTTCAGGACTTGTCAGAAATTCTTCAATCTGATGCCCAATATTTAACCTAGACCCAGATCGAATGAATTTTTTTAAACGCGCTAAAAATCTGACTTTTCCGGCGATTTTGTGTGAAAAATGGGACGTTTACACAAATCGTCGATTTTCTCAGTTCCGATTTTTGCTATGTATACGCACCTTCAAATGAGTATAAGTCGACGACGCGTGGGCGGATTTCCCAAATTCTTCGCATGCTAACACTTCATGATTAGACCTGAAAAACCGTGTGTTAGATTTTTGATAAACGCCCCTGAAGGGACGATAACTTGACAAACGTGAACAAAAGCCGTTAATTTATGCAAAAATCCGACAGTTCACACTTCGAAGGCTCACTGTGCAGAAACAAAAGCGAATTTCAAAAATCCAAAACACGGTTTTTCCCCAGTACTGTCTAGTGCCGTTAACAGATCACTTAGTGGTGCTGCCAATTCTTACTTATACTTTTTTAAGTGAAAAAACTCAAAATCACACGTTTTTGACTTAAACAAGCATATGAATGCATGTTTTGACAACTAAACAAAATTTTTACCTTCTTCAAATATAGACCTAACAAAAAATGTACCACATGTTGGGTGTGAGACCCCGTTTTTTTGTGAAACTTTTGATCCAAAATATGTGTCAACGAACCTGAATCACTACCTTAAACTGAACGATAACAAGACTGAGATCATCCATTTTTCATCACCAGCAAAACAATTCCGATACCATCTATCAACATTGGTGAAAGCTCTGTAAGTGCATCATCAGTTACACGTGACCTCGGTGTCATGCTTGATTCAGGACTTAAAATGACAAACCATGTAAACTACATCTGCAAAACAGCATCTCTCGCAATCAGAAAAATTGGCCAAATTCGACGATACTTGGACAATGCCAACACTGAAAAACTCGTCCACGCGTTCATTACATGTAGACTGGACTACTGCAATGCTGTTCTGTATGGGCTTCCAATAAAAGAGTTGCAAAAACTACAACGAGTCCAGAATACAGCCGCTAGACTTGTAGTCAGGAGCAGGAAATATGATCATATCTCTCCTGTATTACGAGATCTCCACTGGTTGCCCATGAAGAAGCGCATTGACTATAAAATTCTACTTACTGTCTACAAGGCTTTAAACAATTCATGTCCATCGTATATCACTGAACTCCTCTCTTTGAAAAAGGTCTCACGAAGTTTGCGATCCAACCACAATGCTACATTGACTGTTCCGCGTTTTGCAACCTCTACTTACGGTGAACGGGCTTTCTCTGTGGCAGGTCCAAAATTATGGAATTCTATTCCTTTTAAAATCAGATCTGCTGTATCAATTGGATCTTTTAAATCTCAGCTTAAAACTTTTCTTTTTACCAATTCTTAATGGTTTTTTTAATGTATTTATACTGAACTGTTTTGTTAAAGTTTAATGTACATGTATTTTACCTGGTTTTGTAAAGCGCATAGAGACTTTATGTATAATGCGCTGATAAGAACTATTTTTATTATTATTATTATTATTATTATTATTAGTATTATAAGAACAATCTAGAACTTTTATTGACATGCTAATTACTGTTCTAAAATTCTCTCTTGCACAACTCAGTAAATTTCCAGAACATTCCAAACATGACTAATTGAATTCAAAGTTGCGAGGTCATTAAGGGCAGTGACCTTGAGAATGTTCTAGACTAATTGAACTCAGGTCATGATGAGTGTGGGGGAAAATGGTCCGCCTTGACCGTAACAAAGAAACAACAGGTAAAGTCCTAGGAGGAGGAGTGTGTTTATATTTGAACCAGCGCTGGTGCTAGACTGTTGTTATCAGGGAAAAAGTATGTACCTGTGACATCGAGCTCTTGACAGTCTCCCTCCGTCCTTTCTACTTACCTCATGAATTTCAACAACTGTTTGTTACTGTAGTTTATATCCACCCAAAAGCCAATGTAAACAAGGCTGCTGATACAATATTTAACGTTATCCAGACACTGCAGACAATTTCACCTGATGCGCCAAATTTCATCCTTGGCGACTTTAACCAATGTTCTCTCAAAAAGACCTTACATACTTTTCATCAGTATGTTACCTGTTCAACACGCCACAATAAGATCTTAGATCTGTGCTACGGATTGATCCCAGGAGCTTACAAATCTTATAGAAAGCCACCTCTCGGTTCTGCTGACCACAATACAGTGTACTTAGTACCAGTCTACAAATCTGTGCTCAAGAGAGAAAAGTTGCAGACATGACAAGTTCGCGTATGGTCTGAGGACAGCATACAATCTCTACAGAGCTGTTTTGAATGCACAGACTAGGACATGTTTAAGGATACTTTCCACGACATAAATGAACTTACTGATGTTGTTAGTAGTTACATCTCCTTTTGTGAGAGTAACGTAGTACCACAGAAAGTTTGTATAATTTACCCAAATAATAAACCACGGGTCACTAAATCTCTTAAAATGTTATTAAATAAGAAGAAAAAATTGTTTAAAGAGGGTAATCTAAGTGAGTATAGGGATGTTCAGAGAGATTTTAAAATAGAAATCAGGAAAGCCAAGGGTAATTATAAAGACAAAATTGAGAATAAATTAAGCTTAGGGTCTTTGAAATCAGCCTGGGATGGGATAAAAACTATGGCAGGTCTAAAATCTAAGGGGAACAGAGATAATATTAAGTGGGAAAATAAATCTGATAAAGAGTTTGCAGATGCACTAAATAAGTTTTACTTAAGATTTGATGTCCATGATTTTGATCGGGAACAGAGGAGAATTAGGGAAACTGTTGTTACAAATGAGCAGGTTTTAATTACATTAGATGATGTGCGCAAGTCCCTGAAAAATACAAAAACTAGAAAAAGCCCTGGCCCAGACAACATTAGCGGTCATATCCTTAAATCATGTGCCAATCAGTTATGTGACATTTTTCATTTTATTTTCCAACGGTCCCTTGATCTCCAGAAAATACCTAACTTGTGGAAACAAGCTACTGTAGTACCTATTGCAAAGAAAGCATCGCCTAAGGTTCTAAATGATTTTAGACCCGTGGCCCTTACATCACTAGTAATGAAGTCCTTTGAAAAAATCATCAAACGGTATATTTTAGATAAAACCCAGAATATGTTAGATCCTTTGCAGTTTGCTTACAGAGCAGGTAGAGGAGTGGAGGATGCCTCATTGACCCTCCTTAACTTAATTTATAATCACATTGAAGGAAATAAAACACATGCCCGGGTTCTATTTGTTGATTTTTCATCTGCATTTAATACTATTCAGCCGCACATCTTAACTGGTAAATTATTGTCTCATTTTAACATTCATCCTAAGATTGTCGGTTGGGTTTTGGATTTCTTAACTGGGAGATCACAACATGTTCGAGTGAACGGCACTTTTTCTGATGTATGTATCTCATCTACTGGCTCACCGCAAGGTTGTGTACTGTCACCACTTCTGTATATTCTATATACCGATGATTGCAGAAGTCACCATGATGATAGATTTATAATTAAGTTCGCAGATGACTCTGCCATAATCAGTCTACTCCAAAATCATGAAAGAAATCATGGGCCAGTGGTTGATGACTTTGTAGAGTGGTGTAAAAGTTCTTTTCTCGAACTTAACATTGATAAGACCAAAGATTTGTGTATAGATTTCAGGAAAGACGCACCATTAGCTGATGTAACAATTATTAATGGTAAAGAAGTGGAAATTGTTGAGAAATACAACTATCTGGGTTCTATTTGGATAATAAGCTGCGATGGAGGATAACATTAATATGATTTTATGTAAATGCCAGCAGCGTCTGTTCTTCTTGAGGAAATTGAATTTCTTCAAAGTTGACAGAAGAATGCTTGTGCTTTTTTACAGATCATGTATTGAAAGTGTCTTAAGTTTTTCACTAATTTGCTGGTTCGGAAACCTCACTGTACAGTGCAAGAACAAACTTGGTAGAATAGTAAACATCTGTAGTAAAAAAATTGGAGTGCAACAAACTAATCTCAGTACATTGTATAAAAAACAAGTTTTACACAAAGCCAATTCTATAGTCAGGAATAATCACCACCCACTTTACAAGGAATTCAATATTTTACCATCTCGCCGGCGTTATAGGGTTCCAATAACTAGAACAAATAGATCAAAACATTCGTTCATTCCCACTGCAATTTCTGTACTGAATCAAAACAGAAACGACTAGTCATCTCTGCTTTTAATGTGTTTTAACGTCACTGACCTTTTTTAAATATTTTATACATGTCTTATCTGTGTAACTTTTTGACTTGTCCGCTGTCGTACAAAGAATTGCCCATGTTTTGGGATAATAAAGAGCTATTGTATTGTATTGTATTGTATTGTATTGTATAACACACCCCCTCTTCAAAAGGGAAAATTTTTCAAAGAAAAAATTTTCTTTTACAAAATTAATGTAATCTTACAAGTGTGAACAACAATAAACTCTAAATACAAGAGAGACAGTCTGCAATTAAATTGTCTCTGCCTTTGATATGTCTAATATCAAGATTAAACTCCTGTAACATTAAACTCCATCTTAACAATCTCTGATTTTTGCCTTTTAATTTCTGCAGAAAAACAATAGGGTTGTGATCAATATAAACCACTATTGGCTGATTTGAAGAAGTAACATAAACTTCGAAATGCTGTAAAGCTAATATCAAAGATAAACACTCTTTTTCAATCGTAGAGTGGAGTTTCTCTGGGCTTTGTTAAATTTGCATGAAAAATAGCAAACAGGATGATCTATCCCATCACTATCCTCTTGCAATAAAACAGCACTGGCAGCTGTATCACTAGCACCTACAGCTAATTTGAATGGCCAACTGAAATCTGGTGCAGACAAGACTGGAGCACTTTGAAGTATGGCTTTAAGTGTATCAAATGCCTGTTGGCATTGTTCAGACCAAACAAACTTTACTTTCTTTTTAAGTAAGTTAGTCAGAGGCTCAGAAATTGTAGAGAAATTTGGACATAATTTTCTGTAGTAACCAGCCATACCAAGAAAGCGCATCAGTTGTTGTTTGCAGTTTGGTATGGGATAATTTGAAATTGCACTGATTTTGGCATCAACAGGTTTTACCTCACCCTGTCCTACAGTATGTCCAAGGTAAGTCACCCTCGCCCAACCAAACTCAGATTTGGCAAGGTTGACAGTCAACATTGCTTTGCTCAGTCTCTCAAAAAACTTCTGCATGAGCTTGATGTGTTCCTCCCAGGTGTCACTATACAGGACGACGTCGTCGACGTAAGCTCTGCATCCGTCGAGCCCGGATATGACGTCGTTGATCATCCGTTGGAACGTTGCCGGAGAGTTCTTCATTCCGAATGGCATAACCTTGTACTGGAACAATCCGTCTGGTGTGACAAAGGCGGATATTTCACGAGCACGATCCGTCAGAGGAACTTGCCAAAATCCCTTCAGTAGGTCAAATTTCGTCACATACTTGGTGTTTCCCACTCGGTCGATGCAATCATCAATCCTCGGGATTGGGAAAGTGTCTGTCTTTGTTAAAGTGTTCACTTTCCTGTAGTCCGTGCACATACGATAACTGTGATCTGATTTTGGCACAAGTATGCACGGCGAACTCCAGTTACTTTTACTGGGTTCAATAAAGTCATTGTCCAGCAGGTATTTGACTTCTTCCTGGAGATATTTTGCTTTCGTTGGATTCAGTCTGTATGGATGTTGTTTTACAGGCTTACTGTCCCCAACATCAACGTCGTGATAGATGATGTTTGTCCTCATTGGAACATCTTGAAACAGGTGTTTATATTCGTGGAGTAGTTCTTTCACCTGTTGTTGTTCTGGCTGGAGGTGTGCCAATTTTGTAGACTCCCAGATTCTCCAGGATTTCTGAGTTCTGAAGCTTGACCAAGCCCAGCTTTGAATTTAGTGTATTTACACTCAAGTCAGTTTCAGTATCGCTATCTTCGTAGTGTTTTGAACTGACTGCACTGACTAGCTGTGTTATAGTAGGATTGTCCCTCTCCAAATATGGCTTAAGCATATTTATGTGACATAATCTGTCCCAGTCTGTCCTCGGTAAAAGTGAGTTCGTCTGACTTCCAAATTGACCTGTGCAAAATCGATGAAAGGCAACCCAGGATACCATTTCTGACAAATAATCAGTACATTTTTGCATGGTTTCTCTACCCCATAGAGTGACTGTGATCTTTGCACAGTTACTGTACACCATGGAGTGACTATGATCTTGGCTTAGTAACTATACCCCATAGAGTGACTTATTTAGCACAGTTGCTCTACTTCACAGAGTAACTGTAATTGTGGTATCTGAAATGGTTACAAAGCTGTAAGGTGCTAAAGAGATCGATACACAATAGCTGTAAATTTTGTTGCTATTTCTATTATTTTTGTTTAACGAAACAAGTGCATTTTCTCAGTTTTCTCCTGAAAGTATGTTCAAATACAAGGACTAGCTTGCCACTATAATGTATTGTGTATAATACACAACATTATTGTTGAAATCCAGCATTAATTCTGGTTGTGACATACATTTCAGCTGGCCAAAATACCATAATTTACATTTTAAACACAAACCAGTAAATTTGCACGGTTTTGACAAGTTTAGAGCATGGCCTTCAAAAATATTCGCAGAATCTGATTAAAATTAAATGCAGAGATGATTTTATAATTTCCAACCTTACTTATTCTCAGCTTTCCTCATAGTCTCCCGGTCACTTTGGTCTCTACACCTGATTTATCCAATTAGATTTTGGAAGAAGAAAAAGATATATTGTACGAAAAAAGGGCTAAAAAGTACATGAAAAGTTAGATCTGACAGAGATTTTAATTGACAAATGGCAACAATTTTTTGAAATGACTATGGTGATTAGGGACTGTTCAGAATTTACTTTGGGGAGGGGGGTTTCAGGGGGGGGGACCACCCATTTCCCCGAAGAAAAATTAAAGGGACCAGACCAAAATACCACAATCTTTTAGTGGGACTTAGGAAAAACCACATCACTTCAATATTTGCCCAGAAGTCCTGATCTTTAAAACAGAGAACCTTAGTAGCTACCTTAGTGACAGATAAACTCCACAAGTGTAATTAAAGGGTTTTGTTAGCACCAGATTGTCTCATTATAAAATTTATCCATCAGATTACAATTTCAAAGGAAAACAAAAGGCTATGACACCTCCATAATCCTCTTACAGACTAGAACAAAGGCGATCCCAGGGATCTCGAGCAGTGCCCATAAGCTCCTTTAGCTGCAAAATTTGGTAATATTCACAGTGGTTTGTTTTATACATCTACTACAGCATCTTGTTCTCCTCCCTCAAGCGTCAAGATATGTCCAGTATTTAGCATGTCAACACAGACCATACAGTGAACAGTCAGCGTTGTCATTGTTGAAAAGAGATCTCGGATTAAGGTAGCGGTAAAGGCTAGAGCGTCAGTTATAAACTTCAATAAAACTATTAAAACATGAAAGTAGTCAACATTCTTTGTGGAATAAAAAAAAACTAGACATTCGGGGTCATAAGCATTGCAGAGTTATAGCCCATTGAAACTTCTGAAAAACTGACCAAATTAGAGGAAGTTGGGGAGTCCTTAGTGTATTAACTATGGTAGAGGTCCCCTAGCTTTTAAAAAAAAGTTTGAAAAGGGAAAGTCATTTTTTACTGTTTTTTAGGAAAGTTTGACAAGGCAGTGCTTGCATTCAGAATGCGTGACTGCTATTATAAATGCATTTTTCGATTCTTTGAGTGTCAAAGAGGTGTCAAAAGTGAGATTAACCAAAAAGACTGCTCTTTGACTTCAAGAGAGGGGTGCAAATATGGCTTGTTTTCAACAATTTTGACAGAATAACAGTTTTCCTACATAATTTTATACCAATTAAATCCAACCTTTGAAATGAGATATGGACATTGAATTTTTACAGCCTATTAACAAGGTTACAGATAAGATTTGTACGGCACAATTTTCCTGTATTTGAAGTACTTTTTGAAAAACCACATTTTGAAATTTGAAAGAATTTTTAATAATTTTTTGATATGTAAACCCATGTAAAATCATAAAAACAAATTTTATTTACAAATCCTGCCGTATAAATCTTACAGTTAATAGTGTCAACATATTAATAACTAATTTGGTAATATTTATTCATTATTAAATTCAAAGATGTAAAAAAATATGAAAAATTAAATTTTAATATTGATTGGTGTCATATTTCAAAATCATGGCTACAAATATACAATTTTTATATTCTTTAGAGAAAGTATTAACTAAGGGAGTAATCCTGAAAATTTGAACTAAATATCTTGATTCTAACACTTGAAACTTGACATTAACTCTGAGAAAAGAATTGGTGCAAAAATAGCCTTTACCGCTACCTTAAGTAAAGACTAGAATTCATTTGCAAACAATAAAAATGGTCATTTTGGTGTGTATGTTGCTATAACACTGCATTGGGTGTTCTATGTAGATAGAATAAGAAACAATTGTTGGGTGATACACAGAAAGTAAAACATTGAACAAATGCCAAAAGTTACACTGAGCAAATGTCCTTTTAAGATGGAGGACTACCCAATACCAAGAATATAGTCATTTTCTAGAGATCACATTTGTTGTAGCTGAAAGGATGAGGATAAAGATGGCCAAGTGTTTAACTTAAAAAGAAAAGCAGTTGAGAATACATTTGCAGATTAAAATGACATTACTTCACCATCCAATTATCCCAAATTAGTTCCAATCGTGTTTACTTAAAGGTCTGGTGAAATGCCCATGTTGCAAAATCACAGAAATACAGTTGATGGTCTATAAAACAGTCACATTCATTTCTTTTTTCGTTTAGCGCGCGTGATTATGAAATATGGCAAAAGAAAAATGCGATGTGGGCGTGTCCGCCGAGCCTCTCCAGTCGACTTTTTTCGGCTTTCCGAAGTTTGCCCGACGCCGTATCTCATAACGGGAAGTAAGGTATTTCACACCTCCGTAATCTCCCCACGGGGGGTAACTTCTAGGTTTTCCGCTTACATGATCCGGACAGTGTCCTCCTTTTTATTCACTATGGGGAGACGTTGTTATTTTAGTGGCTGTGACAGCGGCAAGAACGTAACGGCTCAACTGTAAACTTTTTCGAGTTCCCGTCAAATGCTGAGTGTTTGAACCAATGTGCTTGTCTATTCTGGTTCGTACGATCGGCCACGGTCCCTCAGCCTGCCTCGCTACACGCTACAAAATTGGGACCGCGATGCAAATCAACTGCATGAACACCAACACCACTGAACACTGAACGTTGTGACTGCCATTAAAACGAAAAACAACACGGAACGTAGAGATCGCGATATAAATACCCGGTACAAATCATGGAGCACAGTCCCTCTGCAGCTCTGGACTGTGCGCATGGAGGCCATTAAAATGAAGAACAATAGGTAATACCGGACCACGAGGACCGCAATGCAAATCGACCGCAACATGGATTAAAATGCACAACACGGAACCGCCAGACCGCAATGCAAATCAACTGCAACATCGAACCTTGTGGCCTCGATTAAAATTCGTATGTCTGCTATGTAGGCCTATAGCAAAAGTTTCAATTCTCGTGAGCGGGCGTTCCTATGCCTGCAGTACAGTAGACAAAGTGACGTCAAATTTGTCGCGAGGGCTCGATTGCGTGCGTCGAAGTTTCAATTCTCGCGAGAGCCATTTAAGCATGCTGTGGACTAGACTACATAACGTCAAATCTCTCGCGAGACTTGGCTCAATTGCAAATACGTACGACGAAAGATTGTGACGCAATACGGAAGTAGATACAGTTTTGCGAATCGCCGAGAGAGAAGCCAGATCAACAAAAGACTACAAACAGCCACGTTTTTTCTTTAATTTGCCATATCTTTTGAACAAAAATCAGTTTCGCCACTGTGGCAAATATTATAAAGGATCTTTTTTTTTCGCCACTTCGGATTTCAATTCGCATTGACGAACGTGGCGAATAGGCAGCGCGAACAGTGTTTTGTTAGCGGATACCGGGCAGAGATAAGGCGGCGTGGGACCGCTATTCGATGTAAATGAACACAACTGTGACGTCACAGACGGCCAACCTTGACTCCCGCTGAGGGCGTGACCTTGGTGTCGCAAAATGACCTGATGAAAGCCGCGCATAGAAATATCAAAAAAATTAACACTTGCGCGTACTTTTAGGTTGCAATTTTGTTGCGAGTGTAATAGTATTGCCCCCCTGGAAGATATTCGGTCTCAAGAACGGGACCATTTCACCAGACCTTTAAGAATTAAGAGTGGCAATTGTTTTCTTTGAACAGGTCAATTTGCAATAAAGTCATAGTGTGGAGCTCAAATCACAGGGTAATGGATTATTGAATGTAAATTATCTCAAGAAGTGATTGGGAACAGCCATTTTACAAGCTACAACATAAAATGTATCTGATTTCTGGAAAATGACAATATTCTTGGTATTGGGTAGTCCTTCACCTTGAAAGTCTGTACCTGCCACAGTCAAATGTTTGCAAAGTTTTTCAATTCATTTCTTCCTATAGGAGAGTACTTCTGGAAAAAGTGAGAGAACTTGTCTAGTCAATGAACACACCCTGCTTTGTATATTATTTCTATTATTTCTTCCTCTGAGTACTTGCTAGTAGTATTTAATGTTAAAAACAACTTGGCAACATTTACAACCAAAGTGTTTGATGATAAAGAACACTGATATAACAACATTCGGGACAAAGTAATCGTCAAAATAATCAAGAAAGGGCTGTAAAATGGATTATTTATAGTGGACATAACAAAAGAAGCATTCATGTTTAATAATTTTCTTCAGAAATTTACAACGTGATTTGTTCGTTAGCCTTCCCGAAAGTGTGCCACTTGCAGTCCCTACAAAACATGCTATATGACCACTTAATTGTAACTCTGAAAGATTTAGTTATATCATTGATTAAACGACCACTGTATTGTTCCTACAAAGTGTGATAAACTTGTCAGACTCTCTGTGTCTTAGTGTGTAAGCATGCATGTATATATTGGGTGAAGGTGGAAAAAACCCAGGGAATATGAGGGGTTCCATAGATTTTCTCCATAATTTACTAGGGTGGACCATGGAAAAAAAATCACCAGGAAAAATATAAAATCCTCTGGCCTCCCCCTGGAAGTAAATTCTGAACAGTCCCGTCAGTGACATATTGTAGATGAA
Source organism: Ptychodera flava (assembly GCF_041260155.1). NCBI lineage: Eukaryota > Metazoa > Hemichordata > Enteropneusta > Ptychoderidae > Ptychodera > Ptychodera flava. Next base: position 45,837,655 of record NC_091931.1, on the reverse strand, counting down.
TACTTACATTACTTGGTTGGGGTAGTGGATTCTCAACTTGATGTCGTTCTTGACTTCGGCATCTGCCTAGTATTTCTTTCTGGATCTGCAATCTCTGAGAATCCTCCAACTCAAAATCCTTGACACCTTCTTTGTATTCCTCATCATCTTCAAAGTATCGAGCTCTCAGGACAATTAACATCTGTAAAGCATAGATGTAAAGAGTTGTGAACAATCACACAAAATCACCGATACAGTGTTTTAGTTTCATGTAGAGATCTGTTTATCATCGTAAAATTTGGCTTAAAGGAAAACCATCGTCGGAACTGCACCTGAGCGAGTTTCTTGTTTACAAAAATTAGTTCACGCACGATATCTAGATTCATCTCATCATCATAGCTGCAGCATTTAAATTAAACGATGTAGATTATGACAGACATGTTTTAACTTTCATCAATCACCATTGTACCTTGGATACAGCGTTTACATTGGTCGTATGGGTCCCATGCGACCTTTGAGTTCAGTTCCGACGACTTTATCCCTTTAAAATTACTTTGATTATGCCTTCCTTGCATGCAATGTTGCATGGTATGTGTATCATTTGTAAAAACTGCTACGTTGACTTCCTTTTTTAGTTACTTTGCTGTGTTTCCATGATAACATTTCCATAAGTGAATATGTAAACAAAATCACTTCATTCGTTTCTATTGACTAGAAAAAGGGCGAGTTACATTGTAAACTTGTAGTTTAGTGAAAACGTTAGACTGGAAGGTCCGTCGCTCGAGGGCGCTCTCTACGCTCCCCATCTTACGAGGTGGGTGTAGGGAGCGTCCTCGAGCGACGGACCTTTCAGTTTATGAAAACGTTTACTGATTCTTGAATTCTGCACATTTTGCTCAATTGTGAATTTAGCATGAATTTATTTGTTGGACAATTAATATCTCGTTTCGTACCATGTAACAGTGGAGTTTGAATATCATCTTTTCTGTAAGTTTACTCTGTACTAACCTCTTTGTTAGTGGCAAACAATCGAAGGAAAATGGTGGCGACCTATAACAAAGGGGTGAAAGGTGTGTGTTTAATCAATAATGTAACACCCCTCCCCTCCGGCCCATCGAATGCTGAAAGCAAAATTTGCACGATCCGATTACATTACGGAGCGCAAAGTTTGCTTGAGTCCATTATTGGCCAGGTGCGGGTATGTCAATGCTATTATTTTGGTTTTGGTAATGCCATTTAATTTGTAGAAGTATAAAATGTATGGGGCCACAATCCTGGATAATCGAATACATTATCGGTAATAATGTGGTGGATGACGACACAATATTTACAAGTACAAAGCTATAACAATAGATATCTTGGCGTGCACAGGCAAATAAAAACAGAAAAGTAAAATTTTAGGACATTGTCGATTGATAATTTAGTTTATAAAATAAAAGACATAAAAGGTTAAAGGAAGCTTTAGACTCAAATATTTGTTCATTTGTTCAAATTGTCACCATCTCTCTAGTTTTAACAGCGTGAACTCCAGCATGTTCAAAAGTAATGTCAAATGTCAAAGTAATGTCAAAGCTGAACACTCCATGCTTTAAAATATGGAATTTCCAATTGCATCATTGTGAATGAGTCATGACTTTGCATAGGATACACCCTCTATAATCTTGAAAGAACTAAAAAGAATCACTACCTCAGCAAAAATGCAAACGGCAAACAAGTAGACAACCCGAAGTGGATTGGTTATCATTGCCACAGCAAGATGCACCACTCGTGTCCTTGAGAATACCATGAATAATATTATTGCAGATACAATTTTCTCACTGCAAATGGAAAGCAGTTGGAAACGATATACTCTCAGACGTACACCACAGTTTCTATAGAATGAGCAGCCTCATTTTTGCGGAACAGTGGACCCAGTAGTAGGAAAGTTCTCACTTCAAAATACCCCATTCTTTCTGAGATGGACTTATCCAAAGCATCCATATCATGGCTCCGGGGAGCAGCGTCTCAACTATGATGGATAGTTTTCTAAATTGATTGGAAAAACTGCTCTCTAATGATAACCTGTAATACCTTTATTGTCTGTCATGAAGAGTACATCACCCATTTATTATACAGAGGGGCTGCATATACATCGGTATTTTCCAAGGCTGTGTTCTGGTAACGCACGGCCAACAAGGAGGAGGAGGGTGAATGGTAATAAACGGCGCTGCCCACACTGTAAAGTTAAGTGTTCAAGGATAGAACACCGATTAAACGCCTTTTTGTAACACTTTTTGAACGCGTCTAGACGTTCAGAAATTTAACACTACGTGTTCAACCAACGTTCAATTTTTGAACACAAGTGTGCAGATTTTGAACGCTACGTGTTCATCAGAGATTATATTGAACATATGGTGTTCCATATCTGAACACACGTTGCACATGAAATGTGTTCAAAAACTTGAACGCATTTACGCGTTCAAAGGGCTGTGACACTTGAACGCCGTTCAACGATAAGTGTGTTAAAGGCTAGAACACATGATGCGCGCGTGTTGAACACCTTTCATTTTGGGAGTTCAAGGGGTGTTCAAGCCTTGAAATAACATTACAGACCACTGATATTCGTAAAATTATTTTATTCTAAAAATAAACAAAGCATTTCTAGAGTAAGATATAATAATTTACTGTAAAATGGGCAAATAAACATTGCTACTTGTATGTAAAATTTGTCAGAGGAAAATACCAACGGTGTTAACACCCTTCTATCAAAAACATAAGCAATAAAAAATCCCCATGAACTCTGTAGATCGTTTTAAAAATATGAACAAAGTAATGACAAAACAGGTTTTACTTAAATATTGTGGATTACGTTTTATGTTCATACTTGTTTGAAACGTACAAAAATCTGAAAAAGCTCAAAATTTGGCTCACTTATTGTGTTGAAAACGCGTTTATGTATGAAATGCATACTCCATTTTTGTAAGATGGTTTCTTGAAGACATTTCCTCTTGTATAGACGATTGTAAATTTTGAAGGAAAAAAAGTTAGTCAAGGCTTCTCTAGTGCACATGGTATATAGTTGTCCACACTAAAGTAAAACGCAACATGTCAAGTTGTCAAAGTGTCACAGTAAGGCACAACGTGCAGAAAGTGGGGAAAATGGGTCCTTGGCAGGGTAAAACCTATTTCCTTTTCCAACAAAGTTCTTCATAAACAAAAAGGTTTGTTTGCTTGTTTGTAATATCTTTAAATAAAACCTTAAATAAATCGGTGACATTTCAAAAATCTACTTCTCAAATATTAAAAACATATTCGTAAAGACCTTTCAAATTCTGGTGTACCCTGCTATTAATTTTTCTACAAATTTTTTTACCAAAAATGGTAAAAATCACCCTTAAAATAAAAAATGTAGATTTCATCATAACTTAAATATATCACATTCTGGTAATCCCCAATGTCTTAAAAATACAAAGTTTTAAATTTCTGCATAATTTGAACAATCCGAAAAAGGCTATCAGTAGAGATCTATGTCCTAAATATCAAAGCTGTTCAATAAACAGTTTTGAAGAAGTTAATTTAAAGATTTTTTGATCAAAAATGACAAAAATTGCCATGAAATATTAAAATTTGAATATTTCATCACAACTAGCACAAATTTGACTAAGATCATTCTGAGGGACATGTTTACCAAATATTGAAGAAGTAAAGAGAAGAAGATTTTTGCCTAAAAAAAGCAAAATTAGCCTCAAAAACATAAATTTGTATATTTCATCATAGTTTGAACATATCTGATTAGGTTAATCCCTGGGGACCTGTAATCCAAATACTAAAGGATTCGTACAGGCTGTTTTGAAGAAAAACATTGGGATGTACAAATATGAGGACAATGCTTCACATCCACCTATTTAGCTGACAGCATAGCTAAAAACCAGATAATAAGAACAAGAGATGTGTTGAGCTACAATAAAAAATAATCTAAGGTTTGGTAGCAGGCTATGGTCAACTAAATGTTACGGGGTATAAGCTTTCAAAGACGTGATCAAAGTCTCCTTCATCAGATGCAAGGGGGAATGAAAAATTGAAGCAGAAAGTGACAGAAAATTCAGAGTGAAAATTTCAGAAAATTCAGTAATTCAGAGTGGACATTTTTAAGCTTCACTGCATGAAAACGCAATAATACAGATAAATTCACACTAATGAGTTACCTGTATTATAGGATAATACACGTGAATTAACATGAATCCACATGAATACAGGCTTGCTGAATACAAGCAATGGATTCTTGACTGTATTCATCTGTATATGCACTCTTCAGCTAAAATACAGGCAATAATCCATACAAATACAGTATGTATTATTGGGTTTTCATGCAGTGCTTACTCTGGATTTTCTGTCGGTTTCAGCTTTAATTTTTCATTCCAACCTTGCATCTGATAAGGGAGACTACACGTCTCTGAAAGCTTAGGGACCGTCTCAGATTGTCGCAGAAGTTCAAAAAGCGAAATTCATTCGTTTAGGGGGGGAGGGGGTTTGACCTCCTTTCAATTAGTGAACTTCACTTTCGCACTTTTATTTTGTGATCACAAGTTTTCGTGTGTTTATTTTAAATTAAAGAAAAAATGCTCACTCGTGCCAACAACTTTGTAACTGTTTCCATCTCGTTCGTTCCCAAAACACAATTTAGGCCAAAGTAATTAAGGGACCGTCTCAGATTGTCGCAGAAGTTCAAAAAGCGAAATTCATTCGTTTAGGGGGGGAGGGGGTTTGACCTCCTTTCAATTAGTGAACTTCACTTTCGCACTTTTATTTTGTGATCACAAGTTTTCGTGTGTTTATTTTAAATTAAAGAAAAAATGCTCACTCGTGCCAACAACTTTGTAACTGTTTCCATCTCGTTCGTTCCAAAACACAATTTAGGTCAAAGTAATTAAGGGACCGTCTCAGATTGTCGCAGAAGTTCAAAAAGCGAAATTCATTCGTTTAGGGGGGGAGGGGGTTTGACCTCCTTTCAATTAGTGAACTTCACTTTCGCACTTTTATTTTGTGATCACAAGTTTTCGTGTGTTTATTTTAAATTAAAGAAAAAATGCTCACTCGTGCCAACAACTTTGTAACTGTTTCCATCTCGTTCGTTCCCAAAACACAATTTAGGCCAAAGTAATTAAAATCTTTGTTTTGCGTCCACTCAAAATGGGAAAAGGTACGCGTCTAAGCGGCTGAAAAACACACACAAGAAATTAACACAATGTAATTTGATTGCAGCAAATAAAAAATTGTAACAAAATTTTAGTTCAGAAAAGCTAAGCGGTCATGTCCTAAAATTTCCTATTCAAATACATTGTGTGTGTTTTTCACGAAAACCTTAAAAACCTACGCGGGTGGGGACGCAAAACAAAGAATTTAATTACTTTGGCCTTACCGATAGTAACATTGTATCCTAAACCTTTCATTCATCAAATTATTCAAAGACAAAAAGTATCATTTTTAAAAATGTGCTATTTATAAGCGTCTGCTCTAAACTAGATGTCTTTATTCTCACTTGTTATGCACCTGGTCATAGTCGTTTTAATATGATTGAACACAACGCAATCAAACAGTCAATGCATACTGGAACGGCCAGAACTGGACAGGGTTTCCTATAACAAGTGAGGGATATCCGTATATGGGTAAATCGCCTGAACCGTATGACGATTACTCGGATGTTACTGCATTAGGGCATTGCAGACCAAGCCTCGGTTTGTTTAATGTTGTAATGTGGCAAGGGGAATACGTCTTTAGTAGCTATAGCAAAATGCAACATTGCACTCTCAGGCAGACATGAACATTTCGCACTTTTGAAGTTTCGTTTAGGGGGAGGGGGGAGGGGGTTTTGATCTAAACGAAGAAATTTCGTTTCTTGAACTTCTGCGACAATCTGAGACGGTCCCTTATTCTCCGGCAACATTTAGTTGATCATAGCATGCTACCAAAGCTTAGATTAATTCAGAACAAAAATACAGAAACTTATCAAAATTCAGTTACTGACCCTTGGAAGTTTAAATCTACATTAGAGATGAACTGAGGTTCTCAAGCTTGTCTCCAGACAGCTACCTGTACACTCATCTTCTTCATTATCTGTACCACCAGCTTCTGTAACAACTGTTCGATTTTCAGTTAAATCCAACTTTTTACATCCTGAAAACAATGCAACAATAGGTAATATGGCGAGATGAGACTTTAAATGAAAGACAAGGGCTGATTAGGTTAAGGAAATGGGGAGACTTTCATATACAGTGCCTCTTTTCAATCCTGTTACAAAATATTTGCTTCTTCTTATCATCAACTGATTAAAATAAAAAAGCCAAACTCCCATATGTTGAAACAACACATTGTATACTCTACGATAATTAATTGATGTTTTATATGCGATTGTGTCTACTAAAAGACATGAGTTAGCTGTGATTACGCAGCGGTACTATGCAAGGCGTATCGATCGTGCTCAGGTCACGGGTTATCGGTACAGCAGTTGTGTTGCGATGACCCTTGACCCGAGTGAAATCGATCGATAGGCCATGGCCAAAAGTACCACTGCGTATTCACAGCTATTTGTTGGTATACCAGCCACTGAAAGAAAAAAGGTTTCTTCACGTAGTTAAGCTATTTCAAAGTAAAATACAATACATTTCAAAGGATAATAATTCAGATGTTTCAAAATCTAATACCGTTCACTATTTTGGAGAGAAAACTTACCCTTTCTGGTCTTACTACCGCACGATCACGACTTCAGGGCGCGCTTACAAGAAAAAATGTCGCAACTTCCGTTTTGATGCATCATGGGATAGGAAAAGGCACCAAACTTGAACACCAAGTGTTTAGAAGTAGAACGCCTCTTGCACGCCGATGTTAAAATTAAAACGTTCATGGTAGTTTTCTGATTTTCTTTTCAAATTTTTAAAAATTTAAGCCCGTAATAAACGTCTAAAATTATTTTGTATACTTCCTTTTTTAGAAAAAACATGCTTTCAGCAATTGTATACCGGAAATATTTTTCACTTAGTGTGAAATTCGTTACACCAAAGTCCGTGTACGTTTGCCGGCGAGCGAGACAGTAGTAAATTTAATATAGCCATTGTAAAGTAAAAAACACAAAAGATTCTTAATTGTTTCACAGTATTGCAAAATTTCTCTGTTGCTGAGTTTTTGAACACTTGAAAAAATGGTTGTTAACACACCGTGTTCAGGTTTAGAACATCATTGTTAATAATATGAACACTAGTGTTAACAATTTGAACACTAGCCGTTCAAATTTGAACACCGACATGTACATTTTGAACGCGTAAAGACGCGTCTAGCGTCCACTACTTTTACAGTGCACAAGAAAGAGTATAGGTTATAGGTGTTTCTTAACAGGCTAGGTGTTCATGCTGTTCTGTGTTACTTTTTATATGCTTGGATGCATGCACTGCAACAATATATTATGAGAAATTGATGGGAGAGTTCTCAACACACTGATCATGTTGGGGGGGGGGGGGTTCACCAATTTTTTGGGTGGCTTCACTATTTTCTAAATTTGATTTTGTTCACTATTTTAGAAATGATGGGTCCACTATTTGTTTCCAACTTTTTTGTGGAGTGGGTCTTGGTCCAGTGATTTTGTTTTTCATTTTGGGAGTCCACTTGGTCAACCATTTTAAGAAATTGAGAGTCGCACTATTTTATCTCACTTTTTGGGTGTCCACTACTCTTCAGAAGTCGAGAGTCCACTATTTTTTTTAATTTGCTGGGTCCACTATTCTCTAGAAAAGGTAGGCCCAAAATTCTATATAAACCCGAGGTCCACCGTATTGAAATAAGGGGTCCGCATTTTTTCATTAAGTGTGGGATACCTTCTCTTCTTTAGAATAAGATATATCGTTAGATTCAAGTTTTTTTTTTTAAAGATGACCTTTATACTATTCTTACAGTAATATCTCCTCTTCCGGTCCGCGAAGTACCTTTTTTAAGTCACCGCACAGTTTACAATTATTCTATTATACCAGTACCGCTGCCTGAAATGGAAGAAGCGAAATATTTTAATCATGCTGAGAATGAATACCGGCCAAGTCCGATAATTTGGCCATTGGTATATCTTAGCCCATTGATTAACAAACAATTTTTCATGGGACATACGCATCGCGCTGTCTATATGTTGAAAGCATTTAGTCATGTTTATGATTTTGTTTCGAATCTACGTTTTTTTTATTCCTGTAGTGTTTACTGAATACGTTGATTTTGTGGGAGAAACCTGTGGATTTTCTCAGCTAATAGTTACCTTAATCTATGACCAAAAAAGAAAATGCTGTAAAACTATTTCGTTACGTTACAGCGATGATACTCTATACGTACCATGGTTATCATCACTAATGCCATTTCAATGGAGATAACAGCACTCGCAGGATGTGCTTCTAGACAACTCTAAGGAAAAAGAACGAAAATACATAAGCCATCTAGCAATTGATTGGAACCTCCGACTATATGCACTGAGTTTGACACTTCCAGTTACTTTCGTTTAACTCCGTACCAAACACTGCTACATAAAGGTGAAGTTACAATATTGTAATATATTACATTTCTCTATAAACAAAATGTTCTACGCCAAACCTTGGAATTTCATTGACAGTTTGTCTTTTACAAAACAAACATTCACTTCTCCGCTCTATAATTAAATGTTTTGACCTGTTCACTCATAAAATATAGACTGAAAGATTCCGTCGCGTGCGGGCGCTCCGGCGCACTGCGACCTACGACCCTTTACCACTTAAAGGGTCGTAGGTCGTAGTGCGCCGGAGCGCCCGCACGCGACGGAATCTTTCAGTCTATCATAAAATAAAGAGCTGTAGAAAAAGAAAATTTACATTTCATAAAAAATCCAAAAGGAAAAAACCTGGCAATGACAGTATTCTGCCTGTCTTAACAATGATTTGTTTTCTCTAGATTTGAATTGAATTAGACTGAAAAGCACAGTCGTGTGAGGGCGCTCAGTACCTCTGCCCCGAGAATTTTCGGGGGCGGAGGTACGGAGCGCCACACGTCAATTTTGTCTGAGATGCGTTTTTCCTCAACAAGCAATTATGATTATAAAATATCATCTCAGAGATAGAAGGCATGTAATGCCAATTTTGATCACCTGTTCATGTGTCGATTCACTAGCAGCTGCCCTTTAAAATACTCGAATGCAACGCACGGTATTATCCAACCACTATAAACAGTTTCAATTCGACGTTAGGTGACGAAACCTTGTTATAATATCCGCAGTACTACCTGTAAATATTCATCCAACCCATCTGAACTGTTCCAGTGTTCATTGTCTGACTGTAGTATGTGAAATGTGATGCTCACCTTGCAGTTTTACGCCGATACGCAGACTACTTGAGACGAATGAAGAATTGAATACTTAAGTTCAACATCCAGAAGGTATTGCTCAGTAACACCACTTGATTGAATATCACTAGTAATTCACATAGTTTCTGTTGAAACAACAACAACAACAACAACAACAACAACAACAACAACTACTACTACTACTACTACAATAACAACAACGAAGTGTTTAAGACAGGACTTTGATTGAATGGAAATCGTTCACGTTCCTATTGAACGTGACGACAGACATATCTGGCACAAGGAAAACTTTCTAATGAAATTATTTCACTTGACTCTAAAACTGTTAATTGCTGATGATATAAAAATTCGAAGAAACTTGAAGGAAACATTATAATTACGTCATTAATAAACAATCCACTTAACAAAGGGAGATGAGAACGTAGAAAATAGTCCAATTTATAGACGGATCGTATAGGAATTTATGACATCTCTATAAGCTCAGGTATCGCCAATCGCCGCAGAAACTTTTAAGTAATACTTAAAACTACACAATTTCATTGTGATAGGTTTGTCATGTCAACATTTATTTATCTGTTCTTTCCTAACAAATATTGACAACATTTTAACATGACATCAATGGTATCAAAGACATGCTGCCTTCCCTTGTGAGGACATCATTGTACTTGATGTAAAGTATCTGGTGAATCTGTACAAGTATATGTTTATCGTCTTTCGCTATTTGCAGATGATTGTTTTAGAAAAAGTGAGCTAAATGATACTTCTATGAATCGGCTTTATATATGTTTCTCCTATAAAAACATTTTCTTTTATAATTTCAGGAGTTTTCTGGAGTGAATTCATTGAAGACGTTAAGTAGATGGGGTAAATAAAGAGACAGTTGTGTGAATTTACAAAATTGGCAT